>NC_135237.1:43424214-43734214 GCF_051348905.1 Ranitomeya variabilis | reverse complement strand
TTTGTAGACTAACGCCTAATTTTCACAAATATATCTGAGGGCCATAGAAATGTATACAATGATACAACATTGCTTCTAGGAGGAGGATATGAAGAGCTATGGCCTGGGGTCTGATTATCTCAATACAGAAATCAAATAAATTGCAAGTAAAATAGTGCAAGTTATAATAAACTAAATATTTTATTTATGTTACTCACTTATATAGCGCCATTAATTTCACAGCGTTTTACAGACATCATCGCTGTCCCCATTGGGGCTCACAGTCCACATTCCTGATCAGTATGTCTTTGGAATGTGGGAGGAAACCGGAGAACCCGGAGGAAACCCACACAAACATAGGGAGAACATACAAACTCCTTGCAGATGTTGTCTGTGGTGGGATTTGAACCCAGTGCAACAAAGCAACACTGCTAACCACTGAGCCACCGTACAGTGCTAACCACTGAGCCACCGTACAGTGCTAACCACTGAGCCACCGTACAGTGCTAACCACTGAGCCACCGTACAGTGCTAACCACTGAGCCACCGTACAGTGCTAACCACTGAGCCACCGTACAGTGCTAACCACTGAGCCACCATGTTCCTTTGCACACAAAAAAGATCATATGAAAAATAGCCAATAACCTCATCCTTAGATTGGGAACTCATGATAATAATATTCTACCAGGAAAGATTTGATGACTTTTAGTATTATCAATAATCACCCGCAAGACCGTGCATTCGACAGGCAAAGACGATGGGTGTAAGGGCGGACCAGTAATTACAGGAGCCGATCCACTAAGTGTGGCAGATACGAGGTACGTTAGCTGTGATGGCTGCTGCCTTGGTTCTCAAGTGTAAAGTATATATTTATTTAGATATTACACATTTTGTTCCCTTTGTTGCCGAGCTTTCAGTGTTTCATGAATGGCGCTCACTCCTATAGACCTTGTTCACACTCTACGTTTTTTGCCTCACGAAAAAAAAAGCATCATTTTACAGTACCAGCAAAGTGATTGAGATATCTGAAATCTCGTGCACACACTGCTTATTTTTTTCCTTACATTTTTGAACATTTTTCATATCTTTCAGCATTTTTTTCATTTTTGCTTTTTTTTTAACCCATTCAAATAAAAAAAGCGTAAATAAAAAGCATGTATTTTATGCAGCGTTTTTTCCTATAGAAAAATCTGCTGCAAATGCTCAACCTTTGCACATTGACTTATGGTAAAGTGACTTTTTGATGCACTGCACAAAAAAATGCAATTACATTAACGTAAACCTTTTTTAATTAACAAGGTATCAATGATCCGAGACGTCCGGAGTGCAGCGTGTGTTATATACTCTGACGTATACAGGGGCCGGATTAGTAAAGTGTTCCCATTTTCCCAGTGATTTACTTTCAATATTTTGAGTTGGATGATTTATATAAAAGTAAGGGCCTCTAGATGGAGCTTCAGCACTTCCAAACATTGTAGCACCTCGTCTCCTACATGCTTCATTCAGGGCGGGCTGCTCCACACAGCCGAAAGCATGTTGTGTGGCATGAAGCCTGCCTGCTCTTGGCTTGTGATATTTTTTTATCAATTATTTATGTCTGATAATAAAATGTTTAGATAAGCATTAAATATAGATTTATTTTTTTTAGTGCATTTTTTTTTCTTCTTATTAATCCTTTGTAGAATTTAATCTCATTACTGGGGGGAAAAAGAGAATTTCCAAATGGTCAATCTGAATAATCTGGAGCTTTTTATTTATTTTTTTTTCACTTTGGTGTAATTTCAACTCTTTCAGGAACCTAATACTAAATGTTTTCTGCTTTTAGAAGATTCCTTAATTTTTTTTTTTTATCAATATAATTTGAATATTAAAAATGATTATTACTTGGAATAGATTTGCCGCGATATTTTGTACTGCATGATATTTTAAAATCATTTATGGAAATATACAAGAAATCCTAAATTTAGACTTGAGTTTCCAGTAGAAAATTGCAGAAATTGAGAGGATTAAGTTTTAGAATTTATTCCAGTTTCCAAACAAATAATAATAGATGATGCTTCTTTACGGTTTTGATTTCTGCTATATTTTTTATTTAGTGGCCAAATCTGATTTATAAGTGTTTGATATTCCTCAGTGATTGTTATTAGGAACTGGTAGACGCTGCTCTCCATAGAGTTTTGTCATCCTTTGTCAAAAGTAGCCAGAGATGCAGATATTTTAATTTCATTCAATAATTATTTAGATTTTTAGTTTTAGGAAAAAATGCATGCAAAGCTTTTTATGTGATTACTATGAGACTAGTATGTTTTTTGGTACAACTTAAAAAAAAAAAATGTACGGTAATTTATTCAAAGCGACAAATAGGCTTTATCTCTTTATCTTCAGTCTTACATGTCCGTCTGTCTTCACATTCCCTTTATAGCATGTAAACATTATATTGCCAGAGAGGTTGAAAAGTAAATGTAGAAATCTTTATAGTGTCAAAAATGTAACGTGATAAGATAAAAGCCAACAATGTGTCAAATTTAAAAGATTTTCGTGTTATTTTATTACACTTTTTTTTTTTTTTTTTGCGTAATTTTAGGTACATTTTTGAGCGCTGCGCGATAAGACCTATCGTAGGGGGGTTAAATGAGTGTTTCCCAAGGCTGCTGAAATTCAGACAGCAAGCATTGGCCAAAAAATAAATAAAATAAAATTCATGAGATTAGAAAATCACGTAAGGTTAGATGAATATATTAAGATTTTGGCTCTTCTGGGTAATATCATAATACTTCATTATTTTAAGGGTTTTTGGAAGCCGTCCATTTGGGTAGGGATTTCTTATCATGATGGATACTGTTGTATTGGAGAAAAAGTAAAAACTCTGCTTTTCCCTGTAACAATTTTTTGGGAGGGATTACTAACCTTTCACTTTTTTCCGTTGTAGCCACTGATCTGAATGTGTCTTGGGACATCAGGTTTTGTTTGCTATTATCTGCTCAGTTTATTATTATTTTTTTTTTTATATATAGCTTTTGGTTTTTGGTCTTTTTTTTTTCTTTTGTATGTTCTTATAAGTAACATTGGTGTCTGCCTCTCTAACAACGTGGCTGATATTCTGTTTGGATCCTTTCTTTTTATTCTATGAATATGTAATTTCCTGATCCCACTACATAAAGTTTGGGTCTGTTGGAAACTAATATTACGGTATTTCTGTTTTAGTACTTGTCATTTTGATAGTCGTATGTAGTTCATAAGTGTTGAGACTCCCAAGATCAGAGAAAAGGATTTTTTTTGGTTGTTGTTGCTTCTACATTAACTATATTTGTAATTGTTTTATGCTTTAGCAAACAAATTTTATTATTGCAGCATAATATATGACGTAGCTGCTCTGCAATATTTTTTGTCAATTGTGTGTTTTAAGTAGTTTTTGGCCAAGGAGAAGTTTAGCCCAAATTATTTCTCCAATGACAATATTTATCCCCCGGTTAGAGCCAAGGGCGCTTTTATTTTTAGAACCTTATGTTGTTTTCTATTTTGCGGAAATCTCTGCACAAAACCAATTAAATTAATAAGATTTTAGTAGGATTTTGGTAGTAATCTGGTGAAGAATTGAGTGGCACTACAGAAGGTTGGGTGCTATTTGCAAATCTGTAGACCCCATTTTATGGAAATCAGAAGAGATCCAACATCTAACGATCCAAGACTCCCATTAATGGGATGACGACTTTTTTTTTTTTTTTTTTTACTGAATTTAAGAAAAAAGTCAAACACCTGGAATTAATTTTAAATTTTGAATTTGTAATCTATTTTCTATTTGTTTATTTTTCTTAAATTATTTTTGCACTAAATGCTGAAAAAAGTGTTATTTTACAGTAGGTTTTGAACGTTTCTAATTGTTTTAATTTTTTTATTTTTCTACCTGAGTTTTTAATGGAGGTTTACTAGTGCTTACCGCTACCTTTTGCTTTTATTATTTAGCTTGGTGTGCAATGCAGATTATATATTGGATATATTCACTTTACGTATTGGGTGGATTAGTGGATGCAAAATAGACCATAATCTGATCAGATTTTAATTTGAGGTTTTGACATTGTGTTACCCCCAGCGGGGGCTGTATTGTAAACCCATGACCACTGTTACTACCATTTATAATCAGAGCTATAACGGACAGTGAACCGGTTATTATATACTGAGAGTGATTAAATGTGTAGTTAATACTTTAGCATCGTTTTTTTTGTAAATGTTTCTGGAAGGCGCCTCTTGTTTCTACCCTCTGAAACAGAACGATGTTTATAGAGTTAGTAGAAAAATGTTTAGAATTGAGAGTCCTCAGTGGTTGATACCTTTTACCTTTTTACCTTTTGAGTACTCTCAATTCTAAACATTTTTCTATCACTGGCTAACACGGTACCAAGATATATATCTTTCCTGTATCAATATAGAGTTAGTAATGAATCTTGTATCCGATATGTACAAGCAATCTAAGGGTACCGTCACACAGTACCATTTTGATCGCTACGACGGTACGATTCGTGACGTTCTAGCGATATCGTTACGATATCGCAGTGTCTGACACTCAGCAGCGATCAGGGATCCTGCTGAGAATCGTACGTCGTAGCAGATCGTATGGAACTTTCTTTCGTCGCTTGATCACCCGCTGACATCGCTGGATCGTTGTGTGTGACAGCGATCCAGCGATGTGTTCGCTTGTAACCAGGGTAAACATCGGGTAACTAAGTGCAGGGCCGCGCTTAGTAACCCGATGTTTACCGTGGTTACCAGCGTAAACGTAAAAAAACCAAACAGTACATACTTCATAGTCACGGATTGTGCCGTCGTAGCGATTAAAATGGTACTGTGTGACGGTACCCTAAGGCGATGTTCACACTTGACATTTTTGCAGTTTTTTTTTTCTGCAGCCCAAATCTTCATTCTAAGCAGTAAAAACACTGTATAAATTACACCTTTTTGCTGTTTTTTTTCTCTGCTGCCAAAATCTTCACTCTTAAGAAAGCTCTGTAAAAAAAAAACAAAAAAAAAACAACTGTTTTCGAAGTGACTTTTTTTTTTTGGGGGGGGGGGGGTACGCTTTTCAGGCGGATTACATGCGTGTTTTACCTACAGTACATGTTAGTTTTGTCCACCAAAAAAAAGCTGCAAAAAATTCATTTTTATTTTATTTCTTTTTAGCATTTTTGCAGTTTCTCAATACTTTAAATGGGTAAAAAAAAAACCAAACAATTAAAAACGCGAAAAAAATCGACACAATGAAAATTAAAAAAAAAGCTGCAGTGCGTGAATTCAGTCGGTGGGGGTGGGGGTGGGGGGTGAGTTCTGTGCATGAGATTTCTGAGATTTTATGGCTGTTGCTGGTACCGTAAAATGCGGCTTGTCTTCTACCGAAAAACAAAAACAAAAAAACGCAATGTGTGAACAAAGACTGTTAGTCTAAAATATTTTTCAAGAGACTGCACCAAGTAGAAAGAATACATTGTGATGAATTTAAAAAAAGAATAAAATATATATATTAGTATCAACCACTGAGGACTCTCAATTCTAAATAATATATATATATATATATATATATATATATATATATATATATATATATATATATATATATATATATATATATATATGTATATGTATATATATATATATATATATATATATATTTTTTTTTTTTCTTTTTACTGACTAGCCATGTACAGAGTACTTACAAAATATCAATATTTTCTATTTCTCGGCGGCACAGAACATATATGGGTTTCTTGTGGCATTTGACTGATGTTCTTGTTTCACGAAACACAAGCCAATCTGACTCGTGAGCGTAAAGTAGAATGTGACCCCTCGCACATGAAGCCCCTCTTTGCTTTGTCTTCCGAGGATGAAAGCCTCACATTCCGAAGTTTGCCTGTAAGTCTTGTAAAGATTTTCAGGTTAATACGTCTCCGAGTGTAAAGAAAATATTATCTACTTTACGAGGAGGAAGATCCGATATTCGCAGAGAAGTTGGGAAGAAAGCAAAATTAGGCCGAATAATTGTTCATTCATGTGGGTCTCCCCTAGCTTGTTCCCTGATGTCTCGAATTACATGGCCTTAGGTCCTGTGCTTGGTTGGCTATCTCTACATCTTAACGAGGCTCTGGGAATTTCAGCTTCTTTACAAAACTTTGCTTTGTGCTCCCCTCAACCTCCCTCCCGCCTCTTCTTCTTGTTTGCAGGATGCTACAGCTGCTGACATCAGAAAAGCCTATCGCAAGCTCTCCTTAACGCTGCACCCCGACAAGAATAAAGAGGAAAACGCTGAGACCCAGTTCAGACAAGTAAGTGGAAAATATAGCTTGGGAGCATTTATATTCTTTAATTTTTTTATTATTATTTCTTTATTGGGGTTCAGTGTTTTTATGTCTTTTTCTTTTTTTTATTGTTAAGACATGTTATGCTGCGATAGTCATAAATTAAAAAATATTTATCATTTAAAAATATTTATTTTATATTTACTTATTTTTAAACCTCGTTAAATTATACTGTTACAGTTGGTAGCAATCTATGAAGTACTGAAAGATGAAGAACGACGAGCAAGGTAAGGAGCCTAGCTGCATTTTTTTTAATAAGAATAAATTGTTAGTATTGTTACATAATTTTAATTTCTGATTTGTTTCATCTGTTTTGTGTTTACTGATTTTTTTTTTTTTTTTGTATCACGCTGCACAACTATGAATTAGTTTTTTTGTACATTTAATGGACTTAAGTTTATCTGTAAATGGCATGTGTTTGTAAGCCCTAGCTATAGTCTTGTCTATTTTCTATTTTGTTTGCTTTTTTAGTCTTTGACTCCTTTCACCAAGGTGCGATCATGGGCTGTACAATTTTCTCTGCTTTTCAGATATGGTGTCACAGTCCTTTTTACCAGTTTCCAGTGTACTTTTTTTTTTTTTTCTAAACATGTGCCATCGGCATAAAATTGGGGCTCAGTACATTGCTACCGGCATGCATGGGCAACTAACCTAATCCTTCCTAGACTCCTCGGTTCTGCATTCATATCGTCTGTTTGCTAACATTAATTTTCTTATTTACTCATCTCAGACACTTCATTAGACACACTTTTTGGCCATGACGCCTGGCACCAAAACCACCGTACAACCCAAAAGGGAGAACAAGCTGAAGTGTGCGCTTTAAGCTCCTGCCAAGCCGGCAGATCGTTTATATCTTTGTGCCGGTCCAGTCAGTGTTACAATGGCCGTCCTAGGCGCTGCAAAGTGCAATCCATCATTCTGTGCAAAGTATAGAAATCCCCATGTCAAAAAGTATTTGTGGAAGATCCCACTGTAATAGTAAGAAAAATCCCGCAACTTTGGCCGGACTTGAGGGTTCCCCTGATACAAGGTCCCCGAATCATCACTTTATTTGGCTTGGTCAGGGGAGATAAATAAATATAATACGTGTTCACATCGGTGCATTTTCTGGTGCAAACAGGTTTCGTTTTATACATCTAGACGGGATGGAAATAAATCACATATTTAATTCTCAAAAAATATAACTGAGCCCTGGGAATAACTTGTAGGAGGCGTAGACCAAGCAACAACCCATCTCTAGCTTCCGCCCATTTTGTTTCACCGTGCAACTTCAGCTGCCCTTTATTGGTTGATTATACTCCACTTTTTTCTTTTTTTTTTTTTGGCCTTGTGCCTCGATTTTGCTGGAGGCTAGCAGTAATCCCCCATAAACACTTAATCTTTTGGGCCGTTTTAGTAATTGAGATAAAATAAATAAATATCAGAGCCATTTTTGGGGTTTTAACCTTTTTTTTTTTTTTTTTCTGCTAAAAGAGATATTTAATAATTAATAAAATTAATGTTGCACCAGACACAATAATTTCAATCATGGCTGCTATTACCACTTTCTTTCTTTTTAATCCAATGCCAAATTTTGATGTTTTTTTTATGCATCCAGCAATTGTGTGCTAATGTAAAGAGGTCGGGCAGATACCGATGGCGAATTGTTCTGATTTTACGCCATCTTTGTGCTGTTTGCTATACAGCTTACATATTTAAAACTGGCATTTCTCATAGTGAGCTATTAGTATTGACACAAGGTGCAATGTCCCAACCTGAGAGTGCGTACAAGCAGAGAATCCGAATGCAAAAAAACCAGCAGATTTCTTTTTAGCGCAACTAATGAAACCTGTCAGGAATAATAGAAAAGGAAATTGAGCGTGCATTTTATTGGTACAGCTCGTAGCACCAAGGTATACACACTGTTTCTGGTCCATTTGGCATTCAGAGTGCTCCCATCGTCTTCTGAATTCCTGATATCGCCACCTTTACTCTTTATTTCAAACCACAAATTTGATATTTTCTTAAACTTTTCAAAGTAAGTTTTGTACAAGAGAAAAGTGGTATATTTTTAAGTTGGAGCCGTATTACATTGAGATCATACGGAGTCTCGTGTAATGTCATTTGTCTCAATATCTCAACCATATGACATTTGCATGAAAATGAGTAATAAGTCCCTTCCGTAGGGGTCACTGATGAGATTCTTGCTTCCATTTGTTTCCAAAAACTTGAGTGTAAAAATGTGTCCATAAAGAAAAAACTAAAAATGAATAAAATTCAAAACTGTACCTGGTAATTTGTATCAGCTTGTAAATTTTAGCAGACCTTATATTAATGATCTGTTCATCATCTTCCTTTTCTTTCTTTCTTTCTCTTTTCTCCCTTTTCTTCCTTCTCCCTTCCCTTCTTCCTTCTCCCTGCTCTTCCTCCTTCTCCCCGCTCTTCCTCCTTCTCCCCGCTCTTCCTCCTTCTCCCCGCTCTTCCTCCTTCTCCCCGCTCTTCCTCCTTCTCCCCGCTCTTCCTCCTTCTCCCCGCTCTTCCTCCTTCTCCCCGCTCTTCCTCCTTCTCCCCGCTCTTCCTCCTTCTCCCCGCTCTTCCTCCTTCTCCCCGCTCATCCTCCACCCTACTCTTCCTCCTCCTCCCTGCTCTTCCTCCTCCTCCCTGCTCTTCCTCCTCCTCCCTGCTCTTCCTCCTCCTCCCTGCTCTTCCTCCTCCTCCCTGCTCTTCCTCCTCCTCCCTGCTCTTCCTCCTCCTCCCTGCTCTTCCTCCTCCTCCCTGCTCTTCCTCCTCCTCCCTGCTCTTCCTCCTCCTCCCTGCTCTTCCTCCTCCTCCCTGCTCTTCCTCCTCCTCCCTGCTCTTCCTCCTCCTCCTTGCTCTTCCTCCTCTTCCTTGCTCTTCCTCCTCTTCCTTGCTCTTCCTCCTTTTCCTTGCTCTTCCTCCTCCTTGCTCTTCCTCCTCCTCCCTGCTGTTCCGCCTCCTCCCTGCTGTTCCGCCTCCTCCCTGCTGTTCCGCCTCCTCCCTGCTGTTCCGCCTCCTCCCTGCTGTTCCGCCTCCTCCCTGCTGTTCCGCCTCCTCCCTGCTGTTCCGCCTCCTCCCTGCTGTTCCGCCTCCTCCCTGCTGTTCCGCCTCCTCCCTGCTGTTCCGCCTCCTCCCTGCTGTTCCGCCTCCTCCCTGCTGTTCCGCCTCCTCCCTGCTGTTCCGCCTCCTCCCTGCTGTTCCGCCTCCTCCCTGCTGTTCCGCCTCCTCCCTGCTGTTCCGCCTCCTCCCTGCTGTTCCGCCTCCTCCCTGCTGTTCCGCCTCCTCCCTGCTGTTCCGCCTCCTCCCTGCTGTTCCGCCTCCTCCCTGCTGTTCCGCCTCCTCCCTGCTGTTCCGCCTCCTCCCTGCTGTTCCGCCTCCTCCCTGCTGTTCCGCCTCCTCCCTGCTTCTCCCTGCTGTTCTTTCTTTCTTCCTCCTTCTCCCTGCTGTTCTTTCTTTCTTCCTCCTTCTCCCTGCTGTTCTTTCTTTCTTCCTCCTTCTCCCTGCTGTTCTTTCTTTCTTCCTCCTTCTCCCTGCTGTTCTTTCTTTCTTCCTCCTTCTCCCTGCTGTTCTTTCTTTCTTCCTCCTTCTCCCTGCTGTTCTTTCTTTCTTCCTCCTTCTCCCTGCTGTTCTTTCTTTCTTCCTCCTTCTCCCTGCTCTTCTTTCTTTCTTCCTCCTTCTCCCTGCTCTTCTTTCTTTCTTCCTCCTTCTCCCTGCTGTTCTTTCTTTCTTCCTCCTTCTCCCTGCTCTTCTTTCTTTCTTCCTCCTTCTCCCTGCTCTTCTTTCTTTCTTCCTCCTTCTCCCTGCTCTTCTTTCTTTCTTCCTCCTTCTCCCTGCTCTTCTTTCTTTCTTCCTCCTTCTCCCTGCTCTTCTTTCTTTCTTCCTCCTTCTCCCTGCTCTTCTTTCTTTCTTCCTCCTTCTCCCTGCTCTTCTTTCTTTCTTCCTCCTTCTCCCTGCTCTTCTTTCTTTCTTCCTCCTTCTCCCTGCTCTTCTTTCTTTCTTCCTCCTTCTCCCTGCTCTTCTTTCTTTCTTCCTCCTTCTCCCTGCTCTTCTTTCTTTCTTCCTCCTTCTCCCTGCTCTTCTTTCTTTCTTCCTCCTTCTCCCTGCTCTTCTTTCTTTCTTCCTCCTTCTCCCTGCTCTTCTTTCTTTCTTCCTCCTTCTCCCTGCTCTTCTTTCTTTCTTCCTCCTTCTCCCTGCTCTTCTTTCTTTCTTCCTCCTTCTCCCTGCTCTTCTTTCTTTCTTCCTCCTTCTCCCTGCTCTTCTTTCTTTCTTCCTCCTTCTCCCTGCTCTTCTTTCTTTCTTCCTCCTTCTCCCTGCTCTTCTTTCTTTCTTTCTTCCTCCTTCTCCCTGCTCTTCTTTCTTTCTTTCTTCCTCCTTCTCCCTGCTCTTCTTTCTTTCTTTCTTCCTCCTTCTCCCTGCTCTTCTTTCTTTCTTTCTTCCTCCTTCTCCCTGCTCTTCTTTCTTTCTTTCTTCCTCCTTCTCCCTGCTCTTCTTTCTTTCTTTCTTCCTCCTTCTCCCTGCTCTTCTTTCTTTCTTTCTTCCTCCTTCTCCCTGCTCTTCTTTCTTTCTTTCTTCCTCCTTCTCCCTGCTCTTCTTTCTTTCTTTCTTCCTCCTTCTCCCTGCTCTTCTTTCTTTCTTTCTTCCTCCTTCTCCCTGCTCTTCTTTCTTTCTTTCTTCCTCCTTCTCCCTGCTCTTCTTTCTTTCTTTCTTCCTCCTTCTCCCTGCTCTTCTTTCTTTCTTTCTTCCTCCTTCTCCCTGCTCTTCTTTCTTTCTTTCTTCCTCCTTCTCCCTGCTCTTCTTTCTTTCTTTCTTCCTCCTTCTCCCTGCTCTTCTTTCTTTCTTTCTTCCTCCTTCTCCCTGCTCTTCTTTCTTTCTTTCTTCCTCCTTCTCCCTGCTCTTCTTTCTTTCTTTCTTCCTCCTTCTCCCTGCTCTTCTTTCTTTCTTTCTTCCTCCTTCTCCCTGCTCTTCTTTCTTTCTTTCTTCCTCCTTCTCCCTGCTCTTCTTTCTTTCTTTCTTCCTCCTTCTCCCTGCTCTTCTTTCTTTCTTTCTTCCTCCTTCTCCCTGCTCTTCTTTCTTTCTTTCTTCCTCCTTCTCCCTGCTCTTCTTTCTTTCTTTCTTCCTCCTTCTCCCTGCTCTTCTTTCTTTCTTTCTTCCTCCTTCTCCCTGCTCTTCTTTCTTTCTTTCTTCCTCCTTCTCCCTGCTCTTCTTTCTTTCTTTCTTCCTCCTTCTCCCTGCTCTTCTTTCTTTCTTTCTTCCTCCTTCTCCCTGCTCTTCTTTCTTTCTTTCTTCCTCCTTCTCCCTGCTCTTCTTTCTTTCTTTCTTCCTCCTTCTCCCTGCTCTTCTTTCTTTCTTTCTTCCTCCTTCTCCCTGCTCTTCTTTCTTTCTTTCTTCCTCCTTCTCCCTGCTCTTCTTTCTTTCTTTCTTCCTCCTTCTCCCTGCTCTTCTTTCTTTCTTTCTTCCTCCTTCTCCCTGCTCTTCTTTCTTTCTTTCTTCCTCCTTCTCCCTGCTCTTCTTTCTTTCTTTCTTCCTCCTTCTCCCTGCTCTTCTTTCTTTCTTTCTTCCTCCTTCTCCCTGCTCTTCTTTCTTTCGCTCTTCCTGCTTCTCCCTGCTCTTCTTTCTTTCTTTCTTCCTCCTTCTCCCTGCTCTTCCTGCTTCTCCCTGCTCTTCCTCCTTGTCTTCATCTTTCTCCTCCCAAAAATCATGCATTACCAACATTTTAGCGAACAAATTGTAGTTTTTTTCCCCCCATGGGGTATTGCTAGTAACCCCTTCCTGCAAAATATAAATTGGCAAACACAAAAAAAATAAAATAAAGATGTCTATACACATTAGCTTAATTTACTGTGAAATGATTGCACAAGCGCCGCCTCTAAGTACATTATTTTTCAAGGCCCCTTTTTCATTTAGACAGTTTGCTGGCTCCACACTACAATAACTGGCATGCTACAAAGATGGACTTACTTATGGCTTAGTAGAAACTACTACTTAAAAGAATTGGATGGATTAGTATGAATTAATATTAGTTTATGATGGATCCAAATAACGAAGAGGAAGAGACAGGGCAAAGTGTAGAAAGCGTAAAACGGCACACTTCTTATTAATTTGTGGAGCCGGTGATGCACATCACGTTAAGAACGTTGGTTCCATTTTATCTCTGATAAATTTTAGCCACTGAAAATGATATATAAGAATTGTATTAGCCCCTATATAAGATGTGCTGCTGTAGGTGATCCTACAGGGAGTGACACTGTGAGGATGGACTGTAATATCCGACAGAGATTATTAAGGCTGCTGATGGCAGCTGGAGCCTCGGATGTAATAAGATAAAGCCTGCAAGTGGGGGCAAATCTGAAAAGATCTTGTTTTGAAAAGGAAGGTGTTCTGTTCATATATATTGATATTTAATAATGACATTTAATTTTATTTCTATAGCACCAACATATTCTGTAGCACTTTACAAATCGGACGGACTATATAAGAAATTACACAGCGATACATGATTCACAATTTCAAACAAGAATTGAGGGCTCTGCTTACAAAGCATTAGTAAATAAGGGGGGACCTAAATGGTAAAAAATTCTTGTGTATTGTCCAGCCATCAGTATAATATATAGGGCCATTCAAATAATGTTGTATGAACTGGTCATGAGCCAATATCCTTGTAAGTACAGATACAAAGTGCTACTGAGTGAATGGAGGGTGTGAAAACATGCGATAGAAGGAACCAGATTGAGAGGAAATATTTGGAAGGGAGAACATGCAATAGTTAGATTAATAAGGTGAGTTTATAAGGCAGTCTAAAAAAATTAATATGTAGTATGTTGAAAACTGTGGATACTGGGAATTAACTGTATTGTCCAGGGTAGCGCATTCCATAGAACTGGTGCAGCACGAGAGGAGTGTTTGAAGATGGGAGTGTGAGATTCGGATTATGAAGGATGTTAGTCTCTGATTATTAGCAGAATGGAGAGCATGGGTGGGCTGGTAGACAAAGACTGAGGAGATGTTAGAGCAGTGCAGAACTGTGGAGAGCTTTGTGTGAGGCTGATACATTTATATTGTATTCTGTAGTGGATGAATAACCAGTGCAATGACTGGCACAGGGTGGGGGCATCGTTCTAGCTGCTGGACATAAATATGACCCTGGTTGCTGCATTCAGGATAAATTGTGAAGGGGAGAGTTTAGTAGAGAGCTACAATAATGTTGTTGAGAATGAATCAAAGCAACAGTAAAAAAAAAATTAACAGTATCACAGGTAAGAAAAAACAGATTCTGGAGATATTGTTGAGGTGCAGGTGACATGAGCGATCCGATATAGGGAGCGAAAGAAAGATCGGAGTCCAATATAACTCCAAGACAGGGAGCGTGCTGCTTGAGAGAGATGGTAAAACCACACGCAGAAATGGCAATTTCAGTCCTTTTTCGTTAGTAGAGGAAAGATCAGTTTTAGTTACAGTGAGGACATATAATATTAGAGATGGTGGACCATCACCGGTATTTTGTATCTAATGTAGTGCTGCTGCTATACAGTTAACACGCGAATGCTGGATGAAGGTCCTCTTACACGGGCTGATGAACTGCCTGCAATGAGCACCACTAGACGATATATGAATTGTTTAAATTGTCAGGATTGATCGTTCTCCCCTGGCGTCACACACTTAACATCATTGTCTCAGCACATCCCCTGTCGACACGAAGGAATATACCGTCAACCAACAATCATTTCCAAACACGGATGCAATCAAATGATAAACAATCATTATGTTGTTGGATAGCTGGCAGGTTTAGACTAGGCAATGATCGGCAACAAATTTGTGCGGGCGATCAGTGACCCTTTCATTGGCGGTACTGTATACCTCCGATAGGCTGATGTATGGTTCTCCATAGGCATATATCGGCATACGTTGCTCATTGCACCCTAGTGTAAAACCGTACATTGCACTGTATGTATGTTTTTATGGTTGCCCCTAGCACTTTCCTATACAGTTGGAGAAAAAAAAGTTTAGTCTCGGTATGCTACCCTGACAGATGCCAAAATGGTCAACATTTAACATGTACACTGCAAAACTCTTCCTGACATTTTATGTTCCATGTCGGGTACATCAGAACTAGAGAAGTCCATGGAATCCAATTGCCCGATTGGTCAAAAATCCCATAAAAACAGGCTTTGTTGACCATGATCAATCAAACCAATTTTGTGCCCCAAAATTTGCATCTGACGTTGGCAAAATCAACCGGTATTTACATTTGCCATCAACTCTTGAACATTATGCTTACACATGCCATCTTGTCATCCAGAATGAAAACCTCCTTTGTTTGTATCGGTGGATTGGAAACTTTACTAGATGGAAACAATGTACAAATAGATGAGGAAAATAACCAAGTTGTGACTTTGTGTTGATGAAGAACCTCGGTGGTAATTTTTGAGGCTGGCGTCTAGCTGAGTTTTTGACCACCCCAGTCGGCAGGACTCTCGGGGCTGCGTTTTGGAGGCGTCCTTTCACATTCTTGTGTGGTGAAGAACCTGTGTACAACAGGTCGCACACTGGCTGCTTCTCTTTTCTTCCCCCCCCCCCCCCCCCCACTCCACATATTAATTAACAATGTGAAGAATCCTGCTTTACTCCTTTTCTGGGCATGTGGGTCACATTGTTGATCCCTGTGTAAAAGGGAAAGAGAAACAGCACCCGAGTTCACCCTAGCATCAAGGTGCACACCATCTGTATCATGGGGCACTGGTTTGGTGCGCTGAACGGTCACTTCAAGAAGCCAGATAAAGTCTTCTTGAAACCTTAACCCTTTCGCGACATGCGCCGTACATGTACTGCGCATGTCGGGTCCCCTGCTTTGATGTGCGCTCCGGCGGTGAGCGCACATCAAAGTCGCGACATGTCAGCTGTTTTGTACAGCTGACATGTGCGCGCAATAGCGGCGGGTGAAATCGCTATTCACCCGCCGCTATTAACCTGTTAAATGCCGCTGTCAAATGCAGACAGCGGCATTTAACTACCGCATCCGGCCGGGCGGCCGGAAATGACGTCATCGCCGACCCCCGTCACATGATCGGGGGTCGGCGATGCATCAGGAAGGTAACCATAAGGACCTCTATGGTTACTGATGCCGGCCTGCTGTGAGCGCCCCCCTGTGGTCGGCGCTCACAGCACACCTGCATTTCAGCTACATAACAGCGATCTGATGATTGCTGTTATGTAGCAGAGCCGATCGGGCTGTGCCTGCTTCTAGCCTCCCATGGAGGCTATTGAAGCATGGCAAAAGTGAAAAAAAAAAGTTTTTAAAAATGTGAAAAAAAATATTAAAAATATAAAAGTTTAAATCACCCCCCTTTCGCCCCATCCTAAATAAAACAATAAAAAAACAAACAAACCTACACATATTTGGTATCGCCGCGTTCAGAATCGCCCGATCTATCAATTAAAAAAAAGCATTAACCTGATTGCTAAACAGCGTAGCGAGAAAAAAATCTGAAACGCCAGAATTACGTTTTTTTGGTCGCCGCGACATTGCGTTAAAATGCAATAACGGGCGATCAAAAGAACATATCTGCGCCAAAATGGTATCATTAAAAACGCCAGCTCGGCACGCAAAAAATAAGCCCTCATCCGACCCCAGATCACGAAAATTGGAGACGCTACGGGTATCGGAAAATGGCACTTTTTTTTTTTTTTTTTTTTTTTTTAAGCAATGTTTGGAATTTTTTTTCACCACTTGGATAAAAAATAACCTAGACATATTAGGTGTCTATGAACTCGTAATGACCTAGAGAATCATAATGGCAGATTAGTTTTAGCATTTAGTGAACCTAGCAAAAAAGCCAAACAAAAAACAAGTGTGGGATTGCACTTTTTTTGCAATTTCACCGCACTTGGAATTTTTTTCCCGTTTTCTAGTACATGACATGGTAAAACCAATGATGTCGTTCAAAAGTACAACTTGTCCCGCAAAAAATAAGCCCTCACATGGCCATATTGACAGAAAAATAAAAAAGTTATGGCTCTGGGAAGGAGGGGAGCGAAAAACGAAAACACAAAAACGAAAAAGGGCCGCGACTTGAAGGGGTTAATAAGTGCTGGAAATTTTTTTAGCAATTTTTGTCTATGTAATTGAACATAGGCTTTGTTTCTTACATTCTTTAGTTGTGGTGTTTAGCTTTTTTTTGCCGCCTGTTTACTCCACATAAAGCCATTGTCAGCCAAATATGAACAGATACACATTCACTATGATAATCTACCCTGAAGGTGAATAATAGTCAGAAATGTATTCATAAAAAAATATCTAGCCATGAGAAAACCAGAAATGACACGATCATTGGAAGGGATGTGCTACAACGATACATATAACAGCAACAAATTAAACATCCATAACTCGCCCTTTAAATCAATTGCTGCTCTCTTATGTCCTCCGCAAGTCTGCGTTTACTTCCCTGCAGGGATGAACCGCCATCCTAGTGCATGTGACTGCTGCAGCCAATCACTGGCCTCAGAGGTGATAATAACATGCGATGATTGGCTGCAGCGTCACGTGTCATCATGGAGCTGGATCAGCTGGGAATTTAATAGGGCAGGCGTGGTGAACTTTGTTTTTTGCTTATGTTAAAGAAGTTTATGAAGATCTTGGACAACCCCTTAAATTGATCACTGATCGCTTAGGTTTCATAAAAAGCAATAATACTGCTTCCACAGACTCTTGCAATTTTGAAACTTGTATAAAGATTTTTTTTGTTGTTGTTTAAATGACTTTCTATCATTTATTACCTTTTTAATTTCTGTTCTTTTGAGCAGAATTTAGTGATTACATTTATTGTCAAATTTATAATCAGTAATGTCGAGGGACAAATTTTTTCTTCAGTGAAAAATTAAATTTTACGCTCTCTATTAGTCTAGATGTAAAGAGGCTTTTTTGGATTAGAACTTGCCTTCTTTTTTGGCTCTATCATGTGAAGACTTGGGTCCTCGATGCATTATTATTTTGTGCCTTTTTTCTGGACAAAAATAGTTCCAATGCTGACTTTGTGCCTTATTCATTATTTAATTTTTACCTCTTTTTTATGAAGTTTTTTTTTTGTTGGCTAGAGGTTTTTCCTCATTCAAATGCTTTCACTTTCACTTAATTCATCATTTGTGACCGTTCATAATATTACAACCTTTTTGTGCCGTTGTGTTGCAGTAGTCTAGTGGCATACGGAATGTTTATTTTTGCACAGTTTAAAGCAAATGTGCAACATTTCAAAGAATCACGTGGCTTTAAAAGAAAAGATGAAAATCGTTGATTTTGCACAAAGTACATTACTCTCTTGCCCATTTGAATGAATTTGGGGCCCAAAAACCCCCAATGAATACCACGAGACAAAAGAAGTTACTTGATCAAATGAAGAATCGCAGCCATACAGTATGGACAATTCCTGTGATATTACATGCAGTTACATCTTGTTACATTATATCGTCCTTTGTATTTTTTACCCAAGATACTATGCCTTGTCTTGCGCATTACATTGCCAGGTTTTTTTTTTTTTTATTATTATTTTCTGTAACAAAAGTGGGTTTTAATGGAAGCGGAGTTCCTTTTAAAATGGACAGTTGTGCGAGCCATGATGTACATTGATAGTAAAATCAATGGAGAATTGATCGTACGGATTAATCCTTGGAAGATGATTGCTCGGAGGGAAGACCTTGTTGAGTAAAGCGTTTTCCTAACCATCTAATGCATTATTTGTATAGCTAGAACACATTATAAAAAAAAAAAAAAAAACAGATGTGGCGACCCTGAAACATCTTTTTGTAAAGTGACTTTTTTTCTTACTAAGGAATACAATCATGTTTTTATACCATATTTTACACATTACCGGGTTATGAGGTCATTTTTCTCTTCTATATATATATATATATATATATATATATATATATATATATATATATATATATATATATATATATATATATATATATATATATATAATTTTTTTTTCTCTATTATAAAAGTGGATTTTAATGGAAATGATTAATTTTTTTTTAAATAGACAGTTGTGGGAGTCATGATGTTCATTGATAATAAAATCAATGGGGAATTGACCGTACGGATTAATCCTTGGAGACGTTTGCTCGGAGCAGCAGACATTGTTGAGTAAAGTGCTCTCTTAAGCATCTAATGCATTAAATGTATACCACATTAACCCCCGCATAGCTAGAACGCATTATAAAACCAGATGAATGCCGACGATCCCCTCGACATGTTTTTATAATGGAACTTTGTTTTCGCTTCATACTACTCCGATCGTGTTCATATACTTTTCCTTTTTTTTTTTTTTTTTTTTTTTTTTTTTTTAATTTTGCCCTAAAAACCTTTAGCATTAAAATACATAAATATCACCTCTTTTTTTTTTTTTTTTCTACCTCCGCTTCCCTCCCGCGCCTCTCTACAAGTTTGTCCTCCTTCTCTCGCTCTCTCCAAATAACACTAGGTATCAATTTAATAATAAGGATGGAAGTAGCAACTGCATTTGTTGGTTTTAAATTGATTTACATGTCAAGACTGGCAGTTTAGCAGCTGCGCTATTATTCCTGGATTGGTCAATTTACTTGAGAAAAACCTACTACGGAGCCCCAGTGACCTGCATGACAATATCGGCCCCATTTCTATTCCTGTAATTAGGCTTGCCACTAACTCGGAATATTTTTAATTAAAATATTTTGGTCAATGTGTTGCTCCAAATTAGGCCTTTCAAAGCTGATTTTAATTCCTGGCAAAGTGTGATCAGAATCCCAAACGATTGCTGCTGAATTTAAGGTTAACAGGTTGCACAAAGAAATGTAATTTATAACATTTTTACAGAGTATTTTTTTTTTCTTTTAATGATAAACTGAGAATGAAGACTCCGCTAAATGTTCTATGTACAAACTATTTTGACAAATACTTTACTAAACCAGCCATGGTCGTAAGTAGGGTTTACTTGCACCAGCCAATCGGCAGCATTACACTATCGTAGAAACCTGTTTGGATAGGCAGACTCGCGGACGCTATGCTCGGCAGCACAGGCGGCTGTCATGCTCGGCAGCACGTCCTGTTTGAGAAACAAGAGTTCCAGGGAGTCGTGCAGTGTAAATGTAGCTTTCAATACTCGTCAACTTTCAACTGGACAAAAAAACAACAACTGGTGCCATGTCTCCTGTTTGGGTAGATTGGTGGCAGGCTTGACCGTCACTTCATTCTTAGTATACAGATCTGGCGGAGATCACGCTGTCCTTACTATCTCAGCTGACACTAACAGATTCCCTTTTAAAGGGTTTGTCCATTCAGTACATCTCCTGTTTATATACCAAATTAGATATTTGCATACCTTGGAGGAGTCTCGGTGGAAATTAAAAAAAAAAAAAAAAAATTGACTACTTCTAAAGGTCAAAAATGGCCGTGATGCCAAAGGGTCCAATGGCAACAAAGAGAGATCTTGAAAATGCTAAAGAATTAATATAATCCTAATTAAGGTAATTTTTTTTTTTTTGCAAACCGTTCAATAATCTCATTGTGTATCTGCTTTGAGTAGTAATGTCTTCCGTTTCTGCTCGGCTGTAGCCACGGTTCGGTTGGAGCCGGTCGGAGGAGCTTGGCAGTTCCTTTCAGCAGCATTTATTCTCCTTGTAGATGATAATGATTGTAATAGCCAGCGACAATTGTGAGCCATCCTTCCGCAATTACTGCACTCACGCTTTTGGCCAGGTTCTTTTAAGGTCTGAAAGCATTTTGAGGGAAAAATTTCCACATTTTAAAGGACTGTACTATATCCTGTAGAAAGACAGAGTAGTGTCTCCAACACGTGGCCTCTACTGTAGAGGAGGAACACTGAGACCTCCAGGAATTGGTGTCCACACTGGAACCTCACCAGCCTGTGAACTGTACCCCCAGGTTTCCAGACAACTAACTCGAAGTCATGTGTATGATAGTTCCATTGTTTACGGTATTTATTTAGCGATCCAATATTACTCAATATTCGAATGATTCCAACAGTGAGTTACAAATTAAAGGGTATTTAAAAAAAAAAATGGAATGTAGTAAAAGCACTCCTGTAAAATTCCCACTTCTCTAGGTTTCACTGATCTTTTCAAGGGAACCTGTCACGTCGGTTCTATGGACAGCATGTTATAGAGAAGGAGCAGCTGAGGAGAATTCTATGTATGTTTGTGGGAAAATATTCAATATAACTTGCAATTTATTCATTGAAATCACTGGTGTTTGTATGTATTGGAGTCCTGTGGGTGGTCCCGTCCAGTGACTGACAGCTACCTACATGCAGTCATACAGGGAAGACTGTCAGTTACTGAGGCGTGCCGCCCAGTGGGCTTGTATGCGTACAGACACCAGGGATTTCAATAACTTATTCTTATAAAGATGTCTATCAATCTACTCACCTCCTCCTTCTCTAGAACATTCTGCCCACAGATCAGTTAACATTTTCAACTTGCCAGGTTGCCTTCATTAGGGTACCTGTCAGCTTGATTGTACTCCCTCCCCGAGTGGTTCATATGTGCATCCTTCACTTTTTTGCTAGCCAAACTGTTCCTCTTCCGTTACTGTGAAATTGTGATTTCAATATGCAGATAAGGCTAAAGTGCTTTGAACATAACGAAGCAATTGCCATGTTTCCAGCTTCCCCCCCCCCTTTTGCCCCTTGCCTGCCCTCCCTTGCTCTGTTGCCCCTTGCTCTGTTGCCCCTTGCTCTCCCTCCCTTGCTCTGTTGCCCCAAGCCTTCCCTTGCTCTGCTGCCTCTCGCCCGCCCTCCCCTGCTCGGTTGCTCCTCTCCCGCCCTCCCCTGCTCGGTTGCTCCTCTCCCGCCCTCCCCTGCTCGGTTGCTCCTCTCCCGCCCTCCCCTGCTCGGTTGCTCCTCTCCCGCCCTCCCCTGCTCGGTTGCTCCTCTCCCGCCCTCCCCTGCTCGGTTGCCCCTCTCCCGCCCTCCCCTGCTCGGTTGTCCCTCTCCCGCCCTCCCCTGCTCGGTTGTCCCTCTCCCGCCCTCCCTTGCTCGGTTGCCCCTCGCCCGCCCTCCCTTGCTCGGTTGCCCCTCGCCCGCCCTCCCTTGCTCGGTTGCCCCTCGCCCGCCCTCCCTTGCTCGGTTGCCCCTCGCCCGCCCTCCCTTGCTCGGTTGCCCCTCGCCCGCCCTCCCTTGCTCGGTTGCCCCTCGCCCGCCCTCCCTTGCTCGGTTGCCCCTCGCCCGCCCTCCCTTGCTCGGTTGCCCCTCGCCCGCCCTCCCTTGCTCGGTTGCCCCTCGCCCGCCCTCCCTTGCTCGGTTGCCCCTCACCCGCCCTCCCTTGCTCGGTTGCCCCTCGCCCGCCCTCCCTTGCTCGGTTGCCCCTCGCCCGCCCTCCCTTGCTCGGTTGCCCCTCGCCCACCCTCCTTTGCTCGGTTGCCCCTCGCCTACCCTCCCTTGCTCGGTTGCCCCTTACCCGCCCTCTCTCGTTCGGTTGCCTCTCGCCCGCCCTCCCTAGCTCGGTTGTCCCTCGCCCGTCCTTCCTCGCTCGGTTGTCCCTCGCCCGTCCTTCCTCGCTCGGTTGTCCCTCGCCCGTCCTTCCTCGCTCGGTTGTCCCTCGCCCGTCCTTCCTCGCTCGGTTGCCTCTCGCCCGCCCTCCCTCGCTCGGTTGCCTCTCGCCCGCCCTCCCTCGCTCGGTTGCCACTCGCCAGCCCTCCCTCGCTCGGTTGCCTCTCGCCCGCCCTTCCTCGCTCGGTTGCCTCTCGCCCGCCCTTCCTCGCTCGGTTGCCTCTCGCCCGCCCTTCCTCGCTCGGTTGCCTCTCGCCCGCCCTTCCTCGCTCGGTTGCCTCTCGCCCGCCCTCCCTCGCTCGGTTGCCACTCGCCAGCCCTCCCTCGCTCGGTTGCCTCTCGCCCGCCCTCCCTTGCTCTTCTGCCCATAGTACTTTAAACCCTCATTTTCAAGAAGTAAGGGTGGACTTGTCTTTGCCAGAGATACTTGTACATATATACAATTTGATGGTGAATTCAGGCTAACAGGTTCCCATGAATTGTCCTGCATGGATGACTTGCCAACTGTGTGCACCAAACACGTGTAGCCGGTGTTGGAGGTCTTGTGCCATCCATGTGGGCAACAATGGCGAGGACAATGACTGGCTGCAATAAAATGCACCTCCTTCTTGGGAAGACACTGGCGGTCTATACGGCCATCCTACATAATATAGAAATGTAGGAAACGTGCGCAGCGTACATGCTCGGTCACACGGCTATGCTGAGCACATAGGGCCATAGTTCACACATACTGAGGCTATTCCTGAAGAATATTGAATTCCGTAAATGAGTAAATCAGATTTCCCTGTAATGTTCTGCGAGATTTCATAGCATTTCCTCCTGTTTAGATGTGATTAACACTCTCTTCTCTCCTGGCATTATTGATGTTTATTTCCTGGCCGTATTCTGAAAGCTGCCAATGGTTTTGTTGCCCTAGGTACGATGATATCCTTGTTAATGGCCTCCCGGATTGGCGACAGCCTGTGTTCTATTACAGGCGGGTGAGGAAGATGAGCAATGCCGAGCTAGCATTGCTCCTGTTCATTATTTTCACAGTGGGCCATTATGCTGTGGTTTGGTCCATCTACCTGGAGAAGCAGCTGGTGAGTATTCATAAGAAATGGGAATTAAAAAGAAATCATTATTTCTAGCGGTCTCTCCATTTTATTACATTAGGGGGGATCTTTCACCGGAAAATGTTTTGTGATGTGCCTTTTGTACTGGGGTTCCTTGGCACACGGCTAGATTTTGATTTTTTGTGTTATTATTCCTGGACTTTTTCAACTTAATTTTTTATTTTTTAGAATTTTTAAATATATATATATTTTTTTTAATTTAGGGTAATGGAAGAAACGTGTATTACATGAGTTTGCTTAGATTTTAGCCTAAAGCTTAAAAAATTGGCTATGCCACCTGGCTATGCCGGTCAGTGCTGAGTGTACAGGGACCTGTGGGTGCGTGTGTTTGTAATGACATGAACCTTATGAATTCAGGCTAAGAATGAAAATCAGGTCAGATAGTCAAAATCAAATGTTTGCTTTAATATGAAAGGAGTTTTCAGTAATGAAAATTTAAAGGGGTACGCTGGTGACTTATTAGGCCAAACAATCTATCACTTATCCACTGGTTAGGTAATAACTGTTATGCGGGAATTCTCCTTTTACTTAAAGGCATTGCCTCCCTTTCAATCTTCTTGAAAGCACCCGGCTTCCTTCATGCCAGAGAGTTGTGCCCTCCTGATGATTGACCGTTTAAGCAACTGGCACGGCCGAGCCGCCAGCCCGGTCTATGCTTTCTCCTCTTCAGCATCGGAGGAGTGTTGGGTCAGCAATTCATCCAGTTTCAGAGCAGCGCTCACAATGTTACGTGCATGCCCCGTGCCTAGGAAACAAGCCACCTCTGGGCTGGCCGGTAACCTTGGCAGCAAGCTGAGAACTATAGAATTAAAAATCGCTCCGTTCTTGAGAAAGGAAAGAAATCTTAATAAAAGGTAAATTTGCCAAGTCACTTGTCTTTACAATCTTTACCAATTTAAGAACATGAGACAATCCCCTTTAACTGTTTTGTGGTGTGTCCAACCCCAGGGACCCCCACCGATTGGCAGAACGGGGACCAGGTTCCGACAATTCACCCACAATCGACAGAGCATGGGTTCAGTATGCACCCTGCCACTCCATTTAAAGTCTGCAGCCCTGCCAATGATCATAGGACCATGTTCAGCTGTTTTCATCAGCGCCATAGACTATAGCAGCAAGGCGCACTCTTGACTTGTGCTCCACTCTCCAACGCTTGGTCTCAGTCTTGCCACTGGGTGAGTTGAGAAGGTGACAGGAGACAGACATCCTCTATTCTGCTGATCCGAGGCGGAGGTGTTACTAGAGGTTGGACTCACCCTAATCTATGAGTATAGCTGGGGTCTAAGAGGTGACATGACTGTGTAAAGAGACTTATAGGCCATGCAATGCTCCTCTGGGAAATTAAGTATGCAAATTGCCTCTTCAGAGAGGAAGCGGACAAGAACTCTAGTGCCACCTATTAGAAGTAGCAATTCTAAAAGTCTCTATCGACCCTATAACGAGCTTTGCTTATAACTTGTTTAAAGAAATATACGTAAAAGGGGTTGCATCATCTAAAATAGGTAAAATTTGAAGTGTGTACTTAAAGGGAACCTGTCACCAGGTTTGGCCGATAAGAGATACGGCCATCACCTTTCAGGGCTGATATACAGAATTCTGTAATGCTGTATATCTTGGTTCGGCGCCTCCCTTCTTCTTGCGATGCCGTCCTCCTGCTTGCTTCATGTGGATGACGTGTCTCCTTGGCATCGCGCTCCTGCGCAGGCGTACGTCTGTACGGTATAGAGCAGAGCAAAGTACTGCAGTGCGCAGGTGCCAGGAAAGGTCAAAGAGCCCCGGTGCATGCGCACTGCAGTACTTCACTCTGCCCTCTACAGGGCAGAGAAGTACGCCTGCGCAGGAGCACGGTGCCGAGGAGACTGTGGATGACGAAGGGACGTGTCATCCACACACAGCAAGCAGGACAGGGATCGTAAGAAGATGGGAGGCACTGGACCAAGACCATCGACACCCATCTGACCGCACTGCCACACAGGTCAGTATAATAAGTTATTTTTCTTCTCTTGCAGGTCAGGTTGGGGGTAGATATACAGCATTATAGAATTCTGTATATCAGCCCTGAAAGGTGATGGCGGTATCTCTTATCGACCAAACCTTGTGACAGGTTCCCTTTAAAGAGCAAGAAAATTAGCAATTTACTTGTTTTAGAACAGTGGGATAATTCATTTTGTTGGTTACTGCTCGTTGCCTAGGTTACCGACCACCTCTGCAGTTTATCAATGGTGGCTGTAACCTTGGCGAGGAGCTCAATGCTTACAAGCTCTTTGCTATACAGCTTTTAAGCACTGCTCTAAAGCTGGCTGCATCTGGCCTGCTTCAGTGGTCCGACGATGTGTCAAAGGTAAAGCAGCCTCTACTTCCAACATTGAAGACGGCATAGTTAGGACCCGTAGCATGGATGCATCATTGGCCCAAATGGTCATCCTTCAGGAGTGCACCACCCCCAGGAAGTCTAGGAAGCCGGGATCTAAGCGAATGCAACAAAATAAGACAACCCTTTTAGTGTGTTTTTCATATTTTTTCCCATTTTGTTTAATATGCCTCAATCATCTCTATCCGTCTCTGCTCAGGCTTCTGGTCTTAGTTTTTTGAGGTTCTTGCAGCTTTATACCAGATTAAATAGTTTTCTGAATGACTGGTTGCTAAATTAGAGGTCTGCTGCTGTACACGAGTGCCTCTGTACCAGCTATTGGGCTTCCAATATTCCACTATTCACTTTTTTAAGGAATCTGCCTCCCTCTTGGGCATACCTAAGCTATTAATATGGGCATACAGGTTCTAGAGGGCATCTGCGCAGAATAACCAAGATTCCAATGTCCAGAGAAGGGCGGAATATCGCAATGGCAGGTCGCAGGCGCGGGAGCACCACTAGACGTCAGAAGCGCGAGACCACCACTAGACGTCGCAGGCGCGGGACAACCACTAGACGTCACATGGCTCTGTGAAGCTGAAGGGAGGTGATAGGCATGCAAATGAATACCAGAGACAGGAGTTTTCTTCCAGGCACGGCACACCCCGGAGCCTGGAAAAACGCATTAACATAAAGGATTAAAAGATGATTTATGAAGAACAAGACCTCAGATATGAGGCATACAGGTATGAATATTCTGGAACCTGTATGCCCATATTAATCTCTTAGGTACGTCCAAGGGGGCGACAGATTCCCTACTTTTAACAAATGGTCACCATACTGAAGAACTGCTTGTTTTTAGGATGAGCTGCTCAGCAAAAAGAAAAGGGAAAAGAAGAAGAAAGCTGGAGGAAAACCTTTGGAAGAAGTGAAAACGAATCTCTTAGAAAAAAATGACCGGTAAGATTTGTTCTTTCTTGTGCAAAAACTTTTTTCATGAATTCGAACACAACAGCTCTCTGGTGAATTCTTATGGATACTAGTGATGGGTGAACGTGCTCGAATAAGGCGTTCTCCAAGCATGCTTGGGTGCGGAGTGTCTCCGGCGTGCTCGAATAATACGATTGAGTCCTCGCGGCTGTTTGACAGAATGCCTTAACCGAGCACGTTCGCTCATCACTGTTTGTTTTATGATTGGGTTGTATAGAATATCAGTGGTGACGGTGGCATGTGAGGAGCTTGACAGAGGGAAGAAGCTCCCTCTGTCAGCCCATCGTCACACCCTACACCGATTGCGGGGTGTTGATGGGTTACGATGGCAGCAAGAGAACTAACAATGGTATCTATGTCTGCTATAACCCTAAGCCTATTAGACCCCTCTAAATGTTTGGCCTAATAAGTCTAACAATGACAGGTTAGACTGTACAACGTAAGGCATAATTGCTGTTTTTGTTAATCTCATCCAAAAAAATTAAAAGGCAAACAAAAAGTTTTGTATCTCAATTTGATAGCAAAAAATAAAAAAAATAAGCCTTCATACTGCTCCGTAAACAAAAAATGAAAACGTTTGGGTTTTTATAATTTGATGACCAAAAAACTTTTTGTGATTTTTCTTGTGAAAAAGGTAGTAAAACATGAACATAGATATCAACTGGGTCCCACTGTAATTGTATAGGTCTGTAGAATATAGCTAGCACGTCAATTATAATGCATGGTGAAACAGTGGATTTAAAGAATACAAAAAAAAAACCACACAATTTACTTTCAGATTTAATGTGTTTTGTCTACTACAAAAAAAAATTAAGTGATCCAAAAGTTGTATGTACACAAAAATGGTAGCAGTAAATAGGTCAGCCTGTCCTACAAAATAACAAGCCCTCATAACCGCTCCATCTGTGGAAAAATGAGAACGTCCTGGTTATCAGAATTAGATGAGTGGGGAAAAAAAATTATTTTGCAAAAGTAGCAAATCAAATAGCTTTGTGGCGATCGGATGCACCTGCAAAATAAAAATGTTATACCGAATGGTGTTTACAAAAATAAACAATATAGAATTGCTGTTTTTTTTTTTTTTTTTTTTTTAAATCTTTGCTTCGAAAGAGTGTAATAAGACGTGACTAAAAAGTTGTATGTACCACAAAATTGCGACAATGAATAGTACAGTTTGTCCCGCAAGTAAAGGAGCCATCATACACCTTCACTGTGAAACTTGGGCTCTCAGAATATGGCCAAATTTGGTGCTGCCATAATTGCGCTGCACTGCAAATACAGTACAATTTTAAATGCGAAAATTGCTTTTATTTTCATTTTATAAAGAGTTAGTGAAAGTTTGATAAGTTATAAACGCATGAAAATGATGCCACTGAGAAGTGCAACTCATCCCGGACAAACAAACCCTCATATGATTCTTGCCGAAAAAAAAAAAGTTATTGTTCCTGAAATGTGACAATAAATAAAAATGGGAAAACTAAATGGTCAGTCAAAAGCCAAAACTGTCTGAGCCTCCGAGGGGTTAGCATATGTCTATCATTCCAATGTTTTTTGTACGTTAAGTGTGTACTGTTCAGCTGCTAACATGGTAAGAGCAGGGAAACGCGAACGTTTGTATAGGAGCTGTTTACCAAAAATTGTTGAATAACTTTGTTTCAAGACTTTTTGCATATCAGAATTATAAAGTATCTAGATGGTACCCACACTGTGCTTGCCACTTTCATAGCGCCCAATGATTTACTCCAGTGGCCGTTTCCCCTGATGTGTCCTCATCTGCGCTGGTGCTAAAAACTTTTGGCGCAAGTGCAGACACAAGAGATTTTTCTACTTGTAGTTGTGTGCACACTGAACGCTATCATTATCATCATCGCAGATGTGGGTACATGGATTACTGCTGTGTAAGTTAATAAAGTGGCCATCGTCTTCCATTGTTTTCATGAGGAAACCGAAAACCAGTATTCTGCGTAGGTATAGTTTTTGCACCTCTCCAATGCTGCAAAATTACTTTTTTTGCACCTGTATGTGACAAGACTAGATTTTTTTTTTTTGCACCTGTATGTGACAAGGCTAGATTTTTTTTGCACCTGTATGTGACAAGACTAGATTTTTTTTATGCACCTGTATGTGACAAGACTAGATTATTTTTTTTTGCACCTGCATGTGACCAGACTAGATTTACATACTGGGCAAAACCTCTGGAGCCCAGAGGTGCAAGAACAAGAAAAAAATGCCAATTCAGGACATCATCAGGTGAAAAGAAATCCATATTTTTGTGTAGAGACTTGTCCTATGTAATACTGCACACTATAGCTGTAATTAGCATGAGAATGATTGATCCGTAGTGGAGCTACATGGATTTCTGGAAATTTTGTGGTGGACACTAATGAACGTTTATGATGAAAGATCTTCTGGATACATTTATACTTTGTTCCCAGCCTCACCCTGTAAAGTTGGCGATTGTAGAACCGTGTTTGGCGGATGTAGAGCTCGATGGGTAATGGCATTCGATGTCCTGAAAGATAAAACCATTTTTTCCTATTGACTTTAAGGGAATTAAAGCATTTTTGAATAGTTGGCCCAGCAGGGGCAGGAGCTGGATCAATGGAAAGAGGAGATCAGAGGCCGTCCTGCCTGTTCTCCATTCTGGTGACATCAGCCTGTAATGCTTCACTGAACTGCTGATGACATTAATGTTGTTTTAAGACATTGGCTTGTTTGTGCAGCTTTCCAAACTAGTTATTTCAGTATTGATTTTAAGGCCTTCCTATAATGACTTGTTGAGACTTTTGGTTAGAACATCCTATATGTAAACGTGTGATGGCTGCCCCAACCAGGTCTGAGTGGAGCAACTGGGTTAGTGCTCTATTAGGGTTTTTTTTTTTTTTTCTTTTGTGGATTCAGTTTGTTATTCTGTCCAGTGTCTGTAAGAATCAAAGGAAATAATGGAAGTCTACATGATAAGGACACCAGACAGGAAAGACGGAAGCTATAACATATTATACATGTATAGCATAATACCACATAGTCACAGCTGTAATGATGCAAGTGCTGTAAAGGTTGATGGGGCTCACCTGTTATAATGCCCCTTGTGTCACCTGCCCCTTCCCTCCCCTCTGCCGCCTGCCCCTTCCCTCCCCTCTGCCGCCTGCCCCTTCCCTCCCCTCTGCCGCCTGCCCCTTCCCTCCCCTCTGCCGCCTGCCCCTTCCCTCCCCACCCCTCTGCCGCCTGCCCCTTCCCTCCCCTCTGCCGCCTGCCCCTTCCCTCCCCTCTGCCGCCTGCCCCTTCCCTCCCCTCTGCCGCCTGCCCCTTCCCTCCCCTCTGCCGCCTGCTCCTTCCCTCCCCTCTGCCGCCTGCTCCTTCCCTCCCCTCTGCCGCCTGCTCCTTCCCTCCCCTCTGCCGCCTGCCCCTTCCCTCCCCTCTGCCGCCTGCCCCTTCCCTCCCCTTCCCTCTCCTCTGCTGCCTGCCACTTCCCTCCCCTCTGCCGCCTGCCACTTCCCTCCCCTCTGCCGCCTGCCACTTCCCTCCCTTCTGCTGCCTGCCACTTCCCTCCCTTCTGCCGCCTGCCCCTTCCCTCCCCTCTGTCGCCTGCCCCTTCCCTCCCCTCTGTCGCCTGCCCCTTCCCTCCCCTCTGTCGCCTGCCCCTTCCCTCCCCTCTGTCGCCTGCCCCTTCCCTCCCCTCTGTCGCTTGCCCCTTCCCTCCCCTCTGTCGCCTGCCCCTTCCCTCTGTCGCCTGCCCCTTCCCTCTGTCACCTGCCCCTTCTCTCTCCTGTCACCTGCCCCTTCCCTCTCCTGTCACCTGCCCCTTCCCTCTCCTGTCGCCTGCCCCTTCCCTCTCCTGTCGCCTGCCCCTTCCCTCTCCTGTCGCCTGCCCCTTCCCTCTCCTGTCGCCTGCCCCTTCCCTCTCCTGTCGCCTGCCCCTTCCCTCTCCTGTCGCCTGCCCCTTCCCTCTCCTGTCGCCTGCCCCTTCCCTCTCCTGTCGCCTGCCCCTTCCCTCTCCTGTCGCCTGCCCCTTCCCTCTCCTGTCGCCTGCCCCTTCCCTCTCCTGTCGCCTGCCCCTTCCCTCTCCTGTCGCCTGCCCCTTCCCTCTCCTGTCGCCTGCCCCTTCCCTCTCCTGTCGCCTGCCCCTTCCCTCTCCTGTCGCCTGCCCCTTCCCTCTCCTGTCGCCTGCCCCTTCCCTCACCTGTCACCTGCCCCTTCCCTCTCCTGTCACCTGCCCCTTCCCTCTCCTGTCACCTGCCCCTTCCCTCCCCTCTGTCGCCTGCCTCTTCCCTCTGTCACCTGCCCGTTCCCTCTCCTCTGTCTCCTGCCCCTTCCCTCTCCTGTCACCTGCCCCTTCCCTCTCCTGTCACCTGCCCCTTCCCTCCCCTCCCCTCTGTCGCCTGCCCCTTCCCTCTCCTCTATCGCCTGCCCGTTCCCTCTCCTCTGTCGCCTGCCCCTTCCCTCCCCTCTGCCGCCTGCTCCTTCCTTCCCGTCTGCCGCCTGCCCCTTCCCTCTCCCCTGCCTCCTGCCCCTTCCCTCCCCTCTGTCATCTGCCGCCCCCTTAGGTATGGCCATTAAATAACTATTACGCCACCCCCTGATGTTTTTAATTTCCTTAAAAAAGCTCCCACCTCGTGTCCAGTGCTGGTGGTCACATTCTCAGTGCCACTGCCTGGATTCTGTGCACACACAGTGGAGTGATTGGGCAGGGGTCCAGTTTGTGGTTTCCCAAATGTACTCTTGTAGTCGGTGTTTTTACTCCCCTGTTGTTTCTTATTTATTGCTGCAGATTCTTAGTTTTGTTTTTTTTTCCTTTCTCCTTTAAGATCTTTCGAAAAACCTCAATGGCGGGATTTGCTTCCATTCAAGCTTGGACTGTGGTTCTATCTGACGGTCAGATCGCTGCCCCAGCTCTTCCAGGTAAGCGCCCCTGACTGCTCGCCCACTAATGCCTGCCTTTCCACCCTCTGTAATGCGAAGGTGGAACAAGCTGATTTCGGGTGGGCGTTCGTCCACGTTACCGTTTTGCGTTCTTGGAGGTTGATATTTCCAGTGTGGGGTTTCCTAGATCCATTTTTCCATCTTGTAAAGCACCAGTTGTGTTGTGAATTACATGCATTACGTTGGGGGCAGTTTGGCAGGTGTCATCCCCCTAGTTATATCCTTCATACGGGAACACCGATGATGCCGTGCTATAACACAGGTAATGACGGGTTGTCCAGATATAGACAGCAGCCGTGCTATTCCTGACGGGATCTGTTAGTGGCGGCTGACACCAGCGTCACTGATCCTGATGTGAAAAGGCAGGCGTCTGCTATCGAGCTGACGGGGGACACTCGGCAATGACCCCATACGGATGGAAGAGAACTCCTGCCATCTTTTCACATGTTAAACGGGAATTTTACGCACAATGTGTGTTTGCGTCCAAATACTTATCTAATAAGTTATTGCATTTATTTTATTTTTTGCACCCTTGGAGGTGTTTATGTTTATGCATGAAATCTGGGAAAGAGAAGTGTGCATTGAACGCTGATAAGATAGGATTGGGACCCCCCACTGACCCCGAGAACGGATATATATGCCACCGCTCCATTCGTTCTTTATGGCACGGATGACCACAACCGCTCCTTTCCCGCAGGGCATTTTTGCCGCCCAGTTTCGAGCTCTGAGCCCGGGACCACTGAGCGTCCCAAGGATCATCTAGTGATGCTCTCTCCAGTGGATAGTGTATAATATGTGATTGGGTGAAACCCTTGGTGCATTTTCATGTTTTGTTTTTTTTTTGTATTGCAAAGTGTCGAAACCTGCAGCAAATCCGTAACAAAATCCGCGATAAACACGTGCAGATTTAGGCCCACGTTGGCCATAGTTTCGTGGCAAAAATTGCAGTCTGTTTAGATTCTCCCATTGTGCTAGTAACTTTCTAATCTATCACCACTAAATACATAAATGGGACTGATGGAGCGGCTGCCATCCTCTTCACTCCCATAGAAGTGAGTGGGAGCGATAGACATACGCACCACTACTGAAGGTCGTAGCCAGCCAGGAGACGTCTACAGGCCTCGCTGTAAGTGTCCGTAAGCGAAGCGGATGCGAATTTCTTACTTGAAAGAAATTGAAAAAGGTGCGTTCTCCCCCCTGTCACTCAGAAGTGGGAAACGTTCCTGATCAGAAGAGCAATGGATTATATTCGGGGTGTTAGTAGAGGGAGGGAAGGCGTTTTACGAAGTGTCCAGACTCTGATATTTATGTGCTTTAAATCTAATAATTATACAGGATGCCAAGCAGTTTTATGTGGAGTACCACGAGAAGAAGCGGCAGGAAAAAGAGGAGGCCGCAGCCCAAGCCGAGCTGGAAGCCATTATAAGTGAGTAGGTTCTCAGCATTGTTCTATATATAATGTGTATGGGAGCGACGGCCGAGGGAGCTGCCGGCAGAACCGCCCTGGTGCCAAACTAAAGGACCACCATTTGTCAGGGAGTGTCGGGAAGCACATTAAATGGTCGGCCAAGATCAGCAGGTCATGCCCACTGTGTTGTGTTTTTAGCAGCGTGTGTTGCAGATTTGAAACGCGTCACTTTCTCTAGCGGGTGCGCTGAGTGTTATGTGCAGTGCATGCGCGGGATCACAGCGCCACGACTGCATTCATGGGGGGGAGGTCTACGCCCGGAGCTTGGAAAAAAAATAATTAAGGCTACGTTCACATTTGCATTGTGCGGCGCAGCGTCAGCGGCGCAGCGTTGGCGACGCAACGCATGCAAAACGCATGCACAACACAGCGTTTTGTGACGCATGCGTTCATTTTTTGCATGATTTTTGGTGCAGAAAAAACTGCATCATGCAGCGTCCTCTGCGCCCTGACAGTTGCGCCAAAATGACGCATGCGTCACAAAACGCAAGACAACGCATGTCCATGCGCCCCCCATGTTAAATATAGAGGCGCATGACATATGAGTCGCCGCGGCTGCGCCCGACGCTGCGCCGCACAACGCTAATGTGAACGTAGCCTAACATATAACATTAAAACTGCTTGTCTCAATATCTACACCGCGCACTATGAGGCATACAGGCTAGACTGGTTTAACCATTCTATTACCTGTATGCCCATAATAATGGCTTAAATTCGTCCAGGGGGTGACAGATTCCATTTAATACATTGTGGTTTTTGTGTGCGAAAATACAGTGGAAATAATCTCACCAAATACTCATCGTGCGAACTTAGCCTAACACATACTGTCATCTCTGCTGGATCCTTGTTTTCTCTGATGTCTGCAAGATCCATGACAATTCGATGCCTCGGGGATCCCATTACCTGTACATATGGCATATAAATCAATAGATTCTGATCATACTGTAGCCATTAGACCCAATTTACCTAACGTGTGCCAAAATAAGGTCATTTTGCCATATACAGGGTTGTATGCATCTGCATATATCGCTAGTTTGGAGTTTTTGTAGATTGTGAGCCCTTAAAGGCATGGTCCTCTCTCCTCATGTACCAGTCGTGGCTTGTATTGATTGAATATGTATACCCTCTTCACATGTAAAGCACCATGGAATAAATGGCACTATAATAAAAAATTATAATAATATTTTTTCCTGGAGATTCCGGTGTGTGTGGCCAATTGTCAATCTTGCGGCGCTCCATTGTCAATCATGCGGCCCACCTTCGCTCCATTGTCAATCATGCAGCGCTCCTTCGCTTCTTTGTCAATCATGCGGCGCTCCTTCGCTTCTTTGTCAATCATGCGGCGCTCCTTCGCTCCTTTGTCAATGATGCGGCACACCTTCGCTCCATTTTCAATCATGTTGCACTCCATTGTCAATCATGCGGCCCACCTTTGCTCCATTGTCAATCATGCGGCCCACCTTTGCTCCATTGTCAATCATGCGGCCCACCTTCGCTCCATTGTCAATCATGCGGCCCACCTTTGCTCCATTGTCAATCATGCGGCCCACCTTTGCTCCAGTGTCAATCATGCGGCCCACCTTTGCTCCATTGTCAATCATGCGGCCCACCTTTGCTCCATTGTCAATCATGCGGCCCACCTTCGCTCCACCTTCGCTCCATTGTCAATCATGCAGCCCACCTTCGCTCCATTTATTCTCTATGGAAGCACTGTAGAAGCGCAACTTTCGGCTGGTCTTCAGCACTTCCGTTACGAATGGATTGGAGCGGAGTTGTGCGTGATCAATAACAGCCCCATTCTGCATTGGTGAGGTCCCAGCAGTATGACCTCCGCAATGGGGAAGTTATTCCCTATTTTATAAATTGTTGATAATTTCCAAACTCGGTACAACCCCTTTAATAGATAATTCACATAATTCAAGTCGCTAATTCTAAACTCTTTGAACTATAAAAATAGGTTCTAACCGGAAGATTTATCAAAACTTTTGCAACAGAAAAGTGCTATAATTGTAAGAACCGTCTCCCCCAGTCTTCCCTGGGATCTGCCAGATGTCGTTATTGTCCGACATATGAATATGGCAATTTTCAACTTTAAAACTGAAGCCACAATGCAGATGTGAGTCCAGTAGAGCCTGTTTTGAGGTGAAACCGGTGCTTTAAATAGAAGTAGTTGAATGAATGATTTTTCATTTGCTTCATTTGCAGAAGAGAAGAAACCAAAAGTCAAAAAGCCGAAATCTGAATTCCCTGTGTATTCAGCAACTGATTCTAATTTTGGTGCTTTCATCCCGTCGTACGATCAGGGAGTCAGCATTGAGGACATTGAGGAGCAAATGGACGACTGGCTGGAAAATCGGAATAAAACACAGAAAAAGAAGGTACAAGAAACCAAATGGCACAATGTTACTATCTGTGTATAACATGTGGCTACATAAAAAGAAACTCTCTACTTTTGTAATCCCTCCTCTGAGTGGCAGTAAATCTAGAATTGGAACCGGGAAGTTGTTACACAAAACAATCAAGATGCACTGCTGGCAGCTCTCTTTGCAATTACTGAAAAATGACATCCCAGATTTGCTTGATGGGAGGGAAGTCTGGAGACATGCAGCCATGGTTGCACATTTAAGCCATTCAGGCTTAAATCACAGAGTTCCACCTGCCAGAATACGTTCAGCGTCCTCTCCTGCAGCGCTCTTACATATCATTGCTGAGAGGGAGAACTGTGTAGTTATGAGATGCTGCACAGTTCTCTCACGGTTAGCGTCTGCTGCTGCAGGATGTCAGGGAGGAGGGAGAGCTGTGCAGCCACTTTCTGATTTATGATCGATCTGCCCGGATCATTAAGGAAGTGATCAAGTGTATTAGTCACCTGACTGCTGATTATAAGAAGCCGGGAGTTTTTAAAATATTACTTGATGTTTAAGTAGCTAGTTGGAGACCCCAGGGTATTTCTGTGCTGCCCTAGTAAATAAAAGGAACCAGTGCACACACGCTGATGTAGTGTTTTGTTGAACAGTGCAAGACACATTATTGTCCATTGTTCTTTAAATTTCCTAAGGCTTTGCTGTAGACTTGTTGGTGTATCTGTTTTTCCTAGAGTCTACCTTCCAATAGTGATTCCACCAAACAGGTATTCCTGCATACATTGCAACCAGCACAAGGAAGAGCCATTATGTACTGCGGAGATCGCCATTCCCCTTTCTTTTACCTTCTTGTAGAAGTGGAATGGTCGCCCTGCCATCATCTTGGTTTTATTTTTAAACATATTATTCTAGATCACCATTTATAAGCATCACAAATGGTTGAAAACTTTCACTCATGATTTTGAAGATCTAACTTGAAACTCCAATCATCAGTACTCACTGTAAACTAATGCAGAGGCTTATGTGTAACTTCACAGGATGGAAATGGTGCAGTCTGTGTCCTGCTTCACCTCTCTGTGCTGGGGACTGTGTCACATTACCCTGGGACTGTTAGCCTCTCACCTTGTGTGGGCTCCTGTGACCAAACAACATTTGTTTTAATCACTTGGAACACTAATCATCATCTGCTGAGGAAAGAACCAAATATGCCCATTATTATTATTCTCTGCCCAATTATCTCAATTTACTTACCTCTCTCTCTGTCTCATTGTCTTTCTCTCTGACTCTCCCTCTCTGTTTTCCCCGTTCTCTCTGTCAGCCCCATTGTCTCTTTCTCTCCCTCTTTCTCTGTCCGCCCCGTTCTCACGCTCACCCTCTTTCTCTGTCCAACCCGTTGTCTCTCGCTCTCTGTCCGCCCCGTTGTCTCTTGCTCTCCCTCTGTCCGCTCCATTGGCTCTCGCTCTCTGGCCGCCCCGTTGGCTCTCGCTCTCTGGCCGCCCCATTGGCTCTCGCTCTCTGGCCGCCCCGTTGGCTCTCGCTCTCTCTGGCCGCCCCGTTGGCTCTCGCTCTCTGGCCGCCCCGTTGGCTCTCGCTCTCTCTGGCCGCCCCGTTGGCTCTCGCTCTCTCTGGCCGCCCCGTTGGCTCTCGCTCTCTCTGGCCGCCCCGTTGGCTCTCGCTCTCTCTCTCTGGCCGCCCCGTTGGCTCTCGCTCTCTCTCTCTGGCCGCCCCGTTGGCTCTCGCTCTCTCTCTCTGGCCGCCCTGTTGGCTCTCGCTCTCTCTCTCTGGCCGCCCCGTTGGCTCTCGCTCTCTCTCTCTGGCCGCCCCGTTGGCTCTCGCTCTCTCTCTCTGGCCGCCCCGTTGGCTCTCGCTCTCTCTCTCTGGCCGCCCCGTTGGCTCTCGCTCTCTCTCTCTGGCCGCCCCGTTGGCTCTCGCTCTCTCTCTCTGGCCGCCCCGTTGGCTCTCGCTCTCTCTCTCTGGCCGCCCCGTTGGCTCTCGCTCTCTCTGGCCGCCCCGTTGGCTCTCGCTCGCTCTGGCCGCCCCGTTGGCTCTCGCTCGCTCTGGCCGCCCCGTTGGCTCTCGCTCGCTCTGGCCGCCCCGTTGGCTCTCGCTCGCTCTGGCCGCCCCGTTGGCTCTCGCTCGCTCTGGCCGCCCCGTTGGCTCTCGCTCGCTCTGGCCGCCCCGTTGGCTCTCGCTCGCTCTGGCCGCCCCGTTGGCTCTCGCTCGCTCTGGCCGCCCCAATGGCCTCTGGCTTACTACTGCCCTTTTGTATGTTTTTCATCTTCAAGCTTGTAAACATTTAAAATACCAACAGCTTCTCAGGACTTTCAGGTCCCAGTTCTGCAAACTGTAATTAATGCAGTTATTATTCAATGGCGGTTTCACCTCTACATTAGAGAGAACCTCTCCAGGTATATCTGACTGGTCACACTAATTAGGGGAAGACCCTGATTTATTCAGACACCGCAAACTTTCTTCATCTTTAATAACCCTTTACTTTTAATCCTAAGTCTTCTCTGTAATGAAGGGGGAGATGAGGGACACTTCTGCGCTGATGGCGTATTAAGGCTTATGCTGAGACATTTCTATTATTCCCTTAGGAAGGAGCTTGGTTCCTTAATTGCTCGGATCACTTTAACAATGAGCTCATCTCCTTTTGTGGTAGGACAGGTTACCATGCCAATTCCATTTTTTTCCCTCTGTTTTTCGGGACTACTTAATCTTTCACACTAAAACCTGAAGCGTCGTACATTTGTAGCCATCTTGTTGGCTTAAAAGTGAATCGCCACATATTTTTTTTATTTTTATTTTTTAATATCCTCATTTTTTGTAGTCCGTTCTTCACGCTGAATCCAAAAAGAATTCTTTATATATTGCTCAGTCTTAAATGTAAGAAGAGATAAAAAGGTGATTAAAAAAGTGTCACAAGATGGTCATTTTTTTGCTATTCATTTTATCCCCACTGCTCCTGAGTATTTTTTATTTTTGTTTTTCGTTCATCTGTCATACGGTTCCAGAGATATGGGCCTATATCTGGAGGGACGTTTCTCACAGGGTAATAATGCAGAGGAGCCTAAAGACACGCCCCAGAGGATCCTGTGAGCCACGCCCCCTTGTAATAACCATAAAAATTAGCCGTAAATGAAAAAAGCCCATTTACCTGGAACAATATGGCGGATTTAAAGAAAACAAAAAAGAAAATTGATGACTTGAGAGAGGCAGAAATAAAACAATATTAAAAAAAAAAGTGATCACTTGTGATCTGGCGACATGTCCCCTTTAATGGAGAAATTTCTGGGAACTTTTTGTGCATCTTCTGGATTCGGTGATCCTTTTACTACTACTAAAGGAATAAAAAGATGCAATTTCTGGATTATTGGATCCTGAATAAAGGGAAATGAATCCGACATTATTCCTAACTGGTTGTCTCATTCTGCGTGTGTGAATACGTTCAGATTTCATTCCCCGATGAAGTTAACCCCCAGCGACCCAGAATTGCCCCTTTTATTGTACGCTTTCATCTGTTTGGTGTCTTGCGATGATTTCCGATGTCTAGCGTCATTATTTTCATTCCTATAAGAACTTTAAACAAGGGACCTTTCGCATATCACTCATCTTCCTTTAATTTCAGCTTTGTAGTGACCCCCTAACCTGCTCTTCTTTTTCGCTATTTTCTGAAGATTAGCCCTTTTGTCAAGCTCATATTACCAATTGTTCCCTTGATCTTCCCGCACCGTCCTTACCATATACAAGCCCTCTTCTGTCTTCCATCAATCACTATCTGATTATCCGAATTCCTGCATGTCCTCTGCTGAGGGTTCACTTTTTTTTTTTAATTTTCCTTATTGCTGTTTATATAACAGTCGTACTTGTAAATCCACATGTGACGTTCAAAGGATGAATATTTATATGTAAGACATGCCGGCTCATGTGCGGAGGACCTCAGTCATCAGCAGGTTCCCCTGATGAGCGCGCACATTACAGACTGGATACTCCAGCTTTACAAATGTATTTAAAGCATTTCTTTTTACAACGAAGGTCATTCCCTAAAATAAAGTATTGTAACTTTTCGGACAATCCCATCTACAATACCTACAGGAACAGTAGAAAGCCAGGCTTCTTCAGTTCACACCAGAAAGCCTGTAGACACTTGCAGGAGCAATACATGCTAGGAATTTAGGGAAGTTCAAGAACCTATAGTGCTGGCAGAGTATCACAAAATCAAAAAAGCGTGGTTGACAAGTAGCTTTGGGTGCAAATCAATTTGCTGCACCCGGTCCAGTTATTTCTGTGCTCTGGATCAGAGTCCTGAGAACCGCATTTGATTAGCCGACCTGGCATGACATCACATGTGCCTCATGCCATAACAACATTGCGCCAGGCCAGCTAATTAAGAGGCGTCAGGGATGCCGTCAGATAAGAGACAAGATTACAGACATGCCCTATGGACCGGGGCTCTTTGAATCGATTTGCATCAACTCTAGTGAGGTTACAGAGCACAAGAGTCAGTGATAGTTCCTGGACATATAAGGCTGGTATGTGCACCTAAAGCAGTTTTACCTTGGTTGTAGGGGATGAGGTCAGCACAGCTGAAAAGGGCTATTCAGCTCCAGTAAAAGTTTCCTTGTCTTTAACTTCACATCTGACCCAGTCACTTGACCGCTGCTGTCAATCACAAGTCTCAGTCCATTAGGTGACAGAAGATAAGATGGCACTTTTTCCTGTTCCAACGCAGAGGATTGACGTGTCATGGCTCCTGGCCTATTGACATCAGTAGAAGTGTTTTCTAGGCATGATTTAATCTGCGCAAGGATGTGTGAATGGTGGATCTTGTGTCATCTACTGTATATAGAGGTGTTATCAGTCATTGTACAGGAGGAGGAGGTGAGCTGTGACATCACCTATTGTGAATGGTGGATCCTGTGTTATCTACTGTATATAGAGGTGTTATCAGTCATTGTACAGGAGGAGGAGGTGAGCTGTGACATCATCTATTGTGAGTGGTGGATCCTGTGTTGTCTACTGTATATAGAGGTGTCATCAGTCATTGTACAGGAGGAGGAGGTGAGCTGTGACATCATCTATTGTGAGTGGTGGATCCTGTGTTATCTACTGTGTATAGAGGTGTTATCAGTCATTGTACAGGAGGAGGAGGTGAGCTGTGACATCATCTATTGTGAGTGGTGGATCCTGTGTTATCTACTGTGTATAGAGGTGTTATCAGTCATTGTACAGGAGGAGGTGAGCTGTGACATCACCTATTGTGAATGGTGGATCCTGTGTTATCTACTGTATATAGAGGTGTTATCAGTCATTGTACAGGAGGAGGAGGTGAGCTGTGACATCATCTATTGTGAGTGGTGGATCCTGTGTTATCTACTGTGTATAGAGGTGTTATCAGTCATTGTACAGGAGGAGGTGAGCTGTGACATCACCTATTGTGAATGGTGGATCCTGTGTTATCTACTGTATATAGAGGTGTTATCAGTCATTGTACAGGAGGAGGAGGTGAGCTGTGACATCATCTATTGTGAGTGGTGGATCCTGTGTTGTCTACTGTATATAGAGGTGTTATCAGTCATTGTACAGGAGGAGGAGGTGAGCTGTGACATCATCTATTGTGAGTGGTGGATCCTGTGTTCTCTACTGTATATAGAGGTGTTATCAGTCATTGTACAGGAGGAGGAGGTGAGCTCTGACATCACCTATTGTGAATGGTGGATCCTGTGTTATCTACTGTATATAGAGGTGTTATCAGTCATTGTACAGGAGGAGAAGGTGAGCTGTGACATCTATTGTGAATGGTGGATCCTGTGTTATCTACTGTATATAGAGGTGTTATCAATCATTGTACAGGAGGAGGTGAGCTGTGACATCACCTATTGTGAATGGTGGATCCTGTGTTATCTTCTGTATATAGAGGTGTTACCGTACTTTTCATTGTAATCCTGTCTGTGATATAATGACACTGCTGAAAAGTATTCTATACAGAACAAAGACGGATTCTGGTATTAGGCTTAGTTGCCAGTGTTGAAATTGCTAATTTTTTTTTAATCTAATTTTTTTTAAAATATTTTACAATAAAAACCGGATTTGAATAATCATTATATTAGGAGCACGGATATTTTTTTATAATATATTCTATATAATTTGAGGAATATTATGCTTTTTGGATGTACAGGAGCATGAATGGTGAGCAGAAAATGTGCACTCACGCATGTTCAAATGGAAATGTATATGCTGTGCTGACTGATATGTATGCATGTCCATATATTATTTTTATATATGTACCGTATATACTCGAGTATAAGCCAAGATTTTCAGCCCATTCTTTTAGGCTGAAAGTACCCCTCGAGTCATTGTCCCAGGGGGGTCGGCGGCTGTGACATACTCACCTGCTCCCGGCGCGGTCCCTGCATCTCCGGTCTACGGGCGCTGACAGCTTTTTCCAGCGTTGAGCGGTCACATGGTACAGTAATGAATATGGACCCGACTCCCCTCCCATAGGGGTGGAGCCGCATATTCATTACTGTAATGAGCGGTAGCGGTGACTGCTCAATGCCGGAAGAAGCTACCGGAGATGCAGGGACCGCGCCAGGAGCAGGTGAGTATAACGGGGAGGGGGAACAGTGCGCGATAGTCACCTGTCCTCGTTCTGGCGCCGCTCCGTCTTCCGCGTCCTCTGCAGTGACGCTCAGGTCAGAGGGCGCGATGAAGTGGTTAGTGCGCGCCCTCTGCCTGAACGTTAGTGCAGAGAACGGGGAAGACACAGCGGCGCCGGAACGAGTGAGTATTGCAAGTGCCGGGGGCCTGAGCGACGAGAGGTGAGTATGTCTTTTTTTTTTTTTTTTTTTTAAATTGCAGCAACAGCAAATGGGGCAAATATCTTTATGGAGCATCTTATGGGGCCATAATCAACATTTGTGCAGCATTATATTGGGCAATTGTCTCTATGGAGCATCTTATGGGGCCATTATTAACCTTTATGCAGGACTGTATGGGTCATATGTGTCTATGGAGCCTCTTATGGGGCCATTATTAACCTTTGTGCAGCATTATATGGGGCATATTTTAATATGGAGCATCTAATGGGGCCCATCAAACTGTATGGAGCATTATATGGGGCTAATGATTCAACATGGATATTCAATAACACTTAACCTACTGATGTCTCAATTAATTTTACTTTTATTGGTATCTATTTTTATTTTTGACATTTACCAGTAGCTGCTGCATTTTCCCCCCTAGGCTTATACTCGAGTCATTAAGTTTTCCCAGTTTTTTGTGGCAAAATTAGGGGGGTCGGCTTATACTCGAGTATATACGGTATATATAATTTTTTTTATTTTTAAATGTGCACGAAAAGGAAGGGAGGATAAATGTGTGTGTGCGAGGGTTGTTAGTTTTGTGTGTTGTATTACATACAAAATACAAAGTTTTTATGAGAAATTAACTGAAAAAATAGGTAATTTTCTGTTAACACGTTCCCTTTAGGCCACGTGCACACATTGCGGAAGTTGTGTGGATTTTTCCTCACTGATTTTGGTAAATCCGCAGGTAAACTGCACTGCGGATTTCCGGCGGAATTACCGCGGATTTACCTCAATTTTACCGCACAAAGAATTGACATGCTGCGGAATAAACAACGCTACGTTTCCGCGCGTTTTTTTCCGCATGTGCATTGTGGATTTTGTTTCCATAGGTTTACATGGTACTGTAAACTCACGGAAAACTGCTGCGGATCCGCAACGTGTGCACATACCCATAAACTCAATAAAGCCGTATATGGTGCGCTGAGCGCCCTCTGCCGATGACTGCAGAAAGCAGAATTTTATTTTTTTTACTAATATAGAGGTCCAAATCCTCTACATGGCTATGAAAATAAGACAGCAGCTCCCACTGCTAAAATACATTCTGCAAAGAATTGCTGCATTTTTTTTTTTTCATCTCTGAATTTTGATGCAATTTTAATTTGATATTTATAAAGATATAAAACCCCGTAGCATTTCATTCTATTTCCACAGCCACACTTGTGGACTTTTTAGATACTGTAAAGTTTGGTTGTTTTCGGGTGTGTAGTAAAATAGTATATACTTCCCTTTCCATTAAAAATCCACAGTAGTTTTGTTATTAAAGCCATATGGCAAAAAAGGATTACAGGGAGTCCCAGCTCGAAGCCCACCACATACTGACCGCACACTGCAGAATCCAGGGAGCGCAGCGGCATCTTCATCCTTACAACTCATACTTAAAGCAGATCTGTCATCAGTTTTCCCAATACAAACTTCATATATTAAATAGATTTGTTAGACCTTATGAGACTGATGTGTTTACTTTGAAAATCCATAGCAGAATGGTTATAAAATTCCTGATATTAACATGATCATTTATGAGTTCAGCTATAGAATGAAATGGCTCACGATCAGTCTCACATACGCAGCGGTTTGGCCCACTTTAATGTGTTTTGGGGGATTTTAGACCTTCTGTTCTGAACTTGAAAGAACCTCATTCATCTAATTTTTGGAAAAATTGTAGCTAAAGGGCTCAATTCAACATTTGCTTTTTTTTGTCCTTTTTTTGTCCTTTTTTTTGTCTTGTGTTATTTGCTGCTAATATGATAAAAAAAAATGTCGCTCTCGAATATTGCACAAAATAAAAAATGCCTTTTTTTATTTTCTCTATCCTTTAAGATCAAAAACTTGCAATGTTCCCAAAGATTTGCTCAAAATATTTAGACGTACTTAAAATCACTCCAGGGTGAAGGAGTACAATAGGAACAAATTTTGTGGGGGGTTTTTTGCGAATGGGGTCAAAACGTCTGGGAAACCTAAACTCTGCCCAAGTTTCAAACAATAAATTAAATAAAATTTAAAAATAAATAAATAATGGAAAAATGTAAAATAAACTAAAAAAAAAAGCTCAAATGGAAAGGTAAATATAGAGAGAATAAAAAAGCAAAGCACTAAAAATTTGACAAAGGACAAGTGCAAATAAAAACTAATGAATGCGGCCCATAAAGTGCTTCTGTACGGTGCCGGAACATTTCGGTGACTTATCACAGACTTGCTCTTTAGATCACCCTGATGATGCCTTGCAGTCACTAAGCCTGTGTATACGGTGTCCGAGCCTACGATGTCAGGCTCAGATGTATACATATATAGTGCACTAGTCACCCGATCGGCCAGATGAGCAGACTTTTCGTCCCCAATCATCATCCATGTAAAGATGGCAGCGATCGGCTGATGCTTCTCCGTCAGCTGATCAAACCTTTTTTTTGCTAGTTTAAAGTCCTCGTCGTTGGCAGTAACAGGGGACGTATTTATATTGTGGACCCGAATGATCGTTTTCCCCGGTACATGCATGGGGCATGTTAAATCTGCACCGATCAGCTGGTCACCTGCCGGTGTGAATCTGCCCTCAGTATTCTCCAGGCTGTTTTGTGTTTTGTTTTTTCTCTTTTACTATTTCATGATAAAGGATTTGCTAGAATATGAAGTCTTTTCGATGAAAACTCCTGTTCCCGGGACTGAAGCGACCCCATTCTTCATTGTAACCATAGCCGCCTCATAAGTTAAAGCTTCTCCTGGTGACTGATGAGTAAATGGTTAATGATGGTGAGCTGTGAGACAGTCCAGATCAAATACTCTTTGAACAAAACCTTCAAAGTGTGTCCCAGGAATTAGATGTTGAAATCTGAAGGATTTTGTGGCCTTGGAGCTCCTTTTTAGAGAAGTACTTGATAAAGCCCCTCCACTCCTTCTACACAGATGTGGATATATTCTGCAGCGCCCAAGGTTACAGCCTGCGAATGCTGCAATGTTTGCGCACTCGGACTCTATGGAATTTGTGACTCTCCTGATCCACCTGCGCAGAATCTGCTGCTTTTTTCCTGCGCGGAGTCTGGTGCTTTTTTCCTGCGCGGAGTCTGGTGCTTTTTTCCCCGCGCGGAGTCTGGTGCTTTTTTCCCCGCGCGGAGTCTGGTGCTTTTTTCCCCGCGCGGAGTCTGGTGCTTTTTTCCCCGCGCGGAGTCTGGTGCTTTTTTCCCCGCGCGGAGTCTGGTGCTTTTTTCCCCGCGCGGAGTCTGGTGCTTTTTTCCCCGCGCGGAGTCTGGTGCTTTTTTCCCCGCGCGGAGTCTGGTGCTTTTTTCCCCGCGCGGAGTCTGGTGCTTTTTTCCCCGCGCGGAGTCTGGTGCTTTTTTCCCCGCGCGGAGTCTGGTGCTTTTTTCCCCGCGCGGAGTCTGGTGCTTTTTTCCCCGCGCGGAGTCTGGTGCTTTTTTCCCCGCGCGGAGTCTGGTGCTTTTTTCCCCGCGCGGAGTCTGGTGCTTTTTTCCCCGCGCGGAGTCTGGTGCTTTTTTCCCCGCGCGGAGTCTGGTGCTTTTTTCCCCGCGCGGAGTCTGGTGCTTTTTTTCCACGCGGAGTCTGGTGCTTTTTTTCCTGCGTGGATCCTTCGCACTACAAATCTGTCTGTAACCCATTGACAGCTGCCAAATACTCCAGGACTTTTTACCTTTTTGTGCAATGGGCCAAGTCTGCACAGCATGTCACCAACTCCGAGGGTTTCCGAAACCCCTTTAACATACATTGTATAGCACTGATAACAGTTGCCAACAGTTCCGATTCCTTCAGTGTGAACTGGACCACAAAAGCTGCAGGAATAAGTTAACTTGCATTAAAAAAAAATATATTTTTCGGTGGAAAATGGATGAGGCTTAAGAGTTATCCCATCTTAGATATTTATGACACATCCATAGGATATAGCAAAAATGTCCATTAGTTGTAGGTCCCAGTACTGAGACCTGCATCATTGTAAAGAGCAGAGCAGGGCCCGGGCACGCACTGCAGGCAGTGGGCTGGTGGCTGCACAGTTCTCTGCGCTGCAGGCAGTGGGCTGGTGGCTGCACAGTTCTCTGCGCTGCAGGCAGTGGGCTGGTGGCTGCACAGTTCTGCGCTGCAGTCAGTGGGCTGGTGGCTGCACAGTTCTCTGCGCTGCAGGCAGTGGGCTGGTGGCTGCACAGTTCTCTGCGCTGCAGGCAGTGGGCTGGTGGCTGCACAGTTCTGCGCTGCAGGCAGTGGGCTTGTGGCTGCACAGTTCTCTGCGCTGCAGGCAGTTGGCTGGTGGCTGCACAGTTCTCTGCGCTGCAGGCAGTTGGCTGGTGGCTGCACAGTTCTCTGCGCTGCAGGCAGTGGGCTGGTGGCTGCACAGAAAATAAAAAAAAAAAAAAAGTTACCAACTCTCCTGTCATAATCGGCTCACTGATGGAATCTCAGTTAACTCATTAAGCAGCCAACAATGTGCGGGGAAACAACAAAGCCTGTAAAAGCCAAAGGATGGAAAAATATTAATGAAACCCGATTGCTTAAAAGATTTTTAGCATATTCTTTGCCTTTAAAGGGAACCTGTCGGTAGGATCAACCCTCCTAAGCCATCATGAGCATGCAGGTCATAAAAAGGTGAATGTGTTAAACCAGAGAAATCCATATGTTTCTTAATATGTAAATTAGCGGTTAAGATCTATGGATCGGACATGGATCTACCCGGGAATCTGCCTCCAAAGCTGCTTATAAATGAAAGGTGGCAATACCAGTGTGAGACCTGTAATAACTGACAGTCTGCTCTCCTGACCTACATGTCTCCCACTGATAGCTCCCCCTTTCACTTAATAATTACTTCCTGACCTGTACTGACTGGGGAGTGCACTAGAGAAGAAGCTGGATGAGACGAGAATTGCCTCCGCAGAGTTTAATCAATTTTTAGAAGTATAGAAAACTGCTACATGGGCGTCAAAAAGATCACGTGGTTACAATTTAAATTGGTCCTCTCGCTAAATACATTTATAGCAAATCCACGGGATCGGTGATACATGTACGATTGCTAAGCTCCAGCAATCTATCAGTGATTAATGTATCATAATTACCAGTGGAAAAGAAACATTAAGCAATAATGAAGTTGACCGGTTCTGTCCTTTAAAATAAATAAATAAATAAATAAATATTTTTTTGCCCACTCCTGTCCATAGATTGTGTGTGGGTAATGCAGCTCGGCCCTATTGATTGATTATTTTTTTTTTATAGTCTATATTAAATGTTATATATAATTTTAGATATGATTGAAAAGAAGGAAGCAGCAATGTTGTTACTGTTCACATTTGTCTAAATGTTTTTTTGTTTTTTTTTTGCGGTGATCCTATAATATATCCGCTGTATACACCCACGCACACAGACAAAGGCGAGCTCAGGTAATGGCGAGTCCTGAACAGATGGCAATTAAACGTGGCTGATTTTGGAATCGCCGTTCCAGCCATGTTCCTCCCTTTAAACAGTGTCCATTATGTGTTTTATTTTCTTTATAATTGTAGCGGGGACATGATATGAATTTTTTATTTTTCGTGCTGAACTTTCATTTAGCATTCAGCTCGGAGAGTCGACCTGAAAGCTGGACCCCCTATTTTTTTGTATGCAGAATGTGAATGCTGGCGAAGCTCCGACAGCTGTCCTCTCCCCATGTGGTGTCCCCCATTGCACCGCCGCGCAGATGATTTCTTTTCCCAATGTTTCAGTAATATTGGCCGCACATGTTTCCACGTGCATTATGCATTCATTGAAATTACAGCTACAGTTGGCTCCATATTACAACCTTCACACCAGGGCCACCCTCGTGGTCGCCGCGCCGGGCACAGTAGGCTCTGTCCTATCTAAGGTTACCGTTAACCACTGCTGGGGTTCACCAGATCCTCCAGTGCTTTGGCTGCTCGGCTTTTGTATATTTTTTCCTCCTGCTGTAAAGGCTGCTGTTTTTGCCTCGAGATTGCCATATAATTTGCAAGAATATTTTTATAGAATTTAATCTTTAATAAATTTTTACTAAAATTCTATTTCCTATTTATAGTGAGATGCTGCAAAAAAGTGCGGATCTGTAGGTAAAGTGTCTCTGCCAGGCACTGTTAGTGTATGGCATCTAATGGAGCATTATATATATTTATTTTTTTTTTCATTTTTTCTTAATTTTTTTTTTCGCTATTTTTGTGTTATTTAGGATGACTTTAATAGGAAAAATCTCCAAGTGCCAATGTATAAAATTAAACCGCATAGCAATATGTAACACGTGTCCGTAGACTTCCGTGGGGTTCTATTATGTCGCTTCCAAATAATGTTGCTCTTGATGAATTGAGGAGCGGTTGCCAAATATAATGGGTGCTGCCGCTCTGGGGGGTGAGGGTGAAATAGGATAGGGTGACCCTTGGTTCCTCTGAGATCTTAAGGTACCTTCACACGAAACGACATCGCTAGCGATCCGTGACGTTGCAGCGTCCTGGCTAGCGATATCGTTTAGTTTGACACGCAGCAGCGATCAGGATCCTGCTGTGATGTCGCTGGTCGCTGAATAAAGTCCAGAACTTTATTTAGTCGTCCGATCGCCGTGTATCGTTGTGTTTGACAGCAAAAGCAACGATACCAGCGATGTTTTACACTGGTAACCAGGGTAAACATCGGGTTACCAAGCGCAGGGCCGCGCTTAGTAACCCGATGTTTACCCTGGTTACCAGCGTAAAAGTAAAAAAAACAAACAGCACATACTTACATGCGTCCCCCAGCGTCTGCTTCCTGACACTGACTGAGCGCCGGCCCTAAAGTGAAAGTGAAAGCACAGCGGTGACGCTGTTAGGGCCGGAGCTCAGTCAGTGTCAGGAAGCAGACGCTGGGGGACGCATGTAAGTATGTGCTGTTTGTTTTTTTTACTTTTACGCTGGTAACCAGGATAAACATCGGGTTACTAAGCGCGGCCCTGCGCTTAGCAACCCGATGGTTACCCGGGGACCTCGGCATCGTTGGTCGCTGGAGAGCGGTCTGTGTGACAGCTCTCCAGCGATCAAACAGCGACGCTGCAGCGATCGGCATCGTTGTCGCTATCGCTGCAGCGTCGCTTCGTGTGAAGGTACCTTTAGTGGAGTATTCCGGTTACAAGGAATTATCAGATATTCACCGGAGAGGTGATAACTTTTAGAACAATAAAGGTTTGTCTGCAAAATTCTTTTCTTTGGATGTAGCTTAATTAATAGGTCTCCTTATTTGTCTGTGTATCTGGCTTTATGTGACAAGTGAACACTAAAACATTGGCGTACTTGAAGTAACACTGTTTGATTTAGTAAATATTTGTATTCCCCGTATATAGAAAAAAAACAAACAACCAAACCTTTTTTTTTTTTTTTTTTACACCACAAAATTAAAGGGAGTCTGTCATCAGATTTTTGCTGTTTAATCTGAGAGCAGCATAACGTAAGGGCAGAAAGCCTGATTCCAAGGATGTCAGCGGCTTGCTGTAGTTTCAATACAATTGGTGTTTTATCAGCAGGAGATTATCACTGTAGGACTGTGTGGCATAAAAGGAAGTCAGGATTATCTGTGTATAATCCCACCCCCCTCCACTGATTGGAGGCTTGCTAACAGTGTATACATGTAGTTGCCAATCAGTGACGTGGGCGGGGTTATACACAGCTCAGCATTCATAGCACTGCTACAGCTGCCGCAGAGAAAATGGGGATTGTATCATCAGTACAGCGGTAAGTCCTGTTAAGTGATATATCACTGGAATCAGGGGCTCTGCCCCTACATCATGGTGCTCTCATATTACATAGCAAAAATCTGCTAACAGATTCCCTTTAAGGAGGTTGTCCATACACCTATACACACACTAAGGGCTTACAATGCTATTAATTTTTTATCCATCTAGACTATGCCTGCCGTTGGGCGCATACCTCCTGAGTGCCCGCGCCCGGCAGTGGGCACTGATGCAGCGTGTACCTTGCCTTAGTGCTACAAGATGGCAAACTAACTAATAAACAATCCTTTAAATAGAATACTGATGAATCCAGCGTGTAAATAATGTATGTGGATGTGATCTGCAGGTGAACGGTGAGGCCGGCAGCCCAATAACTGAATAGATTTGAGGGTTTTTTTTGTTTTGTTTTTTTGTGTTTTTTTTTTCTAAATAAAATGAACAAAGGCTGCCGTGGAGCCGAACCCCGATGATTGCTGCTATTGGCCATTATTTCCTGACTCTTAGTTGGCAGGTTGCGTCTTATGCTAATTCCTCGGCTTCGGGGAGCATCGCCGATCGCAGAACAAAGTGAATAAAAGTAGTTTGCTTTGCAAATGAATGCAAATGGTGCAGCCTTTCGGGAAGCCCTTTAACAGGGGGCAGCGCTCTTTGATTATGAGTGAAGCTGCCATTTGGACATGGTGAAAAGAGCACGCCTGAACCATTGATTAGGGGAGACGGTGAAAAGTCAGGAAGGGCCCGGCTAAGCTTGCAGTGCGGCAGGCGGATGTCAGCATAGTCAGAGCGCAGTGGGAGGATGACAGGGAGGATTAGTGTCAGGGAGAAGCTTTGCCGCAGCTTGGGACATGGTCCCTGGGGCCGCTCACCTCTCACTGCTGTGCTGATGGCTTGGTAATGAAAGTGCTTGATGCATGGCTGTTCATTATCAGGAAAGGTGATTAGATGGGGTGTTTATCTGTAAAGGTTATGCTCTTCAATAGGTCTCGTCCTCGCAGACATGTATGGGGGGTCACATATGCGGGAAGAAAATGAATGGGAAAATATATAGATGTGGTTAACATATTACATGTGAGTGCGGGTACTTATTGCTGCATTATATAAAGATAGGCCATAAAGACAACCCCCCCCCCCTGTTCTTGCATACATGCATCCTGGAGGGCCCCCTTCCGTCGAGGTGCTCTGCAGGGGTGGCCCCCTTTCTCGTATTAAATGAATACGTAAATCGCCTCTTCAGAGAGGAAGAGGAACTATAGCGCCACCTAGTAGCAATTGTGAAAGTCAATATTGACCCAATAACGAGCCCTGCCATATGACTTGGAATAAAAGCCAATCCAGAATCTCAATTTGCAGACACGGTGTTCCGGGGCGTTGCCCCTCCTCAGTGCAAAGCATGAGATCTGAGGGGGTAACGTCTCTCCTTGTGGAGAGTGACGTGCCTGACATGCCAGTGCAAGGAGACATCTAGGCCATGCAATGCTCCTCTGGGAAATTCAAAATGTAAATTGTCCTCTCTTCATAAAGGAAGGGAACGTGACCTCTGGTTCCACATAGTAGCAATCCTTAAAGTCAATATTGACTTTTTAGCAAGCCTTGCCATATGATTTAGGATAAAAACCAAACTGGATTCTCAAAGCATCAGATCTGAATTGGCTGTATGAGAGGCCACTGTCTGGGCTCTAAGGGGTAACGTTTCTCCTTGTGGAGAGTGACATGCCAGTGTAAGGAGACTTATAGGCCGTGCAATGCTCCTTTGGGAAATTAAATAAACAACCCCTCATTTTAATAGCTTTGTTTTGCCTGGCAGCCTTGCAGTTTCTTTTTTTGCCAGAAGGTACCAGAGCAGGACCAGGGGGTGTCCACCTGACTTGACCCAGTGGACACATTTTAACCCCTTTCCGACATCGGGCATAATAATATGCCGATGTCGGACACCCTCCCTTTGATGTGGGCTCCGGCAGTGAGCCCACAGGTTTTCCGGCACATGTCAGCTGTTTTGAGCAGCTGACGTGCCACTAACAGCCAAGGGAGGAATGACTATCCTCCCGCGGCTGTTAACCTGTTAAATGCCGCTGTCAAACTCTGACAGCAGCATTTAACACGCTCTTCTGGCAAGCGCTCCGGAAATTCCGCCCATCGGTGACCCCCGTCATGTGATCGAGGGTCTCCGATGGGTCGGCGTGACAACCAGAGGTCTCCAGCAGGTCTCTATAGTTGTCACTGCCGGATTGCTATGTGTGCCACCCGGTGGACGGCGCTCATAGCAAGTGAGCAATTCTGCTACATACAGGCAATCTGATCATCGCCTGTGTGTAGCAGAGCTGATCGAGTTATGGCAGCTTCTAGTCTCCTATGGAGACTATTGAAGCATGCCAAAAGTAAAAGAACAAAAACGTTTTTAAAAATATTAAGAAAATCAAACAATATAAAAGTTCAAATCACCCCCCATTTGCCCCGTTCAAAATAAAACAATAAAAGAAATCAAACACATTTGGTATCGCCGCGTTCAGAATCGCCCGATCTATCAAGTTATAAAGATAATTAATCCGATCGGTAAACGGCATAGCAAAAAAAGTCAAAACCCCAGAATTTCTTTTTTTGGTCGCCCCCAACATTGCATTAAAATGCAATAATAGACGATCAAAAGAATCAAAAGAACGTATCTGTGCCAAAATGGTAACTTTAAAAAAGTCAGCTCGGCAGGCAAAAAATAAGCCCTCACCCAACCCCAGATCACAAAAAATGGAGACGCTATGGTTATTTGGAATTTTTATTCACCACTTATGTTTAAAAAAAAGAATCTAGACAAATTTGGGTCCTATAAACTCGTAATGAGCTGGAGAATCATAATGGCAGGTCAGTTTTACCATTTACTGAACATAGTAAACAACAAAAAAAAAAGACAAAAAGGAATTGTGGAATTGCACTTTTTTTTTTTGCTATTTCACCGTTCCTGGAATTTTTTTCTCATTTTCCAGCACACGATATGTTAAAACCAATGGTGTCGTTCAAAAGTACAACTCGTCCCGCAAAAAACAAGCCCTCACATGGCCATATTCACCGAAAAAATAAAAAAAAGTTATGGCTCTGGGAAGAAGGGGAGCGAAAAATGAAAATGCAAAAACGAAAATGTCTCCGGTCATGAAGGGGTTAAAAGAGGTGGTAACTGATGGAACAAGTCCTTTACCTGAACCGTCTGCTCTGTTACATCAGTACTTGCACAGATGGCTCCAGATGTTTGTGGGCCCTTCCACGCTGGGCCCATGTCCTGCCTCCAGCTTGGCAATCCTAGATCACCACTGCCCGCCCCGGGGGATGAGCACTCGGTGCTGACAAAAACTAGATATCTGCTATATATCGCTCCTATGTGCCCTGTGTGTCTGTGCACCATTACTATGCTTCTACACCAGACCTTCTGTTAATAACTGTACTACAATGTCTTTCTCTTGCAGTCCCCTGAATGGTCCGAAGATGATCTGAGCCTGCTGACAAGAAGCATGGCCAAATTCCCAGGGGGGACCCCCGGCCGATGGGAGAAGATTGCACACGAATTGGGTCGATCGGTGGCAGATGTGAGTTGATTTCAGTTTATGTCTCACAAGTGACAAACCCAACAAGACAGGCATAGGCGGCTGACCCACCAGCCGGGAGTGAAGCCCGACACTGTCTCTTTAAAGCGACCACGAGCCTTTTAGGTCCTGGAAAGTGAACCATTAACTGCAGGGAGAAGCAGATGTGTGCGCGTCCCCTGCTCCACCATTAACAGCTGTAACTGATCAGCTGTACCGGGGACTTCACTGCTGCAGGGTGAGGCTACTGTAACCGGATCACAGGAAAACAGTGCCATTTATACTGCTCCGAGTGACCCCTTCAGGGACCGCCAGGGTTCCGTCAATGTCGCTTTAATTTTCAGTAAAACATATGGTGATCTCTGCCCCTTACTGGAACTGCAGATGCAGGCTTGCTCTATTGGTCTTAACGGAGATGGGACTTAATTTGGTCCCTATTGATTTTACATCCCAGTCATGGCATGTAATCCGCTATGATAGAAGGAAATATTCGCCAAAATAATGGGAGAAATTGTCTACCTAGAAAACCACTAATATTTCACTTCGATCATGTGTGAGTCCTACTTTACCAGCGAGCAAACAGAAAAGCTTGTAAATCCTGCTTCTACTACCCACCACAGCAAGTCTGCAAGTCCTCCTATGCTTGTGAGTCCTGCTTTGTCTGCTCATATATTGAGAGCCTGTGAGTCCTGCTTCTACTGCCCACTAATACAGAAAGCCTGTGAGTCCTGCTTCTACTGCCCACTCACAAGTCTGCAAGTTCTGCTATGCTTGTGAGACCAGGTTCCCATGCCCACTAATGGAGCAAGTCTAAGTGTCTTGTTTCCCCTATCCATTGACCATAAACCTGCAAGTTCAGCTTTTCTTGAGTCCTGTGCCCTCTGCATATACATAGAGCCAGTGAGTCCTGCTTTCTGTGCCCACTAATAGTGAAAGTCTGTGAGTCCCGCTTTGCTTGTGAGTCCTGCCCCCTCTGCCCATACATAGAGCTTGTGAGTCTGCTTTCTGTGCCCACTAATGGTAAAAGCCTGTGAGTCCTGCTTTCTGTGCCCACTAATAGAATAAGCCTGTGAGTCCTGCTGTTTGTGCCCAGTAGTAGAATAAGCCTGTGAGTCCTGCTTTCTGTGTCCACTAATAGTGAATGCCTGTGAGTCCTGTTTTGCTTGAGTCCTGCTCCGTCTGCTCATACATAGAGCCTGTGAGTCCTGCTTTCTGTGCCCTCTAATAGTATATGCCTGTGAATACTGCTTTATGTGCCCACTGATGGAATAAACCTGAGTCCTGCTGTTTGTGCCCAGTAATAGAATAAGCCTGTGAGTCCTGCCTTCTGTGCCCAATAATGGTGAAAGCCTGTGAGTCCTGCTTTGCTTGCTTGCTCCCTCTGCCCATACATAGAGCTTGTGAGTCCTGCTTCCCGCTCCCATGCAAAGTGGTTGACAGCTCTAGATATAGTGCAGTGATCCTGGGTAACGCATGGAGCAATATCTGTGGAGTACGGCTGATGTGAGGGTGCTACATTGTGTTCAGCCTGCTAACAGCACAGATCTTGTAGTGCGCAGCACCCGGCCGACCTCACTGTAGATATTTTTATTTTCTCCATAATCTCCATTATTTTTTCCAGAATGGACAGTAGAGCTCGCATTGACGCGCCGTTGTTTGTCCATCTGTCTCTCGGACCCTTAAGAACCGATGTTTCATCCTACCAATAGGTGATCCTCCACTTTGCAGACCTGCCGGTCGTCTGTGTGCATCGGTCATATCATTTATTGTCACTTCGTACAGACAAATAATAATTTCATACAGTTTTATTTTTGGAAAGAGTTAATTGTTGGCCAAAATTCTGAGAATCGGGCAGATTGCGTTTGCTGTATGGGTAGTTCCTCTGACCTGGTTACCTGCAGCCCCGTTCTCCCCATCAGCTAATTCACATCTGTTCCCTGACCCATTTTCCGCGCTCGGCTGTCGCCCCGGGCTCACTACCCACTGCCTGTTCTGAGCATAATCCAACCAGTTTATTTTTCGTCCAGTGTCTCTACACAAATCACTCTGAGCTCGCTGCCTTAAACGCTCCATGAGCGCACAATGGGGGGAATACATTTTTTTTTTTCATTTCTGACTTTGGTGCAGGTGAGTTCAGTCATCTTATATTATTCCAACAGGACAGTAAGATTCTATAGCACCAGCATATACCACAGCACTGTACAGACCTCATCGTTACTGGGCCCATAGGGACTCACAGTCTATATTCCTTATCAGGAGGTCTTCGGAGTAAGGCTGTGTGCACACATTCAGGATTTTTCCCATTTTTTTCGCTTAAAAAACGCATACATGTGCATCCCATCATTTATAATGCATTCCACAATTTTTGTGCATATGTTGCGATTTTTTCTGCGAAAAAAAATCATCGCCTTAAAAAACGCAGCATGATCATTAATTTTGCGGATTTTTTGCGGATTTCCCACTATATTATTGCATTGGGAACCTCCGGGAAAAAAAACGCAAAAAATCCGCAAAAAAATGAAAATGTCCGGTTTTGTTCAGGAAATTTCTGCAAGAAATCCTGACATCTGCACATAGCCTGAGGGAGGAAACCATTGCAAACCTGGAGAGAACATACAGACTCCTTGCAGATGTCCTCAGTGCGATTTGAGCCCTGGCTAGCCTCTGAGACACCTTGCTGGTATTATCTTTTATGGGTGCAGGACTAGAACTCGCAGAATTTCTTGGTGTGTGGTTTTGGGGAGCAAGACTCACAGGCTTTCTGAGAGCAGGGATGCAGGACTCGCAGGCTTTCTGAGAGCAGGGATGCAGGACTCGCAGGCCTTCTGTGACTGGGAGGGGAAAGCGGGATTCACAGGATTTCTGGGAGGGGAAGCAGGACTTGCAGAATTTATAAAAAGTGGGTGCACAGAGCAGGACTTGCAGGCTTTCTCTATGAGTGGGTGAGGGAGCAGGACTCGCAGGCTTTTTCTGAGTGGGTGAGGGAGCAGGACTCGCAGGCTTTTTCTGAATGGGTGAGGGAGCAGGACTCTCACAGGCTTTCTCTGGTCCTAATTTAAATGGTCTTTGTGTTGGTACTAGACAAGAGATGGTCATATAAATAAATCAGCAAACCTATCTAACGAGCACAATAAGGTAAAAACTCAGATTGCAGTGGTGCCTCGCCTTCTTAATTATCCCGATTGTAAGAGTCCTTATACACGGAGCAGTGGGTGGTTGGCACATCACGGGGCAGTGGGTGGTTGGCACGTCACGGGGCAGTGGGTGGTTGGCACGTCACGGGGCAGTGGGTGGTCGGCACATCACGGGGCAGTGGGTGGTTGGCATGTCACGGGGCAGTGGGTGGGCGGCACGTCACGGAGCAGTGGGTGGTCGGCACGTCATGGGGCAGTGGGTGGTCGGCACGTCACGGAGCAGTGGGTGGGCGGCACGTCACGGGGCAGTGGGTGGGCGGCACCTCACGGAGCAGTGGGCGGGCGGCACGTCACGGGGCAGTGGGTGGGTGGCACCTCACGGGGCAGTGGGTGGGCGGCACGTTACGGAGCAGTGGGTGGGTGGCACGTTACGGAGCAGTGGGTGGTCGGCACGTCACGGAGCAGTGGGTGGGCGGCACGTCACGGAGCAGTGGGCGGGCGGCACGTCACGGGACAGTGGGCGGGCGGCACGTCACGGGACAGTGGGCGGGCGGCACGTCACGGGGCAGTGGGCGGGCGGCACGTCACGGGGCAGTGGGCGGGCGGCACGTCACGAGGCAGTGGGTGGGCGGCACCTCACGGGGCAGTGGGCGGGCGGCACCTCACGGGGCAGTGGGCGGGCGGCACGTCACGGGGCAGTGGGTGGGCGGCACGTCACGGGGCAGTGGGCGGGCGGCACGTCACGGGGCAGTGGGCGGGCGGCACGTCACGGGGCAGTGGGCGGGCGGCACGTCACGGGGCAGTGGGCGGGCGGCACGTCACGGGGCAGTGGGCGGGCGGCACGTCACGGGGCAGTGGGCGGGCGGCACCTCACGGGGCAGTGAGCGGGCGGCACCTCACGGGGCTGTGGGTGGGCGGCACGTCACGGAGCAGTCGGTGGGCGGCACGTCACGGGGCAGTGGGTGGGCGGCACCTCACGGGGCAGTGGGCGGGCGGCACCTCACGGGGCAGTGGGCGGGCGGCACCTCACGGGGCTGTGGGCGGGCGGCACGTCACGGAGCAGTCGGTGGGCGGCACGTCACGGGGCAGTGGGTGGGCGGCACCTCACGGGGCTGTGGGTGGGCGGCACGTCACGGGGCTGTGGGTGGGCGGCACGTCACGGAGCAGTGGGTGGGCGGCACGTCACGGAGCAGTGGGTGGGCGGCACGTCACGGGGCAGTGGGTGGGCGGCACCTCACGGGGCTGTGGGTGGGCGGCACGTCACGGAGCAGTGGGTGGGCGGCACGTCACGGAGCAGTGGGTGGGCGGCACGTACGCAGATTGGGACCTTAGATCTCGGCCATGTTATGTACTATACATTCTCGTCCCCCTTCAGTCTCCCATTTGCAGCAGCGCGGAGCTGATGGAAGCACAATATGTGACGCATTACACCCCGTACAGTGGCCACACACGCTCTTAGCACGGGTAAAATGTTTACAATGTTAATTTATAGCTTTCACCAGATGATTTTTGTAACCACAAAGGCCACTTAAATTGTAAAAATAACAGGAAACACAAACTGTCTGGCATGCAAAACAGGCCATAATGTGATTATTAGCAGCAGGTTTTTTAAATTAAAGGCCACAAATTCTCGGGTTTCTACTTGTGAAGTAGTCCGCCTCCCTCGCCGAGAGGATGTAAACCGATTCTGCCGTTCTCTGTGGTTACTAATCTCCTGCATTCAGGTTGCGATAGCAGACTGATAGGGGATTTGCCTGCTGCCTGGAAAAGGGCTCAGGTAGGCAGGAAAACAACAGACAGGTGGATAGATTTAAGACGACTTTCTTAATTACCGGCCAGCCGGGCCATGTGAGCAGAAGTGCTCCGCTAGATAAATTGTGCCTCGTCTCCAAAGAGAAATCGTAGAAGTTAATTTAAGCAACACTAAACCCTGCGACGGCCAAAGCTTCACATGAGACGGAAATGTGACATTTGCATCGTGTTTCTCCTCCGAGACGCCTTCTACATTAGTGATGACGTTTCTGTTACCCCACTTATCTCTGCAGCCGGTGGAGACAATGGCTGCATGTTGTGTTCCGGGGACATAGGAGGGGGATCCGGGGACATGTGACGTCCACACCTTCTCCGCACCTTCATAGTTTGTGTGTTTTGCCGGAGCCAAGTTGAAGGAACCCAGATTTAGGATCTCAATAATCTGCACTGGGACCATATTATCAAGCACAACATAGTATATCCACAGCTCAACACACCACATCCAAACCCTGTCATGTGCAGCCCAATCTCCAGACCTGAACCCCACCGAAAACCTCTGCAACGTAATCAAGAGGATGATGGATGGTCACAAGAAGAAGAACTGCTTCCATTTTTGTGCCAGAAGCCGCGTGAAAGACTGGTGGAAAGCATGCCAAGACGCATGAAAGCTGTGATTAACAATCATGGTTACTCCACAAAATATTGATTTCTGAACTCTTCCTGAGATAAAACATTAGTATTGTTGTTTCTAAATGATTATGAACTTGTTTTCTTTGCATTATTTGAGGTCTGAAAACACCGTTTTTTTTTTTTTATTTTGACCATTTTTCTTTGTCAGAGAAAAAAAATGTATTGCTTGGAAATTCGGAGACATGTTGTCAGAAGTTTATAGAATAAATCAACAATTTACATTTTACTCAAAACTATATCTATAAAGAGAAAAATCAGACAAACTGAACATTTTGCAGTGCTCTTTGAATTTTAAATTGATAGGTCCATGCGCTGCACAGCATCGAAGCGTCATCATCTTTTCCGGTGCTAATCAGTGCCACCCCTGCTCCATTTGGGGGCAAGAAGAGGGGGTGATTGTTGCCCTGCACCCCTTTATTTTCTGTCTGTCTGTGATGGAGGCCGGGTCCTCCCTCCCCGAGGGCCTCACAGATTGAATCTATCTTTTGCGGCCATTCTCTTTACCAAACTGAGCAGTGAAATGAAAGCAGCAGTAAGTGACACTTCTCCTCACCCGCGGCCTCGCTGCAGATGGAGGCGAACTTTTGTTTTAGGGCTGACCGCGTGCACTTAATACGGTAAGGCTATCCGTCAACAGGGAGGACTTCACTCCTACCCCCTATTAATTCTATCAGTTGCCGTTGACATGCATTATTATTTTTTCCTGCCTGCTGGTGGAAACATGGCATGAGCTGCTGTACACAGTTATTTGTCTTCACAAGAATCCGCTGACCCTGGGTTTTCACATCTGCCCGTCCTTCACGACAATGGGCTTGGCGCGCAGCCAGCACTAATGTGACTACTGAAACGGAGGTCACCCCCAACACTTCTTCTAAAGGGGCAGCGGCTCGATAACGGCGAATCAAAGTCTTAGGGAACTGTGATGTACCCTAATCAAGGGCTAACGATAGGAACCCGGAGAAAACCCCCGCAAACACAGGGAGAACATACCAACACCTTGCAGATGTAGTCATTGGGGGGATTTGAACCCAGGACCCCAGTGCTGCAAAGCAATAGTGCTAACCACTGAGCCACCGTACCGTGCCAATCCCTGGGCCAGTGTACCGTGCCAACCCCTGGGCCACCATACGGTGCTAACCACTGAGCCACTGTACCGTGCCAACCCCTGGGCCACTGTACCGTGCCAACCCCTGGGCCACCGTTCAGTGCCAACCCCTGGGCCACTGTACCGTGCCAACCCCTGGGCCACCGTTCAGTGCCAACCCCTGGGCCACCGTATCGTGCCAACCCCTGGGCCACCGTATCGTGCCAACCACTGGGCCACCATACAGTGCCAACCCCTGGGCCACTGTATCGTGCCAACCTTTAGGCCACCGTACAGTGCCAATCCCTGGGCCACCGAACTGTGCCAACCCCTGGGCCACCATACCGTGCCAACCCCTGGGCCACCGTATTGTGCCGACCACTGGGCCACCATACCGTGCCAACCCCTGGGCCACCATACCGTGCCGACCACTGGGCCACCATACCGTGCCAACCCCTGGGCCACCGTACCGTGCCAACCCCTGGGCCACCGTACCGTGCCAACCCCTGGGCCACCGTACCGTGCCAACCCCTGGGCCACCGTACCGTGCCAACCCCTGGGCCACCGTACCGTGCCAACCCCTGGGCCACCGTACCGTGCCAACCCCTGGGCCACCGTACCGTGCCAACCCCTGGGCCACCGTACCGTGCCAACCCCTGGGCCACCGTACCGTGCCAACCCCTGGGCCACCGTACCGTGCCAACCCCTGGGCCACCATACGGTGCCAACCCCTGGGCCACCATACGGTGCTAACCACTGAGCCACCGTGCTGCGCAAGATCCCATAATGTGTTATTACTGTAATAAAATCAACTTTATTTACTTCTTTTATAGGTAACCACAAAGGCAAAACAGGCAAAGGATTTCGTCTCCCACACTCCAGGTGCGTATCAGCGGCATCGAGAAGGTATCGGGCTCTTTTTGGAAGATATTGGGAGACTTAAAATGCTTTCCAGCAAATCCAGAGTCTGGGGGGTTAAATGATGAGATACAAACACCAAAGTGACAAGCGAGCCAAGATTCTGGTTTTATATGACCACGTCCGGGTAGTTGTCTCTTTGTAACAAGAATTATTCAGTTTAATTATTCTTTTATTTGCAAAAAAAGCTTTTACTGAACATCCACCGACTGGAAACGGCGATGAACAGGTTAAAGTGCAGGATGGTTCATTATGGGCCATAATGGTGTTTGTCCAGAGAGTTATCATGTGATGCCCGTAATCTGGAAATATTCTGGATTATCATGGTAGGAGACCTCGCCAACGACAGAAGTGGTGAAATAACTTCTTGAGTCTTTTTTTGTTGTTGTCATCTGCTTCTGGTTTTGAGAGTTTCTAAATTATTTAGCAGAAATGGGATAATAATAATAATAATGTTACCGTACGTCCACCATGTTTTCATCAGTCAGAATCGGGCCAATCAATTGTGTGCGATCACCGCAATCGATCATGTGAAGGATTATACAAGCGACATGGCAGACCAAAATAGCAGATTAGGGAGTAAAAAAAAAAATTGGGCTTGTGCAATGTGGCTAATGATGACACAGACTTGTATTTTTGATCCACCATAGCCAGAAATTTGCAGACGGACCTAATTATTGCCAGGTTATAGTCACAGTTGATCAATTAAAGAGAATATGTTAGCAGGTTTGTGTTATGTGATGTGAGACCAGTATGATGTAGGGGCAGAGACCCTGATTATAGTGACGTGTCATTTACTGGGCTGTGTTGCTATTTAAATAAAATCAGTGTTTTATCAGCAGGAGATTATTATTACACGATTTGGTGTCTCGTGCCTCTTGGTCCAACCCTGATCCCACCACTGATAAGCAGCTTTCTGCCTATGCGCAGTGTACACAGAAAGTTGTCAATCAGTTATGTGGGTGTAGTTATAGTGGGCTCAGCAGTCAGAGCTCTGCTAGATCTGCCGCAGAGAAAACAGTGATTATATATTATCATTATAGAGAGAGATATTATATCACAACTGCTGCCCTCGGTGAACTTAGTGACTGGTTGCTGGAATCAGGGTCTCTGTCCCTACGTCATACTGCTGTCAGATTACATGGCATAAACTTGCAGTTAGATTCCCTTTAAACTTCGTTTTTGTACAACAAAAGTGATCAGAAATTGGCCGAGGTTTATTTTACGCGTATTGACAATCTAAAAATTCTTTACATCGTCGGAAATATTGATGTCTGTGATGTGATAAAACCTTTGATTTGCTTTGCAGATAATACAGATTTTTTTCCCTCCCTTTTAGGCACCGTTAGGTTATCTGACTTAAAATGCACAGCGAAGATGAGTGTGGCTTTACCTGACAGCCTGATCACTCAGCGGGAGGAAGATGATCCCGATTATGAGGACCGGGACGTCTCTGCTTGTCAGGGTGAGACCCCCGCGACAGCAGCACGAGCCCGCAAAAGGAAGACTACGAAAACAATAGAGCCTGCCCTCTCTGCCAAAGAGGAGGCAGAGGAAAGGGTCAGAAGCAGGCGGCAGAGAGACTTTGATACAGAGCAGGAGGCCGAAATAATGGGGGACAGCGACGACGAAGGCAGAAAAAAGGAGCGAAGTCGACTATTAGAAGAGATATGGACTCAAACCCAACAGAAGCTCCTGGAACTGGCGCTGCAGCAGTATCCAAAGGGCACGGCGGAACGATGGGATAAAATAGCCAAGTGCGTCCCGGGGAAATCCAAGGTAAACAGGACCAGCAGCTACACGTTACATTGCCCCACACTGAAAACTGGGCGGAATCCTCTATAGAATCTATATGGGAAAAAAATTATTACAAAATGGCGATTGTTTGCTATGGTTGACAGTGTAACTTTTCCCTGGTAATTCACATATGATGATCCATTTCTGTCTTTTGTGCCTTGACTGGTTAAATAGTGTTGCTGCTTCCGTTCCGGGGAACATTTGGTTTTCTTTTTATTGTGAAGCAAACAACAAAAAGGACAACATTTCTAAAAACTTCAGTGTGTATAACTATTCACCCTCCTAAAGTCAGTACTTTGTAGAGCCTCCTTTGGTGGCAATTACGGCTCCAAGTCGCATTGGATAAGTCTCAGAGCTTTCCACATTTTGCCACTGGGATATTTGCCCGTTCCTCAAGGAAAACTGATCCAGCTCCTTCACATTTGCTGTTCACCAGAGGAAACCATCTAACTTCAAGTCTGACCACACATTCTCAATTGGATTAAGATCTGGGCTTTGACTAGGCCACTCCAAAACATTTACATGTTTTCCCTTAAACCACCGACTGACTGAAACAGGTTATTCTCAAGAATATCCCTGTGTTTCGCACCATCCATCTTCCCCTGGACTCTGACCATTTGACGAAAAACATTCCCACAGCATGATGCTGCCACCACCACGTTTCACTGTGGGGATGGTGTTCTTGAGGTGATGAGCTGTATTGGTTTGGCGCCAGACATAGTGCTTACCTTGGCAGCTAAAAAGTTAAATTTTGGTCTCATCTGACCACAGCACCTTCTTCCATACATTTGTGGAGTCTCCCACGTGTCTTTTGGCAAACTCAAAACAAGCCTTTCAATTTTTGTGTGTAAGTAAAGGCTTTTTCTGCACCACTCTTCCATAAAAGCCACCTCTATGGAGTGTACGGTTTATTGTGGCCGTATGGACAGATACTCCAGTCTCTGCTTGGGATCTCTGCAGATCCTTCAGGGTTACCTTTGGTCTCTGTGCTGCCTCCCTGATTGCCTTCCTTGCCCTATATTTTTCTCACTTCACCAGCTTAGACTATCAGATTTCAAAAAATATTTGAACACAGGTTGTAATGTGGCAAAATAGAAAAAAACGTCGGGAGGGGCGGTACTTTGGAAAGCCACGGTTTATGGTAGATTTGTTGCAGAAAACCGTGCAGCTGGTCCGACTCATGTGATTGGAAATTGCAGAAGGCCATGATTTTTCCAACCCCATTTACATGAATGGAACTGGTTTTAGTTTTCACTTCCACCGCCACTTGTGAATTTACCCAAAGACCACCAGTTACATTTCTCCATAGAATTTTGACCACCCACTGTCATATCGATCAGTTCAGGAGCAGATGTCTCAACTAAGATTAATTATAAAGCTTCTTATTTTCGCTCATAGTAGTTTTTATTTCATGGGCAAAAATTAAGATGGTTACTCTATTAGGCTATGTTCACACTCAGCACTTCTTCCTGCACTTTATTCTACAGCTAAAACCTGCTCTCTTGGCAATAAAATCGCTGCTTTCAATATGCCTGGTTATTTACCTGTTTGCTGTGTTGCGGTCTTGTTTTTTTGCAGCATTTTTTGGGTGCTGATTACGTTTGTGCTTTGTTTATAGTACATATTTCATTCATTTTATTAATTGTGCAGATTTTAAAAAACGGTGCAGTTTTCAAATGTAGTCGTGTTACAGAAACAAGAGTGCATGAGATTTTGGAAATCTCATAGCTTTTGCTGCTACTTTAAAAAGCAGCTTTTTTTTATTTTGCGTAAAAAAAAAAAGCGCAGCCAAAAAATGCTGCATGTGAACATAGCCTAATGGTTTGCCCAGCGCCGTTCTGCGTATACCAACCGAGATCTACTGATCGGTGCCGGACAGGATGCTCACTGGGACGCGTGCACAATCGGCAGGTGTGTGATGGCGCAGTGTCATCGGCTCCGCTCATCTCCTGACGATGACGTTGGCCGCATCAGACAAAGCCTTTAAATCGCTTCATCTAGTGAATCATCTCATTATTACTTGTCTCGTCCAGCAGAGAAGTAGCGGTCACGGTGTTCATGGTTGCACAGGAGATGCTGACACTCGAGCGGTGTCGCCATATCCAGGTGATACTTAGTTCTCCAGGTAGTGACGGACACATTTTCTGGATTTTCCACCTAACAATGTCTCGTTCCTCCTGAAGGAGCGTCTCCGGACTGATACTACTCACAGGTCTCATTCAATATAAAATACAAAGGTTTCAGTGACCAACTGAAGGCCACCATGAAAGCCATTAGCGCACAAGGCGGAGGCTTTGATCTCCAGTAGAGTGTAGGGTGCAATGTGTTTTCTCTTTACCTTTGATTCAGGCTTAGAGTCCACTCCTCAAGTGCTTGGTCCTACTTGACAGGCGTCCATATTTGCTCTTTGTAAGCAGTTTTGAGAATTTCGCATTTCTCTTCCTGCTTTCTTCTCCTTCCCCCTTTCCCTATAATCGCCGTGGCCATGGTTACTAGCACGCTCCCCACGCCACAATGGAAGGTACGTGCGCTTATCGAACGCAGGCTCCAACATCTGCCCCATTGTCATGAAGGACAAGTATCCAAATTACAGACCTCTTTCATGTTCATTCTAGGCCGCCATGAACTGGATGGAGCATCCTCGGCCATATCATTATCTTGAAAATAAAAAATGATGAAATTTGTGGACCGCTCTCCGCCTACATAAGGGACTGATGAGGACGTCCCGAGTCCATGTGCCTTATTAGGACTTGGAGGGGAGTCCCTCGGGAGGAACGCTCGCTGACTTTCTTTGGCCTTTCCACTGATGTAGCTGCTGCAAAGGCAATGAGCGTACAGAGACGTAGACCAGCAAAATCAACCGAATGTCAAGTATCTCAGGAGCCAAACTCAAGACAATCGGACTAAAGGGATTGTTGTCTGTTGTAAGACAACCCCTCTAAAGTCTACAGCCGTGCCAGTGTGCGAGATACCACTCATTATGTAGGTTGCGAATACTACATAGATGTCCGTGGTTGGAATAACCTTCATAATGATTCTGAATCTGTACTCCTTGTGCCTTAAGGACCAGGAGTTGGGTTTGGGTTTTTCCAGACTGTTCATGTTTGGGAGCGACTCGATGGGATCTCTTCCTGTTTTTATCAAGAAATATACAAATGAAAAATGCGATTGTGATATATACAATATATGGTATAGTCAGTGTTTTTTTATGGCATAGTCAATGTTTTTTTATGGCATAGTCAGTGTTTTTTTATGGCATAGTCAGTGTTTTTTTATGGCATAGTCAGTGTTTTTTTATGGTATAGTCGTGTTTTTTATGGCATAGTCAGTGTTTTTGTATGGTATAGTCAGTGTTTTTTATGGCATAGTCAGTGTTTTTGTATGGTATAGTCAGTGTTTTTTATGGCATAGTCAGTGTTTTTGTATGGTATAGTCGTGTTTTTTATGGTATAGTTTTTTATGGTATAGTCTGTTTTTTTCATTGTATATTCAGTGTTTATTATGGTATATTCAGTGTTTTTTTTATGGTATAGTCAGTGTTTTTTTATGGTATAGTCGTGTTTTTTGGCATATTCAGTGGGTTTTTTATGGTATAGTCTGTTTTTTTATGGTATAGTCAGTGTTTTTTTATGGTATAGTCGTGTTTTTTTGGCATATTCAGTGGGTTTTTTATGGTATAGTCTGTTTTTTAATGGCATAGTCAGTGTTTTTTTATGGTATAGCCGGTGTTTTTTTATGGTATAGTCTGTGGTTTTTTATGGCATAGTCTGTGGTTTTTTTATGGCATAGTCTGTGGTTTTTTATGGCATAGTCAGTGGTTTTTTATGGTATAGTCAGTGTCTTTTATGGTATAGTCAGTGGTTTTTTTTTTATGGTATAGTCAGTGGTTTTTTTCTTTCTTCTGCACTTTATCAGCGGTCGAGTCACCTAAGTATGTAGATGCCCTCACTCCTTTGACCCTTTTAGTGCAATCACACTTTTCGTTAAGTCATATCATTTTTCAGCCGTCTTTCCCTTTGAGTCCTACAATCTGCCTTTGTCAGTGCTGAGGAGTCTGGGACCCAGCAAATCTTGATAAAGTCCTGTATTAGGAGGAGTAACTTTCCACTGCAGAAGAATGTGCTGTATCCAGCGCTCATTCAGTCGTACTACGTAGCTCTAGGTTTAGTGTCCAGGATCTGCAGATACAGACTGTGCCGGTGATGTCTCCACCTAGAACCTCAAGTGTTGCTGCTCCGGTTTCTTCCGATCGCTTTGCTGGTGGTTAGTGCAGGCAGTAATGGATACGTCTTCTTTCCCTGCAGGAGGACTGTATATGTCGCTATAAGATGCTGGTCGAGCTGGTACAAAAGAAGAAACAGGCAAAAAGCTGAGTCAGGACGATGGAGGAGGCATGGAGAGGACGGATGTACACGCGGTTACTTGGATCTCAGTATTCTTTTTCACGTTCACGTGCCTTAGATTAAATATATGGATTTTAAAATAAATGCCGTGTTTATCTGCAGATGAGTAAAACATATTTTTATATCATAAACGGTTTACTGTGATTTACTGTTTTATTCTTTTGCAAGTTACAAAATGTTTTCTTTGTCTTTTTGCACCAAACGAACATTAAAGGGAACCGTTGGTCATCAGCCTCATGCTGCCCAAAACCACAGACAGCGAGAATTTAGCATTGGCTGCCTGATTATGACCAGGTATAATTTAGCCCGGGGTCAGACTAGTGCATGAAAAATCGTCCTATTTTCAGCCGTATTTTACTTCCACGTGACATCTGTTTTTATACAACAACATTTTAAAAAGAACATGATCAAATACTGTTCCCTACATTAATAATGGCAATGTAGCCATAAAAATCGGATGCAATATGGATGTTCTGTGTGAGATAGGTTTTTTGTTTGTTCACCCATAGATTTGGAAGAGAAGAATTCATTCATGCTGTGATATTTTTTTTTTTCACACGGTCACTCTACCCTTTAAATAAACAGTCATGAGAACAACCTTATTGCGTGACATTGGTCATTGTCTTGTTCGCGCGCTGTTAACAAGGACAGCAAACGCCCGGATAATACACTTGTCTGTACGAGCCCTTGTTCTGAAATGCTGCAGCCTGGATGACTAGTCCAAGGCAGGTCCCTGGCCGGCTACTTCCCGCCCTGGTCTCTTTGACTGACAGGTCTCTCCCAATGTGTGTGTACAGGGTGAGGCCTGCCATTCAACTGGACCGAGGAGGAGAGAAGCTGCCATGGACCTGCCGCGAACTAGTTACCCGAGGCACACAGTCGCCCGCTGCCATTTCAAAGTACGTTTACTCTGTAATACTTCAGCATGAATCTGATGACAGGTTCCCTTTAAAAATTCTGCACCTCATCGGGCTACAACATTACCGCAAAAAGACCTTTGTGTTAGAAAAAAATTGAATGCACGATATATATGTGGTATTCCCTGCACATGTTGTTCATAGAGTGGTTTCCCAACTCTGGCCAATATATGGTGCCCTGCATTAGCAGTTTTGCCCTCCGCAGGCTCCAGTCATTAGAAGCCTCAACAAGTTCTCTTACGTGCGTTGCCGTTCCTTTCTCCAGATTCCCAACTCTCCATAGACTTCTATAAGCAGCAGGTGTAATTTCATCATTCACGAAAACACAGAAGCGTACACAGATTTGCGCAGTTTTTTAGAGCAATTGATCAGTGCAGGGAGAGAAGGGGCTTATAAGTTGGCAAACAGCGTTTTTCTTATATTACAAAGTTTCTCATCTTTTGTAACACTGGTTTATAAAAACTAAGTGTACTTACTCCTTAAGTATGGAAACACTCCGGATGTACACCTTCAGTGTGCTCTATATACCATACAGGGGTACATGTCACCTCTGAGCTCAGCGTGTGCCGGCGGCATCCACACTGGTCTGTGCTCGTTTGCACCTAGGAGCGTTTCCTGATCGATGCAGTGACTGTAGATATGGTCCCTTATTTTTCTGCACAGGGGTATTTGTGCTGTTCTCGTGCTGTGGTTTGTACCCTTCCATGTGCCACATGCATTAGCAGTGTGTAATAAAGATCAGATTAAATGAGTAAAAATGAATGTGAGCCGGGTCTCGTTCTTGTAGCAGTGAGGACTCGCGGAGACCGAGTGTCATTCTGGTGTCACAGTGGATCTTGTGCCGGAGAGATGCAGTTTATGCTCCGGCCATTTGTGTCTGTATATCCAATTTGCAGATGGTTACACGTCCAAACCCAGTGAAAAAAAAAAAAATCCTCATTCCTGCCCACGTTTGTAACCATTATAGCTGATAGCTTCCAGGCAAACTGGAGACGCTGCAGGCTACAAGTGCACGGATGATGTCTCCGAGATGTAGTCAGGTGATGTCACCCGTCAAAATGAATAGCACCAAGTCTACTTACGAGTAATTAGTAATTCCTGTTCTACCTCAATGGTGTACTAGCAAATAAATGGTTAACACAGGGAAAAAAAATCAGTGTTACAAAAATAAGCTTGTTAAATGTGTGATGGAATAACCTCAAAGATGCAGCTGAACAAAGTCCGATGTGTGCACCGATGTTCTGGAGGAGAGACATGGCGGGACATAACGACTACATGGAGGGGCAGAAATCCTTGTCATTGGTAGATTGTGATCTGTGGAGCGGGAAGGTGTAAAATATTGTCAGGCTTGTGAGATAATAGTGGAGGATGGAGCACACGTGTGTATGGACATCACTTGGGGACAGTGTGTCGGCCAGTATTTGGGAGACAACCTGATGGCGCACTTTTATTATAAAATCTACGAGTCTTTTTCCATCCAGTGTTTTGTGAGACGCACGTGGAGTTCCCATTATTCTCACAATTTAAACCTTTCTCAAGCAAGACCTTCAGTACCTAAATATCAACAGCGAAAGTAACCCTCAAACAAGGAGTAGTACACGCCTCCAGTGAAGAATATCTGATAACACATACTAGGACTGAACAAAAAGTTATCAGATATTCTTCACTGGAGGCGTGTCCTCCTTCTCCCTGTACTAGTTGCCCAATCATCAGCAGGCTGCAGTACAGCAGATAAAGAACACGCCCCCTAATAGCTCAGGTTTCTCAGTGTGTGAGATGTAATGATACAGTTTACTACTTATGATTTGGTACTTCATGCAGGGAAAAAAAAAGTATGTATCCCCAGTGAGAACTATCTGATGAGTTAACACCCACTGAGGCTTAAGTGCCAAATACTTTGATTGCTAATATCTCTGCAGTGTAGAGGTGAAATTTATTATGCTATGTAGCCACGATTACATAGTGCGTCCAGTTCAATGTGAACAATTGGACAGGATCCTCTTTAGTCCATGTTCACAAGTTCAGCCTTTGGTCAATATTTTACATCAGTATTCCTCATCAGTATTTGTAAGCCAAAACGGAGTGAGTAAAAAATACAGAAGTGGTGACGTGTTTCTAGAATACTTTTCCTCTGATTGGCATTGGGCCATTCTGAATTTTGACTTACAAATATTGATGTAAAATACTGACCAAATACTCAACGTGTGAACATGGCCTTCAAGTGATCCCCACTTACCATCCCCTGCCTCAATGGGTGTGAAGCACACAGATAGTAAACCGTCTGTGTCCGCACTTATTGTACTTGGGTCCTCTTCTATGCATAAGATACAACAATCAGTTACTGTACTGTCCTAGCACATATTGCCATCTGGCCAATACAGATGTCTGATCAGGTCGCTGACTATAAGAGCAGATACACTTTTATATAGCACCAAAACAGAATCTGCATCTTAGTTTTCCAGGGTGTTTTTTTTTTTTAGTAAAATTGCAATTTCATTTTGTTTTTCACTTTATATTACAGCTGTTTAAAACCGACCCTGAAAACATAATTATTTTGGGCGTTTCAGTCTTAACTATAGTACGTTTGGTTATAGTGCCATTACTAATTGAAATCTATCCTAGCCATTGAAATGTATTGATCAGCGCCGGCCATGGCATGTAAGGACAGGAGGCGGCTGTTAGTAAAGCGATAGATGGAGACCTGTGGGGGATATTGTTGGGAGGTCTGGGGAAGACACAGGAGGCAGAAAACAAGCGGTGGAGCAAGTGATTGAAGGATTACAAACTTCCCGATCCACTGAGCGAAGGCGACTTTGGAGAGTTCTGCGTGATGGAGAGGATGGACGGGCGGCAGGTCGTGATGCGGTTGCTAGGTTACGGCCTTTGAAGATCACTTTCATCATCACCTTTGTAAGGACTCTCACCATTGATGAAAGACTTTAACAAGGAGCTATTTGAAGTCTCTGAATCTGATCGTGTTCACATGTGGCATCCCAGGGGGACTTCCTGCGAGACCTGCAAATTGGAATCTGGGTTCCACTTTTAAGATGTCTAAGTGCAACCCCCCCATCACCGAGCCGTGATCTAATCCTGACACCGACCAGGAGACTGAGATACACTGTTCGTATACATTGTGTCACCGTTTGGAAAAATATAGCTACTTTCTTACAGATCCATGAGTTCAGCTGCAACACCAGACAAAACCCCACTGAATTAAATATGGGGATAAGCTGCAATACCGCGTCTAACCTGTAGACAATGATGGCGCTGTTTGTGGAGCAGACAAGTTTCATATCCTGTGTATCTTCACAATAGTCTGTATTGACTTCTCTTTGGGAGAATGCACAACACAGGCCCAGTCCTTTCTGACAAATTTGGCCACATGAAGAAATATATGACCAAGGCTAGTGTCGAACGGGCAAGGCCTCCCTGCGAGGATAGATGAAGCGCGCACCTTTTGTCTATCATTTATAGGGTGGATAATATTTCCTTTCAGAGGCTTCAAGTTTTACCCCTATTAGAAGCAGATGGTTGTTTTTTTTTTACAATCCTAAGTGTTTGCTTGTGTAAGTAAGAAGTGCGTGACTACAGAATCAGACTACATGAGATTTGTTTGTAGTCTGTTACCATAGAAACACATCCTGCTGTAGATAAGAAATGGGATTTTTTTTTCATTTTCTATGTATTGTAGCAAATTGTTAAATGCAGTCTTCTAAAAGTTTTTTTTTTTTAAACAGCTTTCTTATCTCTCTTATCTATCCTAAGGAATGACTTTTGGTATCAACTGTTCAAAGTGGCAGCTTAGATGACCCGACCACCACTGCCCTCTACAACTTACACGGCTTTATGTACCGTCGCACTTAGTGGTAGCGGTACTAGTTTTGGTGCAATGTGCCTCACATCAATGGGTAATCTTCAAGATGGATGCATGGTAATATTTTATACGGCATTACAATATAACCCAAAAGCACAAAAAATAAGTTGTATGTACGGTAAAGAAAATGACCGTAGAACTGTCCATGAAGACATGCAGCACACTTAAAAAATACCCATTCCTCCATCAATATCTTTTACGGAATCTGTATTATTACTTTAATATATTATTGTATCAGGTTATTCTATTTTCCGTGAATCCTGCAGAATATGATGCCCCTATATACTACTTCCATTCTTTGGCAGCGGGTTTTCCAGGCTTTTCATTAACTTATAGCTTCTGTCTGGAAATGTATTTTGGTTGGCCCTGGGAGCCCTGCATTAGGATCGTAATAAAAATCCTGGTAATGTTACTTGAATAATTTTTTTATTTTTAAGTGAAAGTAAACCCCATCAATAAGAAGCCAATGTTGAAAGGAGACTGAAGAGCCAAGGAGCGGAATATAGGAGAGCGCAGTAGTCGTGGCCACAATATGGCGGTGCGGAAAGTCGTCTAACCGGCTAGAACAGAGCTAGTCTCGTGTGCTCAAGGCGAATTTCCAACCTTGAACCAAAAAGAAGCAATGGCTTTCTCCAGTACCGATCATCATTATTTATAAGTGTAGCGCTAAAGGGAATCTGTCGCCAGGTTTCACGATTTTTTTTTTTTTATCAGGACAAAATGACTGTTCAAACCAAGCACTGTTACTTGGTGGATGCTTGCCGTGGCCAAGCACTTCAATGTCCTCCCACACCCACTGGCCTAGATTGGCAGGTCTCTGCTTATATGTGCATACAGGCAGAGACCCGTCACTCCAGGGCAGCGGGCGGGGAGAAGCCATGGAGGACCCGCCTGTCTGACTAGTCTCCCGAGAAGTCCCAGGCTGCTTTTACAGTATGTTTTTCTCAGAAACGCTGCAGCATTTTAGAGTCATACATATATGTCTGGAATGGTGCATGCACTGTCTCATACATGCAGTCTGATCCGTGGGCCGCATGTATGAGCTGCTGGGTTCCTTTAAGGGCCTGACCCGTGCGTATGTTCTAAATACCTGGTAGATGCCAGACCCACCTACTGGAAGAATTGGGGGGAGATCTGTTGATCCTAAGTCAGCCATTCCTGGCAGCTGCAACCTTTATCATACGCGTTAATGGCGATCCGGTGCTTGGTGCCCACCTATCAAGCACTTAAAGGGGTAGCGTTGTGCCGTTCACTTTTGTATCAGAGGTTAATAGTGTCTATGAGGTTACAACCTCACACAGCTGATTGTGAACATGTTCCACGCTAATAAACAAGACACAGGAATACCTGTTGAGTGTGCACGTCTCGGCAATTGGGTGGGCTCCTGAGCCCACCAGCACTGCTCAAGTTCAGAGTACCCCTTTAATGTCATTCCTAACACTTTTTCGGTGGGCGCTCACCTTTGCTTCAGTCCATTCTAGACCATGAATACATATTACACAATTGATGACACCTGGACCAGATACATTTCAGCAGGACCATCTTAAAAAAAAAAATCCATAGTAATAAAACCTGGTCCTTGTGGGGAGGGGGGAGCAGAGTCTCGGCTACATTTATTATACAGATGTTGATGCCATCAGCCTGCATTATATTCTGTAATCTTGGAAGTGGTAACCTGCCAAGCCCATGATGAATAGGGTGCGAGTAACGTGAGGGCGAGGATTCCTGCTCTCTGCATCGTGAAACAAAATATGGACGACTTTGATCTGCTTCTTTTAAATGCATTGCACATATGGGGAGACCAATAGTACTGGTTATTGCAAAATCTTTAATAAAAAGTCAAAATCAATGTCGCTGCCACATCATAAACTGCCAGTTTTACTGCGCGCACAAAAGAATGTTTTACTGAGTGACGATGAACTCGAAAATTCCACGCCGAGGTCCTCCAGCCGCGCACAATGTGCGTCCTATTCTCAGTGTTACGCTGTGTATGTGAGGACAGCAGGCATTACAGCTTGGGGGTCATCAAAGTATCGCACTTCTGCCCATTAGGAAACCAGGAGAACACAAAAGCCAAAAATCCATCTCTCCCTCGTCTGCAACTGGACACGGAGGAATCGGAGCACAGGTCACTAAACATAAAATTCCAGATTAATAAACGTCTCATGTCAGGTTACCAAGTAGCCGGAATATTCACTTCTACATGACATTATATAGAATGTATCATTTCTTAAAGGGGCGGTCAGGTTTCAAATATCCTGGGAGTGTATAGGAAATAGTTCTCCCTTAGACCGGGGTCAGACTTGCGAGTGCAATGGTAGAAACTCACACGAGTCTCTCGAATCAATAACCGGCACTCGAGACCGGAGCATTCAGCTGCATAGGAATACATACAGCCACACGCTCCGGTCACAAGTGCCGGGTATTGGAGCGAGAAACTCGTGCGAGTTTCTACCATTGCACTCGCAAGTCTCACCCCGGCCTAATAGTAAAAGTATACTCTGTGAATCCAATCTTAGGTGTACGGATATGTAACTGCTGCAGGCAATCACTGGCAGCAGTGGTTACATGCTGGTCCACCCAAAGAAAAGTATGTGCCAAGGACATAGGAAGAGGAGTGACGGGAGGTCATCAAGGTGAATACACATTAGGTTTTAATATTTGTGAACATGAATAGTTTAAAAAAAAAAAATCAAGGAAGTTTTATTAATCACAACAGAGAGAAGCTTAAAAGGAAAGGTATCATCTCTATATACAGTAGATATCAGCCATTGTACAGGAGGAGGAGGTGAGCTGTGACATCATCTATTTTGAATGGCGGATCTTGTGTTATCTACTGTATATAGAGGTGTTATCAGTCATTGTACAGGAGGAGGAGGTGAGCTGTGACATCACCTATTGTGAATGGTGGATCCTGTGTTATCTACTGTATATAGAGGAGTTATCAGTCATTGTACAGGAGGAGGAGGTGAGCTGTGACATCACCTATTGTGAATGGTGGATCCTGTGTTATCTACTGTATATAGAGGTGTTATCAGTCATTGTACAGGAGGAGGAGGTGAGCTGTGACATCACCTATTGTGAATGGTGGATGCTGTGTTATCTACTGTACATAGAGGTGTTATCAGTCATTGTACAGGAGGAGGAGGTGAGCTGTGACATCACCTATTGTGAATGGTGGATCCTGAGTTATAGAGGTATGATCAGTCTCCTTGTAATCATGTTTGTGATAATAATGAGACTGCTGGAATGTCTTCAGGAAGTGTGATTCTAGTGCAGGGCCCAGTTGCCAGTGTGAAAATTGCAAGGTTCCTGATTATTTTTTTACATGAATAATGATATGGGGGAAAAAAAAACATTAAAAATATACAATCAGGCATTTTTAATTACACACACTTTAAAAAGAGCATCTCTCACAATGAAGGACCCAGCATGTCCTGGAATTACAAGAATAAGCATAATGCTTAATTCAACCTGTGGGGGAGCTGTAGGAGAACTGAACACTCGCTTCTGTTGTACAGACCCCGGAAGTGAAGGATGACGATGAATTTTTGACAGAACCTTTAAAATCTACAACTCTAGGGAAAGTTTCCCTTCTAAATAAGCTTTCCCCATGAACAACTGTGTCATGGGGAAAGCCACTAGTGGTGAATATACTTTTATATGCTCAAATTCTTGTGGTGAAAATAACGTCACATTTTTTAAAGTGTTTCCTAAGGGAAAAACGTTACAATTTAGGCACTGTGTAATCAAAAAGATGCAAAAAAAAATCTATGAAAATGCTTTGGACACTTCTACATTGAACAGAAAACACTAATGGAAATAACTGAAACCAGAGTTTTCAAAAGTGGTTTACAATAGAAAACTCGTCTTTATTGACTGTTGTAAAGAAGCTCAGTGTGAACAGGGTCTTAATACTCAGCCTTTACGGGTCAGAATACTCAGCCTTTACGGGTCCAGAATACTCAGCCTTTACGGGTCAGAATACTCAGCCTTTACGGGTCAGAATACTCAGCCTTTACGGGTCAGAATACTCAGCCTTTACGGGTCAGAATACTCAGCCTTTACGGGTCAGAATACTCAGCCTTTACGGGTCAGAATACTCAGCCTTTACGGGTCAGAATACTCAGCCTTTACGGGTCAGAATACTCAGCCTTTACGGGTCAGAATACTCAGCCTTTACGGGTCAGAACAGGATATGGGAGTAGGAAGAAGTGTTGCTGTATGAATGAGAATATAGATGCTGTATTCTGCTAACTTCCCGGTCCTATAGAAAAGGGACAGATCTGTAGGACGCTCCAATGTAGTGGGGGTCTCAGCGGTGAGACCCCAGTGATCATACCTTGATCATATGTCCTATAAATCGGTGATACTTTTTGTTAATAGACCCTTTTATGTACTTTATTACTTTTAGTTTTAATAAAAACTAAAGAGAAATGTGTGATGAAGGCTTCTTGCCAAACGCCACTTTTGCCTGCCTTACAATCCGGTCTGGTTTCCATCATTTTTTCATATCGTTATCTATATGATCTCATATTACTCTACTAAATCCTGCAGATTACCGGGACATGGAGTTTTCTTCCCATTGTGATATCTTTAAAATGTGCCTTTATTTTGTTGTTGCTGTAATGAAGTTTTGTCTCGTCTGTGCGCCTGAAGTCTAGATTCCTGATAAAAGGCTGCGGCGGTACGTGGATGACCCCGCTTCCCACCCACACAACTATCTGTACACACGTGCAACCGCAGAGACGTGCGGGAAGACGAAGGCAGGACGCGATGACCCGAGCCGTCTGCTAATCACATAATAATGCAGCCGAGCCGCTGTGTACAATATTAAAATTTATTCTGAAAACTCCTGTACATTTCTCTTAATACACGTGGATTTTTGACATCTAAGTAATAGCACAAAACCAATTTGTTTGAGCAGCCGGCGACCATAGAAAACTGCCCGCTTCTTACAGAAGAGAGTGTACAAAAATCACTTTACCAAGGTCTTAAAATCCCCCTGAAAATATAAAAATAAATTAACTTTAATTTGTATTTTTTTTTTTATTGTTTTCTCTATTTGCCGATTAGAAATATTACAAATCAGAATATTATTGTTATCATATCAACTTTAACAATACAAAACAGATCCACGAAAAAAAAAAAAAAAAACTCTCCGTATGTACAGAATGAGGTAAGGGCTGAGCAGTAACAACCTGCAAGACACATTACTGGAGGTCCGTGTGGTCTCCGTCACACAGCGGAGGTGAAATTGCAGTGGGGTCTATTTCTCTATTACCATTAATAATGCAGACAAGTACAGATCAGCAGCCATCCTACCGACCGCGCGATCCCGATAGCTCTGCGTGCAAGGATATGAAGCCGGGCCGGAGGGTGTCAATGACAAGGACCATTAGGGAGCAACTCAATAACCAATGTGACGTTCCTGGGCGTTTCGGCCCATTGTGCTGATAGCACAGGTAATATGGACTCGTAGGTTGTCCCTATAACAATCCATACCGGCTGCCACAGGATAGGTGAAAACTGTATGGTCACTGGGACCCAGCCAATAACAAGTGTAGGGTGAAAGGAGCGCTACTGAGCATGTGCGACCACTGCTGCGTTCCCCGTGGTCAAGAATGCTCACTACCGTGACTTTTGGAATCCCCGTTCTTAGATTAGCGGGGGGTCCCAGCTGTGTTTAGTGGATAAATGTCTACAGAACAACCCCCTCTAAGTGTTGCTATTCACCGACTGCAAACATACAGTTTCTGCTTAGGCACTCCATTGTTATCCTGAACCAAAAAATGGAAGACCGTCCAGAGAAGGAGGGAAATACAACCCCAGAACTGTTCTCTGGGTGTTTCCAATCTCAGCCCCTTTTATATGTCTTATTAGAACATATTGACGTCACAGATGGGTGTCCTCTGATCCGGACCCCCCACCCGATCCCCTCTATAAACCCAGTAAAAGGGACAGAAGAATGAATTCTCTAACCCAGCCTCAGAAAGTGGTCTTATACGTAAAACTGTAGGACCCCCTCAAGGAATGATCGGGGCACTATCCGATGTGCTTGGAGCAAACTTAATAGTTCAAAGTTTTCCCACATCAGTTGCTCCCTAATGTCCGAGGGGATGTATAACGGGGGGCAGCAATGGTTGACAAGAGAAGCCTCTAAACTTCTGGGAATTGAGTGGAAAAATAATTTCACTAGTATTTTTTGTTTCAGCTTCATTCCTTAAAAATAAGGAAAAAAAATATATTTTTTTTTGCAGGACTAAGACTTTTAAAGTCAAGTTTTCCAATTCCCTTTCTTATTTTCTACTTTGTGGGTCTCAACATCTTTCCATTTGTTTAGATCAGCAAATTACAGCAATGAGCACACACCGTCCAGGCCATAGGGGGTCATCTCCGCACAGTCAGCCCCCCAATAAAAGAGCTGTCAAACTGCCGATTACGCTGGAGAACAACATACTTTTTCTCTGTAAAGGCCACAGAGCAAACCTAGTATTACCTGCTGTCTATCCGTGGAAAATACGAATCTGCCAGAGCAGGGGCAATATAGACAGAGATGGTCCTAATGGACCAACCCCTTTAATAATTCAGAGCTCCGGCAACGGCAGGAATATAAATCTGAGCTGGCATGGTGTATGCGCCGGGACACTGCTGAACATGGCAATTGTTGGTATTTCCAGCAAAACAGTAAAAACGTTAAATGCCGCTACTCTTAGTCCTAGGAATACCTACATTATATGGGCAATTCCTGTAAATTCCACATATTCTTCCAATCTTGTAACTGTGCTATAAAATAAAATGGTGCCACGTAATTAGAGATCTGATGTAAGAACCCAAAAGTGTGGGAATTCTCTCCGCAGTTGCGTATCTCATTGCTAGGAAATAAATGACCAGTGACCACAGTCGGCATCACTGGCACAGAATAACCAGTGACCACAGTCGGCATTAGTGGCACACAATAACCAGTGACCACAGTCGGCATTAGTGGCACACAATAACCAGTGACCGCAGTCGGCATCATCAGTGGCACACAGTAACCAGTGACCACAGTCGGTATCAGTGGCACACAATAACCAGTGACCACAGTTGGCATCACTGGCACAGAATAACCAGTGACCACAGTCGGCATTAGTGGCACACAATAACCAGTGACCACAGTCGGCATCATCAGTGGCACACAATAACCAGTCACCACAGTCGGTATCAGTGGCACACAATAACCAGTGACCACAGTTGGCATCACTGGCACAGAATAACCAGTGACCACAGTCAGCATTAGTGGCACACAATAACCAGTGACCACAGTCGGCATCACTGGAATAGAATTCTCAGTGACCACAGTCGGCATCAGTGGCACACAATAACCAGTGACCACAGTCGGTATCAGTGGCACACAATAACCAGTGACCACAGTCTGCATTACTGGAATAGAGTAACCAGTGATCGCAGTCAGCATCATCAGTGGCACACAATAACCAGTGACCACAGTCGTCATCAGTAGTGTTGAGCGACACCGTCCGATACTTGAAAGTATCGGTATCGGAAAGTATCGGCCGATACCGGCAAAGTATCGGATCCAATCCGATACCCGATACCAATACAAGTCAATGGGACTCAAGTATCGGACGGTATTCCTGATGGTTCTCAGGGTCTGAAGGTGAGGAAACTCTCCTTCAGGCCCTGGGATCCATATTAATGTGTAAAAGAGAGAATTAAAATAAAAAATATTGCTATACTCACCTCTCCGACGCAGCCTGCACCTTACCGAGGGAAGCGGCAGCGTTCTTTGTTTAAAATTCGCGCTTTTCTTTCCTTACGTGAAGTCCCGGCTTTGTGATTGGTTGCGTCGCAGTCACATGGGCGACGCAACCAATCACAGCAAGCCGTGACGTAATTTCAGGTCCTTAAGGATTTTAAAATTACGTCCCGGCTTTGTGATTGGTTGCGTCGCAGTCACATGGGCGACGCAACCAATCACAAGCCGTGACGTCACGGGAGGCTGGACACGCGCGCATTTTAAAATGCGCGCTTGTCCAGCCTCCGTGACGTCCCGGCTTGTGATTGGTTGCGTCGCGATCAACCAATCACAAGCCGGGAGGCTGGACACGCGCGCATTTTAAAATGCGCGCTTGTCCAGCCTCCCGTGACGTCACGGCTTGTGATTGGTTGCGTCGCCCATGTGACTGCGACGCAACCAATCACAAAGCCGGGACGTAATTTTAAAATCCTTAAGGACCTGAAATTACGTCACGGCTTGCTGTGATTGGTTGCGTCGCCCATGTGACTGCGACGCAACCAATCACAAAGCCGGGACTTCACGTAAGGAAAGAAAAGCGCGAATTTTAAACAAAGAACGCTGCCGCTTCCCTCGGTAAGGTGCAGGCTGCGTCGGAGAGGTGAGTATAGCAATATTTTTTATTTTAATTCTCTCTTTTACACATTTTTACATTAATGTTGTTTCGATACCGATACCCGATACCACAAAAGTATCGGATCTCGGTATCGGAATTCCGATACAGCAAATATCGGCCGATACCCGATACTTGCGGTATCGGAATGCTCAACACTAGTCATCAGTGGCACACAATAAACAGTGACCACAGTCGACATCAGTGGCACACAGTAACCAGTGACCACAGTCGGCATCAGTGGCACACAACCAGTGACCACAGTTGGCATTAGTGGCACACAATAACCAGTGACCACAGTCCGCATCATCGGTGGCACACAGTAACCAGTGACCACAGTCGGCATCAGTGGCACACAAGTAACCAGTGACCACAGTCGGCATCAGTGGCACACAACCAGTGACCACAGTCGGCATTAGTGGCATAGAAGACAGATGGAGCCTCTAGTGCAATGTCGGCCTCATGTCTGCTCTGGGACCCTCAGTAACAGGCACTTTCATTGGAATAACATGGCGCTGTCCCCGCACCAACCCTTCTGTCTGTGCTCCCTGTAGTCTGCAAAACAGAACGTCAACGGCAGGAAAACCTGTGCGGTAACAATCATATTGTTCATTAATAGCAGTGACCGGTGGCAGGATTGCCCCGAGGTCTCACAAGCGCCGTCCCCCCACAGTCGGGACTCGCCAGTCACGTCCGGACCACAGTGTTTTTACCTTTCTCAGACTTATTACAGCCAAATATCAGTGCAACAAAGTAACAAGAAAGTTACAATGAATAAATATCTGAAGCCTTGTGTGGCTGCTGCCGCCATCTTCTCCTCCCTCTGATATGGCGCGCTCGCCAGCACTTGGCAGCGTGCCGCTTCCCCATCTGGTGGAAGTATGATGGTGAATATGGAAGAAAGTCAAGAGGTCTTCATTTGCATTGTTTCTTTGCTATGGAAAAGGAAGACGTCATTTATTTTCAGAAAAGTCAAGTGCCAGCAGGGGGCCTGGAGCTCTGTCCACCTCACGTATCAGCTCTTATCTGCCATGACTGGTCCATTCTTTTCTCCAAGCCTCTGAGGAGAAAAGGAAATAATCAGCATATTATACTCCACCCCGGACCCCTTCCCCCAAATTACAAGCCTCCGGTTCCTTCGCACCAGCATGCCGGTCGCAGTACGTGCAATGGGACTTGGAAATAATAGTGAATTTTTTTCATCCACCTGTTTCCAGAGACCCCTGTTCTAGTGATCGATGGGGATTGTACAGGTGGGCCCCCAACAATCCTATGGATTTACGGTGACTTAATCCCTTTACATCAATACTGAGGAAAGGTGACACCAAAAAACCCCTTTAAGGGCATCGCAGCGAGGTCCTCTGCCCGGCAAGGCTGCATTCGCAAAACTGAAGATTTTATGACGTCTGACTGCGAGCAACATGACAACCTGATAAAGTAATAACTCACCTTTAATATCCCCCACGTTCCAGCGCCACCGCAGCTTGTCACATGCTATAAAATCACTCATGTGACCACTGCAGCCAATCACTGGCCTCAGCGGTCACGTGCCATACATGTACAAGCTGGACCACTAGTAGTTGTGCTGGAACGGTGAGAGGTTTGGAAGGCGACTTATGGTCACTTTATTACATTATCACATAGTCCGTTGTGTGTCATATATCATCATACCCTGGACAATCCCTTTAACATGAGTTATCATCCTTAATGCTTTTTCTTTAGGCGGTATGTTTGTGATAACCTGACTGAGGATCTCGGCTTGCGGACACATCTGTAAACACTTACTGTGACTTTGTGAACGGCGTTGTCGGTGTGCATGGCCAGGAAGGGGTTGGTGGCGGCAGAGTGCAGGGTGGCGGCCTGCGCTCCGGTCAGCAGGTTGTTGAGCGGTAGCTGCGCTGTGGCGGGGATCTGCAGATGCTGAAGATCTGGATGGTGGTGCTGCTGCGAGTGCTGCTGCATGATCTGATACAGCAGGGCATGGTGCTGCTCCTGGGGGGGGCAGAAATACAAGAAAAATGTAGGCGTACAGTTTGGGCTCCATAAAGGAGTCCGCAAATATCTGTGACTTGTATGCACAACACTCATCCCTCTCATGGCAGAACCACCACTAGGGGGCAGTCCGCTCTGCAGTGCTCGTCTTATCACAACCTGCAGGACGTGATTGTTGGAGACTTGTGGAAACCATCATCAATAGTCCGTACGATGGAATGTCAGAGCCGTAGGTGGAAGCGCCCTTACCGGAGTCAGCTGATGGGAGCTCAGGAGCTGCTGGAACTGCTGGTGCTGCTGATGGAGGAAGAGCTGCCTCTGCTGATCCGAGAGGAGTCCCAATCCCGAGGCACTGCAACAAGGAACAGCCCCCATTAATAATAATGGCGGTCGCGCCGACGGTAAGGGGGCACAAACAGCGGGCGAGCTAAAGTGCGCTAAGCAGCAGATCATCATGTCACTGACCTGTTTGCTAAAGTAGAAGCGATCGGGTGTGTGACGTTGGGCAATATCGCCCCGTGAGTCAGGGCAGTGGTTTGGGGTAATGCCGCCGGAGTCTGAATCACTCCGTTCAAGGCCCCAACAATGCCATTAATGGCCAGCTGGTTGGCTGGAAGAGCTCCAATTATTGCACCCACTCCCGGCATGGCAGGAAGAGCTGGCGTGACTGACTGAATGCCACTTGTTAGTGTTCCCATGGTGACACCATTGATTCTCTGCACCCCTTGGACTTGCTGTGCCGGACTCTGACCATCAGGGGGCGGAGTGGAGAGCGAGGAAGAACTGCTGGTGCTTTGCCTGCTTGATGTCAGCTCCTTAAAGAGAAAAAAAAAAAAAATCACGGTAATAAGTGAGATCTTCGCTGCAATGTCTCCACGAGCTAAGACCCTCCGCAATGACGGGAGAGACCCTTTATTCATGAGAAATACAGATATTGATTAATATCAGACAAAACGCATTCACAGTGGTCTTTAGAAAAGTGTTTGCCCATCCCTCAATATGGCCGCCTGAGCGGTGACAGGTCTTCATGGAGTACAGTGACCTTTCAATTGGCCGGACGTGCAGAGAATACATAATGGTGGTGCCGGTGCTCGCCGTGTCACATACCAGTAACACTGCGATTACCGGCAGCACCGGATCTTGCATTCACCCTGAATATCTCACCACGTACCTGATGTGGGGCTGGATGGGAGCCCTCTGGCTGGAAGTTTCCAAGGTGCGGACTTTTACTGATGCCCAGTGCGTCTGTACCGGATACTGCAAAGGAGGAAATATGGCGGGTTATCATAGGACGGACAACGACGCTCCAATCCTAAATGCCTCCAGAGATGAGAGGATTACACACGGAATAAAGCACAGTGCAGGCAGGCTCCCGGGTGATTCATGAAGGGTGGCGCCACAACAAGCAACAACCACTGCTAAAGCTCTAAAGGAGCGACGCAAAACTGAACCTCCCACCATACACCAACAGTGGCGAAGTTGTGGTTTAGAGAGATCCATGATGTAGAGGCAGAGACCCTGATTCCAGAGATGTGTCACTTACTGGACTGCTTGCTTTCATTTTGATACAATCACAGCTTTCTCTGCTGCAGAGCTCAGAATGCTGAGCGCTATATAGTCCCTCCCCCACCACTGATTGGCAGCTTTCTGTGTACACTGTGAATAGGCAGAAAGTAGCCAATCACGGTTGGAGGAAGGGTTACCCAGACCATTTGAATAGGAGACATAAGGCACCTTGTCCTGTAATGATAATCTCCTGATGATAAAACACTGATCTTATTGAAGCAGGAAAAAACAGCCCAGTAAGTAACACAAACAAAACCTAACATATTATCTTTAACAGCAGCTTGGAAGATACAGCTTGCAGGTTGTGGCTATGTAGGAGGTGTCAGCAACCTTCTGCCCTCCAGCTGCTATGAAACTACAACTCCCAGAATTTCCTAAAGGCGACCTGTCGGGAGCAGTAATTTCACAGAAGCTGGAGGGCCAAAGGTTGCAAGACATTCACAGGTTTTGTAAGGAGGGGATTGTGGGTTATCTGGACTATATGTCCTCCTCACAGGTCCAGGCTCGCCTGCACTGCTAGATGAAATAATGAATCCAACCGCACAGGAGAGGAGACAAGGAGGTTTCATATGGGACAGGCCGGTGTATAGCAGTCCTGCACCCGAGTCCTGTATGTGCTTACCATGCTGTAACGGGTATGTGGGCACCTGAGGAGACGCGCTATGGCTGGAGGATATGGCCGGGAAGGGCACGGACAGCTGGGCATTCAGGAGCTGCAGACGCTCCTTCTTGGCAGTGAGGTTCTTGATCTGCTCCTCCAGTCGCCGGTTCTCCACTTGCAGCTGGTGCAGGGACTTCAGCATCCCCAGAACTAGGAGCGACAGAAAAAGAGAAAACCGGGGTGAGATCATTATACCCAACGGCTGGAAATAACACAAACCTCCCAGTGATGCGGAAAAGAGCGGATTATTCCAGTCCGTCCCTCAGAGCAGGGAATATGTCATTCAGAGGTCTAGGAAAGCTGGATGGCTCCCCCTATATGGGCAGTAAGAGCAGCCACAATGGTTGTCTGCCAGATAACTCCTATACATCTGTACAGGATATTACAGTGCATCTCCGATTACTTACACCAGGCCGGACCCTCGGCCCACACCAGGCCGGACCCACACCAGGCCAGACCCTCGGCCCACACCCGGCCGGACCCACACCAGGCCAGACCCTCGGCCCACACCCGGCCGGACCCACACCAGGCCAGACCCTCGGCCCACACCAGGCCGGACCCACACCAGGCCAGACCCTCGGCCCACACCAGGCCGGACCCTCGGCCCACACCAGGCCGGACCCTCGGCCCACACCAGGCCGGACCCTCGGCCCACACCAGGCCGGACCCTCGGCCCACACCAGGCCGGACCCTCGGCCCACAACAGGCCGGACCCTCGGCCCACACCAGGCCGGACCCTCGGCCCACACCAGGCCGGACCCTCGGCCCACACCCTCGGCCCACACCAGGCCGGACCCTCGGCCCACACCAGGCCGGACCCTCGGCCCACACCAGGCCGGACCCTCGGCCCACACCAGGCCGGACCCTCGGCCCACACCAGGCCGGACCCTCGGCCCACACCAGGCCGGACCCTCGGCCCACACCAGGCCGGACCCTCGGCCCACACCAGGCCGGACCCTCGGCCCACACCAGGCCGGACCCTCGGCCCATTTTATGCTATGTTTTCTTATGTTTTAATTCAAAGTGTCCAGTTGCTGCCCTTATGAAAATGCCACTATGTAAGAACAATCTATAGGAAATATACTTGAGGCTTAATAATTTACTAATTACAAAGCGACCCGATAAGTTGCCAAGCTGGAGGCTGAAAAGGCGACAAAGGCTAGACAGGAAAGGGTTAATAATCGACATTTAGACCCGCATGTGACAGTCACATGTATCCTAATAAATGACCTGATCTGATATAACGGGGGCAGGATGCGCTAGTACGGCACAGGATTCCCTTTCCTCTCCCGCTATGGAGGGGTCGCTCCTAAGCAGATTCTGACCAAAGCGATCCCTGGACCAGAAATGTCCTGCTCTTTGATGACATTGACATGAGCAGATTTTCCCGGCAGGTCCTCGTGGCGCCACATGAGTGAGATACTGGCAAACGTCACCGTCACGCCGATCAACACCAGCGAGCGAAACGCAACCCGAGCTCCGGCTACAGGGGGACCGACTGCGACTTTATCCAAACGCCACAGTCCCTCCCTAGTATATGCACAAATGTTTTCCTCCCCGTCAGCCAAGCTCCGTTTTAGTTCCCCCCCCCCCCCCCTTTTTTTTTCCAGAAATTAAACGTGATTTTTTACAAGTGAGACTTTGCAGCCGCTGATGTGATACCTTGGGGAGAATTGTATTCTGGAGCTTTCACTCCCCATAGAAGAAACACAATACTGATGGGATTACCGACCGGACCCTGGAAATAGCAGCCTGCTCACTGATTCCTCTGCGTCCTCCCAGGAAGGGGAAAAAAAGCCCCCAAATGGTAAAAAATAAAAAAAATAAGAGGATCTCTATGGCTTAAATGGTTCTGCTGCTCCACAGCTTGTCTGGAGAGAATCGCGGACAGCGCACAATAAAGTTTTCTTTGTTTGCTTGACCTCTATTCCAGAAGATAAATCTGGATCAGGAATCGTCACATCTGGTCATTTCCCAAGGATTTCACTTGACCCCCTCCCTCTTTTTAAGCCAATACAAAGGGGCTCTTAGTGCGGCCAAATGAGATGCACGACAACGTGGGTAAACCTGTCCGCTCGCTATCATGTCTAAAGGATTATCCCTGCATGAATTTCCTTGCAATTAGCATTTTTTTCCAGGATCCCATTAATAGCAGATATAGGGTAAGTACGAGGACGTCCACTTCAGCGCCTAAGAAAACTTTTAACCTCCAATACTACAATCTCAAAATGTAGAAGATAAAAATCTAATTTTTAGCTATTTCTGCTAAGTTTGTGAATCAGAAGTGAGTCCAGAGCCTAAACAGAACGGAGGCCATTATTATTAATATTTACTATTATTATTATTCTTTTTCTTACATGGCGCTATCTTATTCCGCAGCGCTTACATAGGCCATAAAAATGGGGTTTGTCGGTACTAATTGGGGCTGCAAGGCAAACATCACAGAGGGACCCCGGCTCCAAAGCCCATTCATCAGCAGACGTATGTGCTGAAAACGGTAATTAGTCTTACCGATAATTGTATTTCCAGGAATCCATCCTGACAGCACCATGGAGGACGTCCTTCTTATCCATAGTGGGACAGGAAACCACGAGAGTTTAAAAGGACCCTCCCCACTCCACCCTTCAGTGATCTTCCAAAGTAACACATCTGGATGGATGCAAACAGAAAATTTATTCCGAACATAACAAGTTAAATACAAATGTTACTCCACATAAGTATATCACATATTTACATTAGGGAGGGAACCAACTGTGCGGTCAGGATGGATTCCTGGAAATACAATTATCGGTAAGACTAATTACCGTTTTCCAGGTCACCACCTGACAGCACCATGGAGAAGTACCAAAGGAAACTTCCTGTTCTAGGGTGGGACTACTGCCTGAAGCACCTTTCTGCCGAAAGCCACTTGGGAAGAGACTACGTCAAGTTTGTAATGTTTTGAAAAGGTGCTAATATTAGACCAAGATGCTGCCCTGCAAATTTGGTCTACCGAGGCCCCCCTTTCTCTGCCCAGGATGCGGACATAGCCCTGGATGAGTGAGCTTTAAGGCCTTCTGGAGGATCCTTTCCCTGTGCTTGATAAGCTATGCCGATAGTGGATCTAATCCAATCCATCTAGCAATGGTGGACTTAGAGGCTTTTTTCCCCCTATTAGGACCCCCGTAAAGGACGAAGAGATTGCTATCTCGCCTCCAAGCGCTAGTCATATCCAAATATTTTAGTACCGTTTCCCTAACATCTAAATTATGAAAAAAAGATTCTTTGTGATTTCTAGGGAATTGGCAAAAGGATGGAAGTATGACTTCCTGGTTTATATTAGAGACTGAAGCTACCTTGGGAAGGAATCCCGGGTCAAGCCTTAATACCAGCCTATCGTCAAATACCTGTAGATAGGGGTTCTGAATGGACAGAGCCTGAAGTTCCCCCAACCTTTTGGCCGAAGTGATGGCTACCAAGAAAACTGCCTTTAGGGTAAGATTGGTGACGCTTATATCTTTTTTTATATCGAAGTGCTCTTTACATAATTCATTAAGGACTAAGTTAAGGTCCCAGGGAGGGGTAACTTTCCTAATTACGGGTTTTAACCTCATAACTGCCTTAGAGAATCGAGCGATCCATGGGTGAGCAGCCAGGGAGGTATCATAAAATACGCTAAGGGCTGAAATTTGAACCCTTAGGGTACTTGGACTAAGCCCCTTCCTAAATCCCTGTTGTAGGAAGTCAAGGATTTTGGGTATGTTAGGACAATCAATGTCGATTGTTGTATCTCCACAAAAGCTGCAGAATGTCCTCCAGATTTTAAGGTATATCCTTGAGGTGACTGGTTTTCTACTTGCTAGTAGGATAGAAATTACATCTTCTGATAAGCCCTTTGCCTTTAGGATCTGCCGTTCAGGATCCATGCAGTTAATTGAAGATTTTCTGGGTTCTGATGGAGGACTGGACCCTGGGAGAGTAGGTCCCTTAACTCTGGAAGATGGTACGGGTCGTCTACTGCTAGTTTCCTTAGGAGAGGAAACCAGCTTCTTCCGGGCCAGAAGGGAACCACCAAGATCACCTGAGCTCTGTCCTCGCATATCTTCCTGAGGACCCTTGGTACTAAGGCCAGAGGGGGAAAGGCATACAACAGACCCCTGCTCCATGACAGAGAGGGCATCTATCCCTGCCGGATTCTCCTGGGGGTTCAGGGAATAAAATGTTGTTACCTTTGCATTTCTTCTGGTTGCGAATAGGTCGACAACCGGCGTTCCCCAGCGTCGACACAGGGTATCGAAAACCCTGCTGTTTAATTCCCATTCTGTGGGTGATAATTTTTTCCTGCTCAGGAAGTCCGCGATCTGGTTTCTTGAGCCTTCTAAGTGGACCGCTGAAATTGAGAGAACCGATCTCTCTGCCCAGGCGAAAATCTGATCCGCCAGGAGCTGTAGTTTCGGATGCCTTGGACCCCCCTGATGACGAAGGAAAGCTACCGTTGTAACGTTGTCCGAAAAGACCTTTAGGTGTCTGTTTTTTAACAAGGTCTGGGCTGAACGTAAGACCTTCCAAACCGCATGAAGCTCTCTGTGGTTTGATGAATTGTTGCTGTCTTCTAGGCTCCATTGTCCCTGGAAGTATCTTCCGAGTACCTGGCCACCCCAACCTTGTTGGCTTGCGTCCGTTGTCACCGTGACTGCTGGAGTCTGGACCCAAGAGACACCCCTCTGGAGGTTTTCCGACACCATCCACCACTGTAGGGACCGTCTGACCTGGTGGGATAGTAGGAACTCCTTGTCCAACGAAGACTGTCTTCTGTCCCATGATGTCAGAACCGACTTTTGTAACTGACGGGAATGGAACTGACTCCAGCTGACACATGGGATACAGGCTGTCATGATGCCAAGGATCTTCATTGCATCTCTTATTGTCACGCGACTTCTTGTGAACCGTCGAATCTTGTCTATTAGGCCGGATTGCTTTCCCTCTGGAAGAAATGACTTTCTGATCTTTGAATCTAGTATTACACCCAGAAACTGTCTTCTTGATTTTGGAGTTAGATGTGACTTTTCCCAGTTCAACACCCAACCTAGTTTCTGCAGTGTGGAGATTACCAACTGGGAATCGACATTGAGTTGCGCCACTGAGTCTGCTACTAAAAGGAAATCGTCGAGATATGGGATTATCGTGATATCCCGTTGTCTGAGATAAGCCACGATTTCTATGACGAGTTTTGTAAAAACTCTTGGAGCCGACGCTAAACCAAATGGGAGGCAACGGAACTGATAGTGGAAGATTGACCCATCCTTTTCCACCGCAAACCTTAGATATCTTTGATGATGTGGAAATATTGGAACGTGGTAATATGCACTTTTTAAGTCTAAAGTGCACATTACCACGTTCTTTCCTAGTAGGGGAATTGTGGAGCGGATGGATTCCATCTTGAACCTCTTGTACTGTAGCCATCTGTTTAGAGGCTTGAGGTTTATGATGGTTCGGGATTCTCCTGATGGTTTTTTTATAGAGAAAAGACCCGAATAGTGACCCGTCCCTATTTGATGAGGAGGAACAGGACATATCGCCCCCATCCGGAGGAGATCCTGAACATCCAGCCACATTGGGGAGACTGAAGAGAGATGGACGTTGGACACGAAATATCTCTCTGGGGGAATGGATTCGAATTCTATCCTGTATCCCTCAGATATAACCTGCAGGACCCATGGACTTCTGGTAATCTGTTCCCACTCCCTCAGGTAGTTCAGTAACCGCCCCCCTATCCTGGTGGCGTCATTTTTTACGGTACTCTGATCTAGGATTTGAGGAACCCTGATCTCTACTTTTGTTTCTATCACCCCCTTTCTGGTAGCTCCATCTACCTTGTTTACCTGTGCCCCTATAGTCAGATCTCTGACTGTAATAGGGCCTGCGAAAGGGCTGGAATTTTTTCTTTTTCTCTTCTGGAAACCCCTTCTTTTCATCAGAAGCCTTTTCCAGAATGTCATCTAATATAGGCCCAAAGACTGCCTCCTGAGAAGGGAATGGAACATAACTTGTTCTTTGAGTGGACATCCCCGGACCAACTTTTTAACCATATGGCCCTTCGAGCTGCATTTGACAATGACTGACCCCTAGCAGTGAATCTTACAGACTCTGCAGTAGCATCTGCCAGAAACCCCGTTGCTAGTTTTAATAAAGGGATAGCATTTACGAGAGATTCCCTAGGAGTCTTGGCTAACAATTGTTCTTTTAGATCGTCCAGCCACAGATGCATAGATCTCGCCACAGAAGTTGCTGCTATATTTGTGCGGATCACTGCAGCCGAACTTTCCCATGCTCTCTTTAGGAGACCATCGGCTTTCCTGTCCATAGGCTCCTTTAAATTTGAGGAGTCCTCGAACGGAATAGCAGTTCTTTTGGACACCTTTGCTAAGGGGATGTCGATCTTCGGTATATCCTCCCAGTCCTTGACCTCCTCATGGTCAAAAGGGAGGCGAAGTCTAAAGTCTCTTGGGATAGAAATCCTTCTCTCTGCCTCTTCCCATTCCTCCAATATCATTGAGCTGTGGGAAGAGGTGAAGGAGAGGTTAACGGTTATCAACTGAGAGCCCCGTGAGTGACCGGAGGCTGAGGCTTACCGAATGTGAGCATTAACCGGGAAGACCATTGATGTCTGAGATCGTAGGCCCCCGAACATCTCGTCCTGGATAGACTGGGTGGTTGAAGGCTCTTCCACCTGCATAGTCTGTCTTACTGCCCCCAGGAGCTCATCAGTATCAGTAGAAGAAAATAGGTACTTCTTCCCCTTATGAGGAGTTTCTCTGTCCAACTCCTCTTCCTCCATGTCAGATTCAAAGGAACTGTCCTCTGAAGACGGATCCGATTCCCTCTGCCTTTTCTTAGACCTGGGAGGATCCTGGATATCAGACTGGATTGATTGGGGAGTAGATAAGTTAGAGATCGAAGCCTGCACTTCTTCTCTAACCATGGTTCTCATGCTTGTAAGTAGGGAGGCCTGCTCCTCTCCTACAATACGAGCCGTGCAGGACTCGCAGAGAGGCTTCTGCCATGAGACGGAAAACTTTGTGGCACATATAGGGCATTTTTTAGACTTGCCAGCTTTCCTATCACCGGATGAGGGACGCCCCTAAAATAGATAAAAAGACCGCAGACGGTAATTTTAGTAGGGGCTGTAGGGAGCATACCTCCTAGAGGAGACTGACGTGTGCCTGAGTCATTACCTCCGTGCTGGCTGCAGCTACGGGTACTGAATCCTCCATTTCTCCTGCTGCTGCTGCCCTAATGCACGTGCACATACCTCTTTTATCCATGCTTTCATGTCCCGGATCTCCTCACCAAGGAGTGAAGAGGATGATCGCCCCTGCTGCTGGCCGCGACCCGGAAGTGACGCGCGCCGCAGCAGTGAACCGGAAGTGAGTCGCCGCCGGCGTCTCCGGCTGCTTCAGCTTTCTCAGATGCCTGATACCGATAGATCCGCCTGCGGAGGGAGCGTCCTTGCAGGACGAATATGCAGGTACATCAGGGGGCTTCATCCCGGGTCGAGAGCCCCCCCCAGGGGGAAGCGACCCATCCACCAGGAGCAGCGCTGCACTGGTGCTGCTGAGGGACCCGATTAATTGGGTGTCAGCAATACAGAGGACACGCAGTGGGAAGGGAGAGGCCGAGCCCCCCCGATCCACACTCTGTCTGGGACAGCGAATCTCTCGTCGTTCCCATCCACAGTGGGACAGGAAAAACACTGAAGGGTGGAGTGGGGAGGGTCCTTTTAAACTCTCGTGGTTTCCTGTCCCACTATGGATAAGAAGGACGTCCTCCATGGTGCTGTCAGGTGGTGACCTGGAAAAAGCTGATCTCAGGGGTAACCTCCAATTAGGGGGCTCCTTCACAAGAAAACCCCTGTAGCTGCCCTCATCTTCAGTGATGTAATGGCCAGAAAAGGAAATTAAAGGGAATGTCACATGAACAAGCATCACCTACAGGGTACAGAAAAAAACGGCAGGGAAGAGGGACAGGGAGTCTACACGTGAGTAGTATCCAGCGGGAATCCAAGCGAGTCTGCTAGCATGTGTCTGATGGGCGACGATCCCACTGGTGCATTCCACAAACGTAGGAAAAGGACAGGATATGTTTCCGGCACAACAACCCAATAAGAGGAAAAAAGTTTATTTGGACATGATTAAAAATAAACAACAACCTGTCGCGTTTCTGGTGCAACAGTGCACCCCAGTCATAGGATATAGTGAGAACATAAAAAACAAACAGCGACCGAGAGCGGGGAAAGACCGAGAGCGGGGAGAGGCCGAGAGCGGGGAGAGGCCGAGAGCGGGGAGAGGCCGAGAGCGGGGAGAGGCCGAGAGCGGGGAGAGGCCGAGAGCGGGGAGAGACCGAGAGCGGGGAGAGACCGAGAGCGGGGAGAGACCGAGAGCGGGGAGGGACCGAGAGCGGGGAGAGACCGAGAGCGGGGAGAGACCGAGAGCGGGGAGAGACCGAGAGCGGGGAGAGGCCGAGAGCGGGGAGAGGCCGAGAGCGGGGAGAGGCCGAGAGCGGGGAGAGACCGAGAGCGGGGAGAGGCCGAGAGCGGGGAGAGACCGAGAGGGGGAGAGACCGAGAGGGGGAGAGGCCGAGAGCGGGGAGAGACCGAGAGGGGTAGAGGCCGAGAGCGGGGAGAGACCGAGAGGGGGAAGAGACAGAGAGCCTCAGAATTGCTGATATAGGGGTTCACCGGCCCCAGTTCCTTCTCTGTTCAGCCGCGATGGAGCAGTTGCTTCCATCAGCCATACAGACATTGAATTGAACGGCGCGGTGTATGTATAGCCACAGCTTTAGTGGTAGTGAGTGTGAGTATGGGGGTCTCAGTGGTGAAATTCCAGCGATCACACAATATACTCCTATCCTATGCATCGTGAAACAATAATGGATAGTATTATAGCATAAAATGCTGCCAATGCCTGAAAAGAATTGTAAATGTCGCCGTATTTGTTCTTGTGATACACTAACGCCCGTATGTCATCAACGTACTCAATTGAAGAACGGATCTTCGGCACTTCAACATTTCCCAACCCATAAACCAGAATATATTTGCATTAGAGACCATGAATTCTATTAGTGCTGCCCCGGCTCACCGTCCTGTCCTCACTTCTTCACCCAGCATCCCGGGCACCTCTGGCGCTTACCATGTGAGCCGAGACGTCCTCGTGTCCAGGTGTGATGCACATCATGGCATTGCGGGGTCTAGGAAGGGCCAGAGGAGCCCCAGATGCCAGGAGGAGGATTCTCAGGCGAGGAAGTGCAGACTGGCTGCTATGGAGGACAGGACTGAATGCCGAACCAGAGTAACTCATCTCTAATTTCCATTGATTGTTGCTGGCTGGTCGGTCATATCATATGTCTATAACAATACTAAAGGTATAAATACATATACCACTGATACATATCAGAAAACTCTTGTCACAGGGATACACCCTTTAACTGGACATAAATCACAGGGTACACCAAAGGTGTATCCCTGTAACAATACTAAAGGTGTCTGCATGGAGGCGGCACAGGAGGTGGTAAGCCGGGCACTACTTACTGTCACTAGTCGCCCCTTGTTCCTGCAGGAATTGCTGTCCGTCACTCCACTGTCTCTCCAGAAGCTGCTCTATACTGGTCACCGGCAGGGGGGCGCTGTCCTGGTTGCCATTCCCAGACGGCTCATAGCGGATGGAGAGACTGTGCAGAGGGGACCTGCCACAAAGAAACATTCAGGTCAGAAATTATACAAAAAAAAAAAAAAAAAAGATTTAAAAAAAATCAGATACAATTATCCTATCCAAACTATGGCAGTGATCAGGGGGTGACTGGGAACAGCAGTCACATTATTCTCTCCATTATATCTGTGACTTCCTAAATGACCATAAGTAAGTGACAATTATTGAATGAAAATATAAAATGTCCTCCTTTATTAAGAATTAATCGAACAGTTAAAAATGTAGCGTCACATAAAATATTCGAACAGACAAAATCCCACTGGAACATAGAAAAAATTAAAAATGCAAGGATAAACTAGCACAAAAGTATGCAGTAGGCAATAGGTGCCTACTGGTAAGCAGATGTTGTTTGAAGTCTCCCTTATGATTTGGATTGTTACTTTTTAATGTTAGTGCTCCCTTAATAGGGTTACATTTCCGCCCCTACCAGGCTCCTCACAGCCATGTAGCTGCTAATTGCACCAAGGAATGCAGGACAAAGTTCTCCATCACGTAGGACTGGTAATTGTTCTAATATTGACATAGTTATTTAGGCAAAATACGGGTTTTCCATTGCAAACACACAAGCGCAGAGAACAGGTGACTCTCACGCGGCTCCTTCTAATGGGCCGTGGTAGCGAGATACAATTTCCCTAAAAAATGTACACAGGATTAAAAAGCTGTGATCAGTCTTTCAGCTGTCAGCCGGGCTCCGTCACAGGAGAGAATCCCATATCGGAAAACAAATGCAAAGTATTCTCGCTGGGAGCGCTAGTCAATCTGACTTATGATTGCAGGTCTGCTACCAGGAATCTGGGGCCCTCAAATGAATTGCTGGGACCATGATGGACGAGCACTTCCAAGGCGAGAGAATGGAGAACCACAGGGAACAAGCTCAAGTTGCTGAATGGAGCTCACTTATTTCCAAAGCTCGGGAATATCTGCCCCAATCTCCCTATTTATTTGATTAATTACTCATGAGACGGGGGAAGAAACGCATGCCGGACGTACAAAGCCTCTTCTACAAGATGTCTGAAAATAGTCAATTAATTATAAAATAAATCTTAATTAAATATATCCATTTACACCTTTAATCATTAGAACAATTTCAATAATGACTCCCCTCAAGAACCCCTCATTTTTGAGGGTAGTTTGTGTTGCTTCTATTATTCTGCCGTTAGTAAGCGTTCCCAGTAGTCGGACCCCTCTAATCTACCAATCATCTATGCAGTTTCAAACACTGCGTCCATCTGACTGTTCAAGGTAGATCATCCTAGAAAACTGGTGCAGCACGAGATGAGTTTTGGAGATTAGTTGCAATAGATCCCCTCCCCAAATGAGAACACAATGCCAACATGTATAGAGAAAATCTGGAAAAATAGAGGTTAGTGGATGTGAAGTAATCACTCATATAGCAGTGCACTAACACACACGTTTTTTTCTAACCATTATGCATCATCTCCCAGCAACATACATCCAGATCGGGACTGTCCAGCGCTCAGCGACTAATGTCCTACAAGTGATCGCACGTTCAGTTAGCGCTAATGTGGCAGACCTATCAACGGATATATGTGAGGTCATCCCATGCTGAGCCAGCACGCTGCTTGCCCTGCTTTCCATTACCTTTATTGGCTCCGGAAGATGGATGTTATTCACAAGAAGAAGATTTGCCGCTCTTCAAATATAGTTCGTAATGACAAAATAACAAATTATTGGCTTTAAGTGCTGTTCTGTTAGTTAGAGGACGCCAATTACTCGGTTAAAAGCTTCGCACATTACCTCCGATGTGTCCTGGAATTGCACAATTTGACTCCAAAACATCTAAAAAGCCACATACGCTCAATGATGAGAGAGGTTTTCAAGGCTGCCCACCCCAACAGAAAATGCTGTCCAAACCCAAAAGGTATGAAGACCCTCTACTGATGCTACAGTGTTACACAAAGTGGATCCTGTGATTTCAATTAAAGAGGTTGGTTCACAAGACAAATAACCTCATGTTCCGTATTCGGGCTTTTGGATATCATATAGGGGTTAGAACGAAGAACAGCTTTCCACGAGCAGACCCCATTCTGGCACACACGAGATTTCTTTGTATTACACCGACAGCCATTAAACATCAGAAGAAGAAGGGATCGGGGCAATCAGCTGTAAGACCCTGGACCTACATTTACAGAGGTTGTCCCCTGCTTTACAACCGATGACCTATCCTTAGGATAGGTCATTAATGTCTGACCGGTGGAGGTACGAAGCCCTGCCAGTCAGCTGTTATCGGTGCCGGAAGTGCTCAGTTACGGAGCCGCTACGTCTACGTAAAGTGGCCATGACTGGGTGAGCACTTCCGCCTGCCGCCAGCACGGGAACAGCTGGTCACCCCCCCACTGACCAGACATTGATGACCGCTACTAACTATGTTAAGTCCCGGACATCATCTTTACATTTCAGCTCCGGGACTGAAAAGTAGCATCACCTTAGCAATCTACTTTATTTTTATTACTGTTTCAGGGTATCCAAAATAAAAATTTCCTGTTCTATAAAAGTCTCGTATTGATTTGCATCTTCAGCTCATATGCAGATCTAAGAGTTTCCGTAGTAACAGACTACAAACAAATGCTGTAGTCAGACCTTACAGTCCACCATATCTTAGTCTACAGCAGTTTTCCCCAACTCCGGTACTCAAGAGCCATCAACAGGTCATGTTTTCAGGATTTCCTTAGTATTGCACAGGTGATTGAATGCTTGCCTGGCCAGGTGATGCAATTATCACCTGTGCAATACTAAGGAAATCTTGAAAACAAGACCTGTTGATGGTTCTTGAGGACCGGAGTTGGGGAACACTCGTCTACAGAATAGAAGCTAGTAAGGAATAGAGGAAAAATCTGTAAAAATTCTCCTATTTTAAATGGAATGGAAGAAAGAAAATTAGGCTGTAAAAGTGAACCTTCTTCGCTCATAACTAAACAAAAAATAAAAGGGAACGAGTGAAAACTCGGGCTGTTAGACATCAGACTTGGATGTCTCCTAGGTTGGCTCACGTACAGAGTTTGTTAGGGACTACTGGCGATATTAGTCCAGCTCGGTGTCCACCGTTGCACACTGATGTCCTGGAGGAAGATCTGTAGGCAATGACATGGCTGAAGACAACAAATAAGGGGTGTCACCGATGGCATAATGAGGTGCTAATAAAGATGAGCAGAAAACTAGAAGAACCATGTCTGCATGTTGCCAGGGCCAAGTGACGCCCCGCCAAGTGTCCCTGGAGGAAACCGGACAGCCTTTCAGCACATGTTTTAATATCATACAAAAGCAAATTCCTTGCTCCTCGGAGAATACCAGCAGCCATTTCTCCACGACCACAGGCTGTCTTTATTATTCCTTCAAATGTAAAAAAAAAAATCACTGTCCTCTGACGAGAGGTTTGTTCATTTTGGATGTGTGATTCCCGAGGAAAGAATACTCACTGCGGAGACAGGCTTCCTCTGGGGGAGACGACCTTCACGGCCAGACTGCGACCATTGTCTGCCAGATCTTGATCTGCTGTAAAACAGGTCAGAGAAGCAGATGTGTTACTGACAGTGTGCAGATCCAGCTCTACGTGTACAATATCGGCTCCCGTTAATGATAAATTGGGGACTTTTTTTTTCCCCTTGATTACGGTATTTTAACCAGATAGAAGCAACCCATTTTCAAATAAGAGTGAAATGACCTAATTTTACATAAACTATGTGTTGCCAATTAATAATTCCCAGCTCCCACTGAGCGGGGACTTTGACATCACAAAGCTTTTTATGCACGGCACAGCAGGCCGACTGGAACATGCGATCTGGCTTTCCTCAACATAAGCTACATCCGAAATGCTACAAACAACTGGAAAAAAGGGGGAAAAAACAAAAAAAACAGCTAAGTACGGGCAGCATAAACATTACAAAAAACAGTCATTCACTGCCAGAAGCCATTTCACTCTGCACAATGGAGATTTTGTATATATGAAGATTGTATCATGTTACATCTGATTGTTTAGGGGTATAAAAAAAAATATTTTTTTTTAGAAGTAAAAACACAAGGACAAGAGCAAATCTTTTGATTTCACTCAGAATGTATATAGGCATATCTATACATGGACACATTAAAACTACAAGCGATTTTTCATACTTCACGAGGGGAAAAACTGGATTATTAAAGCTGAAATCTCTGTTGCACGCAATCACTAGAAATAATTCATACACGACGGGGACATGCAGAGCTCGTCACAAAAAATATTTAATAATTAAAGCTTGAACAGAGTACATTAGAAACAATGTGCAGTTACCCCATCAGGGCTCACACAGTCACCAAGGCGTTATTCTATAGTATTTGTGTAAAGGCTTCACAGAACCCAGAGAAGAAACACACCTCAAAAAGCAGAAAATAAAATCTAAAACATCAACATAATAGAGAACAAGAAAATCAATAGAAAAACAAAAGAATCTACATTGGGAGTCTGACGAAGGGTAGATCACCTTCACACAAGTTCTTCACATTGATCTGTACGATCAGAGTAGGAAAGTGAATGATAAACTTCCTATCAATCGCAATACAGGGTAAATAAGTTTTCTTTTTAAAATGTACCTCAGTCCACTAAGTATAAACCCTTGCTTTTACCCTTGGCCACAAGGTTTAAACCTCTTCCTCTACTCTAGACCACCAGGGATAAACCCCTTCTTTTACATGACCACCAAGCATAAACCCCTTCTTCTACATGACCACCAAGCATAAACCCCTTCTTCTACATGACCACCAAGCATGAACCCCTTCTTCTACATGACCACCAAGCATGAACCCCTTCTTCTACATGACCACCAAGCATGAACCCCTTCTTCTACATGACCACCAAGCATGAACCCCTTCTTCTACATGACCACCAAGCATAAACCCCTTCTTCTACATGACCACCAAGCATAAACCCCTTCTTCTACATGACCACCAAGCATGAACCCCTTCTTCTACATGACCACCAAGCATGAACCCCTTCTTCTACATGACCACCAAGCATAAACCCCTTCTTCTACATGACCACCAAGCATAAGCCCCTTCTACACTACCACCAAGCATAAACCTGTTCTTCTAAACGACCACCAAGCATAAACCTCTTCTGCTACACACCCACCAAGAATAAACCTTTCTTCTACATAACCACCAAACATAAACCACTTCTTCTACATGACCACCGAGCACACACTCCTTCTACATAACCATCAAATATAAACCCCTTTGTCTACATGACCATCAAACATAAACCCCTTCTTCTACATGACCACCAAGCATAAACCCCTAAAAAAAATAAGAATGATCTAGAAGTAGTTGGGTTTACTTCGAAAGAGGAACATGAAACAACTATTGCCTTTTCTCCACCACTTTTATCCCCGTTGAACATTCTCTGCTCCATGCTATTGGTCCATTCATTCCCTGTGGTTGAGCCAGAAAAGTTGAGCAGCCCCATATAGCATGAATTGAGCAGTAGCCAGGTATCTTTTGTATGGCTAATTTTCATAATGGGGATAAAAGTGCCCCGTCTGGTATAAAAATTGTCCATTCTGACTATCAGTGCAGGTCCTGCAGACAGGTGATAACTTGTAATCAAGGACATCTCCTTTGAGTCTGTGTGAATCCAGCCTAAAGGTACCGTCACATTAAGCGACGCTGCAGCGATATAGACAACGATGCCGATCGCTGCAGCGTCGCTGTTTCATCGTTGTGTGGTCGCTGGAGAGCTGTCACACAGACAGCTCTCCAGCGACCAACGATGCCGAAGTCTCCGGGTAACCAGGGTAAACATCGGGTTACTAAGCGCAGGGCCGCGCTTAGAAACCCGATGTTTACCCTGGTTACCAGTGTAAATGTAAAAAAAAAACAAACACTACATACTTACATTCTGGTGTCTGTCGCGTCCCCCGGCGTCCGCTTCCCTGCACTGTGTAAGCGCCGGCCCTAAAGCAGAGCGGTGACGTCACCGCTGTGCTCTGCTTTACGGCCGGCCGGCGCTGACACATTCAGTGCAGGGAAGCCGCCGGCGGGGGACGTGACAGACATCAGAAGGTGAGTATGTAGTGTTTTTTTTTTTACTTTTACAATGGTAACCAGGGTAAATATCGGGTTACTAAGCGCGGTCCTGCGCTTAGTAACCCGATGTTTACCCTGGTTACAAGTGAACACATCGCTGGATCGGTGTCACACACACCGATCCAGCGATGTCAGCGGGTGAGCCAGCGACGAAATAAAGTTCTGGACTTCTAGCTCCGACCAACGATGTCACAGCAGGATCCAGATCGCTGCTGCGTGTCAAACACAACGATATCGCTATCCAGGACGCTGCAACGGCACGGATCATTATCGTTGTTAAGCTGTTCAGTGTGAAGGTACCTTAATAAATGGCTTCTGTACTAATGAACACATTTTCAACACATCTTGAATATCTTGTGTATAATGTATAAGATTTTAAACTATTTTGCCGCAATTAGTAAGAAACCATAAACCGTCAGTCCACGGATGATTATACACAGGCAGTAGCTGAATATTTTGAGCAGGGCTGTGGAATCGGGAGTCAATTTTCGGTGGAGTTGGCAGAAATATCTCCAACTATGGCTTCAAAAAGAAAACATTTAATTATTTTCTATAAATGATGGTGCAGAAAGGCCGGATGTTAACATTTTAGTATAATTATTAAACATGATCCATTTATGCAAAAGTCAGTCATAAAGTTGATGTCAGAGTGTGGAGAAATCGAGTGTTTCGGAGTTTGGCTTACCGACTCTACAGCCCTGGTGAGCAGACAGTTCCTGTACCTTTTTGGGCCACTATTTACCAGGAAATACTCATTAGTTTAATTAAAAATAAGAAACTTATAAAGTTTACTTTTATTTTTTACCTGCTTACAGACTGCCCCGATAGTCAGACATTTGGTAGGATAGCTGCAGGAGCGAGAATGGGCTGTCAGACACAGCCCGACTCCCCACAGAGAAGGTAGGGATGGCTTACCGCCTTCCCGATTTCAATACATACAGTGTGGAACAAGCGCTGCGCAGTAGTCAGCGTTTCCTCTCCGAACCTGTGATCGCTGGGTGTAGGGAGAGAGGAAGAGCTGCTGGGTCCCAGGAGACCCAGTCTGCTATTTGGGCAGGAAAGTGAATTTGCCCTGTAACTGGAACTAATACACCAGCCCTAGTTAAAGGGGAAATCATACAAAAAAAAAAAAAGTATTTAAATGCTGAAACAGCTCCCACACTTCTTTTATGATCTTACGGGGGCACAAAGTGTAAATAAATTTTTTAAAAAATAAAAACTTGACTTTCCAAATTGCTGCTTTTAGTGCCAACCTAGTAGTAAACAAAACTCTAAAATGTGTCTGATATAGAACAATAATTATTACAAAAAGTGGATTAAATCTTAAAAAAGTATTTCAGTGGTCCATAGTAGTCATAAAACATGTAAAAAAAACAGGCATGTATGTCATTGATGCTCCCACCGATATTGGGGGGGAGGGAGGTAAAGAATAAGAGAACGAAAATTATATAAAAATTGGGTCTTGCGTAACGCCCCCCCAAAAAATACAGCTCTTAAAAATGCATGTTTAAAAAATAAATAAGGCTATGTGCACACTTAGGAAATGTGGTGCAGAATTTTCTGCACTAAATCTGCATCTCCTGGAAGAATCCGCAGGTGCAGATTTTGTGCATTTTTGTTGCGGATTTTGTGCAGTTTTTGTGCAGATTTTACCACTGCGGATTTTTATCATGGAGGGGTGCAGAAACGCTGCAGAACTGCACAAAAGAAGTGACATGCACTTCTTTTAAATCTGCAGCAATTCCGCACAGATTTTTTTTTTTTTTTTTTTTGTACCATTGATTTACATTGTACTGTACATCACAGTGTGGAACAGCACCTTTTCTGCGCAGAAAAATCCGCTGCAGTTCTGCAGGAAATCTGCAACGTGTGCACATAGGTTAAATGTGCCTGGTCAGGAATGGGGAGAAAGTAATCTGGTATTTATCGACTTAACTTTTTTTTTTCTCTTTACTTTTTTTTTTTTTTTTATGCCATTTGGGTTTGTGGTTTAAGGTTTAGTAGCGAGGGCGAGAGTTGGGAATCTTGCTGGTATTTTTATACCCAAAGTTCAGGGGGTTTTTTTTTACAATCCGGTACCAACTCTCGTCCCCATAGATGTCCTGTCTGCTATCAGTTCTGGCCTGTCCCCCATGTTCTCCGTCTGCGGCGGCGGAGGAGTGTGTTTCCCATTTGCTGTACGCCTCCCCTCTGCCACTTTTAATTTCTCCAGTGAAAGTAATGAATCACAGCTGTGAGGAGCTAATCTGTATGCTTATCACAGCAAATCCCAATGTGTTGTGCCGTTTAACACTTTCTACGCTGCGGCACACCACAAACTCCCGGAGAAGGGGAGGTCCCGGGTGACAGTCGCTGGGTGTGCAGCCGTGTCACTTAAAATTCTGCTTGTTGCACATAAAATTGTCAGATTGTCTCCAGCCCTGGAAAAGGATCTCCTTGGGAAAAGAAACAAGACGAGCCTATATAATAACAATAAGCGGTCAAAACAATAACAGTGAAAGTAAGGGAGAAGGGAAAACTTGCCTGTGGCCAGTAACAAAAGCACCACCCCTAGCTGGCCCCTCTCAAGGTTATCCTCCCCTCATTCTGAGGAGGATGACCTCTGACCCTCGGCTGGCAAAGACATGGCTGATCCAATCTTGGTGCGCTGGTAAAACCATCCCCCCTCCAGCAAACAGTGGTGACTAGCAGGACATGTCCACAAAGCCCTTGAATGCATAAAGTTCTCCATCAGCAAAGGAACAAAGGATCTGCCGGAGAGCGAAGCTCGCTCCCAATACGAGGCAGCGTGCAGATGTGCACGGACAATGCTCAGCTCAGCAACTTTCAGCCCAGTTTTATCAACTTTACATTGTTTCTATTATAAGAATTTATTTTTTTGCGGTGCCAGGAGATCATAACGTCTACAGTCTTTGGCAAGGTAGTTGGGAGTAATTTTGCGTCCTTGTGCGTAGTTTTATGTGCTGTATTAAAAATATGGAACGAGGCAGAAAGGAAACGACTTGTAGCAAATTACACAAAAGTCAAACGAGGTAAAAGTAATGGAATACATGTGTGCCGCAGAAAACGCCGGGAACACAAGTGCACAGAGAAAGTGGGGGAACTATTAGTCCATGTGCACACGGAGGATTTTGGAGCAGCCTGAAAAATCATATAAAAATGCTTCAAAGTTTATTTTATTCATTTTAATGTTATTCCGCTCTGCTGCACTTAAAGGGGGGGTTCTCAAATTTGAAAGTCACCTCCTAGCCAAAGGATAGGGGATAACTTTGCGATCACCATGGTTAACACCGATCCTCGCGGAGATTCGTGCTCCTACTAGAATGAATGGAGTGACGGCGCACATGATCAACCTCAACACCAATCCTCTATCCTTTGGAATGGACTTTTAAACTTGAGAACAACCCTTTAAAGAGGTGAACCAAAATAAATATTAAAGTCCCTACTTTTTTTTTTTTTTTTTTTTATAACTATTTCCGTTTCGAAGATGCTTCGTTTGAGAATGCAAATGTCACTTTCGAAGGCAAGACTGGTCTCGGCTCTCACTGACAGTGCGCTCTTGCCAGCTCGTCACTACTAATTAGAGCTGGTGAGGGAGTGCACTGTCACTGTGCACTTAGAAGAACATTACACAGTAAGAAAGAAGCTTGGATTGAGAATATGTTTAAATTGACATCTAACGCATGCTCAGTACAGCAGGGGCTAGCCCAGCCTCTGAACCTAAAAGTCATCAGTGGCCTCCATTTCAGAGCGGGCCTCCAGCTCCATGCAAGACAAGTGATGTCCTTTTACTTTTCAGGGTGATGAGCCACGACCAGAAGTGTCTGGTCCAGACGAGCCCTCATGTAAATTAGAAGTGAGGAGAGATGTGTGTGCCGATCGATCGAGCGGTCAGCCCACAACTCTCTGGTGTATGGCCGGTTATATACGGAGACTGGGACTGATGGGAGGCACTAAATTGGGATTGCTTAGTTCTGTGGAGCATCTAGATCTACATTAGGGTCATTACCTGTCTGGCCTTCAGTCGTCCCTACAGACGGGGTGGGATTCGGTCTTCTTCCACTGAGCTGAGAGGACGATACGCTCACTAGAGATCCAGGAAGAGAATTTACCTGCACGGAGAAATTAGGAAAAGTGTTACCATAAATCACAAAATAGAAGATGACAGATTTATTTTTTATAGCATTTCCAAAAATGAAAACTAAAATCTGCTGGAAATATAAACGATTCCTGATCATAGCAAGTAGTGAAGAATCTGTGCGGAATTTGTTACCATTATATAAAAATAAAGATTATTATTATTATTGACGACCACCAAATCACATGATGGCATGGATAAGGCATCACCCACCTTTTCTAATGTGCAAATCTGCCTTGATTTTTTTCTGAGGCTTCCTATGCTCCCATATAACTACGGTAGCTAATTAGCCAGGATTGTCTTTAAGACTTCTAGGAAATCAGGGTTAAGATCCCCATACATATCAGGCTTATGTCGGCTGAACCTGTCGATATGTGATGTGTACAGAGGAGCCGGCAGACTGTTGGTTGGGAGAGATTTCGATCAGACACGTCCGATTTTGGACCATTGCTCTCCTGGAGATGAGCCGCCGGCCGACATGTCAGTCGGTAGCTTTCTCCCTGAGAATGGGAGAGTCGGCTGGCAATCCCAAACCCCTGTAATCCTTGTACGTGGGGCAAGACGTGGACATCATGGTCTGCACTGGAATCCATCACACATGCGATCAATGCAGGTTTACCGGCGCGGTGACGACACGATGTGACAGATTGCCAATAGATGACATCCGTGAGCCCCTCTGAATACATGACAGCGGCTCAGCGACGGCTCGTGCTCCTGCATCTTCAAGCTGCCACATAAAGGAAAAGGCTGACGCTGCTCTCAGTATTCATGATCAATTTAAAAAAAAAAAAAGGCCCCGACATTGTAAAAGCATTATGTCTTGTCCCGGAAGCTCACAATCTTAATAACTTGCCACAAGTTTACTCCATGCACCATAGCCTAAAACGTTATGGTTTGCAGCAGACCTAAATCCGCAGCATGCCAATTCATTCAGCATTTCTGCTGCAGATTTCACCCATACTGATGAACGGGGAAAACGAATGCAAAAAATGTGTTGAATCTATTTTATGCCACGTTTTTCCTGCCAGCACATTCTGAACACGTGTGCACATAACCTTACAGGGATATCCCAGATATAACGGCACGCTGAACAGTTGTTTACCTTGCCAATATATTTTATATGACAAGTTTCCAAGATCTCTGCTGCCTGTCAGTGAAGAGAAACATCATTATTTTACATATAGTAACTCAGAGTCTTGGCTGACTTATTACTACAGAAAACAGAGGAGATCATCAAACCCTATAGGAACATACAATATTTCCATTTTGCAGACAGCGAGCGGAGGATTACTATAGTTCGGCTTAGGATCAGGGACACAACATGTAATACACACACTGTACATGGTACTATCGGGACATGCGGCACTTAGGCCATCCTTTTCTATGTAGCAGTGTTTGGAATTGGTCTGTAAATACAACATTTTCCATAAGATAAGATACTAGATTTTAGCAGGGCTGTGGAGTCGGAGTCGGAGAGTCGGAGCCGGTGTCATGGAAATTGAGTCAGAGGTTTGGCTTACTGACTTACACAGCCCTGGATTTTAGAAAACGATTTGATTATTTTGAAAACTGCAAGGAATATTAAGCTCGAGAATAATTTGCAAAAAAAAGGGAAAAACATTCAGCAGCGTGTAACGTATCCTGAATACTTTGTGCATCCGGTCTCTATGGGGCACAATGCAAGGAATCTGGGCATTTGTATCCGCTTGTAGGAATTTAGCAGGACGACGAACACTTTATATGGAGTTAATTGGCCGGTATGATGCAGAACCCTGCCTGTGATACCGGGGAACTGGAGCGATTACACAGTGTGAAGGATTCCATTCACCCCTAAAGTCAATAATGGGACCTTGGCGCACGGCGACCATGTGGTTATCCCGTTAATTATTTCCCGTTTATTAGGACGTAAGAGCAGGTAGACAACACCAATGACTGGCCTCGCGCATCTCAGACCGGCTGTGGAGGTGAAGAGGGTCCGGCCTTCAGATACGCCGGTCAATCCCGCGTGACGGCATATAACAGTGCGCCGTCACTCCTCAGATATCTGCATACTGTGTCATTACTTCCCTGCTCGGGAGCCTGGCTTTCTGGAGGGGAGGAGGAAAGTGTAAGAAGGAGGATGTGTTCGACACAATAGACAGTTCCACAAATAGGCGCTCTGCCCTGACCTCAAATAAGGAGCTGGATTTTTTGGCACGGTCCCAGCCCTACTTACTGAACAGCTCTTCAAAACTTTGTATTCATTCATGTCGCTAACCACCGCTCCGAGAGAGGGGGGGGGGGGGGGACCAAAAACAAAAAAAAGAAGGTCTATACTGGGACCGATGCCAAACACGTGAAAATGAGCCCTCCAACACAGGCAGCCAAAGTCTTGCATAATCCGCTGCAATAAAAAACGCTCTCCCTTGGCTGCACACACCATTCCCTTTCTAAGAACATTCCTGTGTCCGTCATACCACGGGCCGGGCTTCCAGAAGAGAAACCACTTGTGCACTACTGTAACTAAGTCATTCTTCAATAAAAAAAAAAAAAAAGTTCAATCCAGGGCAGCAATGCCGCAAAGTATCACCCAAAGCCGCAAAAGGAGAAATACACAAGCACACCGGCAGAATAAAACTATAAATAATAAAAAATAAATCAATTTATAAAAAGATTAAATTAGACACATGGCAGAGCGGACACTAACCAGATATAAGATATGGGCTTACACGGCAGACTGCTGCTCATAAAGGAGCTTCGATAAGTGCTGAAACAAGTAGACTGGACAATACTTAAAGGGAATCTGTTAGCAGGATTTTACGCTTTAATCTGTGAACGGCACGATGTAGGGGCAGAGAGCCGGATTCTAGAGATGTATCACTTGCTCAGCAGCTTTCTTTAATTTCAGTATAATTAGTGTTTTATCAGATGGAGATCATCACTGATCTGTGTAACCCCGCCCCAACACTGATTGGCAGCTTACTGGCCATGTACGCCGGATGCGGCCAGTCAGGGGTGGGGTGGGCGGGGTATACAGAGCTCCACATTCTGACAAAGGTTATATATCTACAGCAGAGAAAACAGGGATTCTATCAAATCTGCACCAAGCAGTCCAGTAAGTGGCACGTCGCTGGAATCGGGGTCTCTGCCCCTACACCATGCTGCTCTCAGATTCCACAGCAAAAACCTGATGACATTCCCTTTAAGGCCCTTTCACACACAGCTGATGCAATGTGCCCCAAACAATCGTACATCATTCCTAGATTTTAGGTGAACACTGGGACATATGCTGCCATTAATGATGATTTTAGGCTTGCACAGATAATCTGATGAGCCAATGGCCTCATTTCGCTCGTTGGGCCGGCCGATCGCTGCCCTCTATATACAGGCCACTGGCCGGAACAAATCTTTTTGCGACCTCTCGTTTCGCCAATCACCGATCTTTACACAAACTGATTTCTATCTGCAGTCGAGCACTACATGTACAAATATTGCGGCGTGCAATATATTCCATGTTGGGCTAGCATTGCATACCTCAGTCCCTGTGCCCACTGGGCTCACAATCTAATCTGCCATCCCAGACACTCACACTAGGGATTATTTACCCAGAGGACAATTAATAGGGGGGTATTGAAAGCGTGCGAAAAAATGAGTGCAAATGCAAGGAGAGCATACACAAACACAGCACATAGGTGTTATCATTGGTCGGATATTGTACATGCACATGAGAATATGGTTTTAACCAGAGCAAAGGGCAGGAATCTCTGCGCAGCGCCACAGGGGTGTTTACTCAAAATGTCAGGAGCGCAAACAGACCCTTATTAGCAGGGTGACAAGCTTACGATTTTAGTCAGAGATGCCAGCACACACACTAGCGGATCAGGGCCACGACAGCGTCCTACACACCGTGCCGTGAACACCCACTGGAAAACGCACTCATCTGTTTGGCCATCTTCCGCCAATGTCTGTCTGACTGGCTATACACTAATTCCCGGTGACTTTCCTGACACTTGCCAGTGAAGGGAATGGTAACAAGCCCCTGCTGTTCAGCACAGCCATCACTTTTGTCCGAGTCACTACTTCTGACTGCAGAATGCTGCTCATCTCTGCCAGCCTCAGAATTTAGCCATTTAACCCTATCGTTACTGGACGGGACAAGAATCATGTTGCCTGATCATGTCTTTCAAAAACTTCTGCCACTATAAACAGAAGAAAACATCAAAACCGTCACATCAAAACCTGGTTTAGATGGAAGAGCAGTCTTCTCCAAGAGGCTTCACTGTCTTCAAAATTTCTTATTAGGATCAGAAACCTTCATTTCCAAAAGTTTGGCCAGCGAAGACTCGTAATGCAAGTTATATGACCACTACTTGTCTCGAAGCTGGCAAGACCCGACAATGGGCTGATTCTTAGCAATGTAACCTTGCTGCAAAGTGCTCCATGCCCGCCTAAAGAATCACATGAGGTCATCAAGTTTCCAAACTGTCCAGTTACAGACATCTTATTTTTGTCCGCAAGACCACCGTTTCAAAGTAAAAATTGGGGTTGGCAGCAATGGCAAAGCATGTAGGACAAACTGTACTATAATATTTTTTCTCAAAGTTTAAATATATATAGATCTTGTACCATCTACATTAATAACTGATAACCGTGGAACAAACATATTACCCATGTGTAATCATGATTCTCTGAACCACTGGCAAGAACCAGCTATCACGTGCAATTTGAGACTACAAAATCTGAAATCCACACAAAAAGGAGAATGAGAGCAAACGCCAATCTCTCGGAGAAGGAAAAAGTAATAAATATTTAAGTTGCGCATTATTAACACCTTTGCATTGCAGGGCTAATGGCAGCGCAGGGATTAAATGTGAAGTAGGAGATTCATGTTTCGCTCACCGTAAAAACAGGCCATAGCAAACATTTATTCAAAAAGTGCAATCATCCTGTCGATACACATTAAGGGCAGAGGATTCCAACAAGCTGGAAAATTCCACAGCTGAAATCGCCTTTCACTGGCTCTCAAATAGAGGATGCCCCTTTTATGGAGAATGCTCTGCAGAATACAGAGAAATTCCTGGACCCCGCAATGTCACCCAACCATTAAAATGAACTGGGCAAGGATCCAAAAATGATCAGCTGGCTCTAATCCATGGCAAAATAAAAAGATGCCAGGACAGATGCAATAAACAAAAAAATATACCGTATATATTTTCACCTATATGGTCTCCTTACACAGCCAGCCATTCTAGAGTACCTGGTGCATACATCGGGCACAGCTTCACATCAGGAGTACGGACAAGATAGGTGGGACCTGTAAGAGCTTGTTCATACAGGGCAGGCTTACAGCAGATTTTCAGTTTATAGCACAAGTTGAAGCGAAAATTTACCGCCGATTGCGTGAAGTCGAGGACTTCCCTGCAGCGTATGCAAAACTGAACCAGCAGCGATATCTGCCCAATGTAAGGAGGGTATTGTTGCAGGGAATATGCATCCCATGTGAACAGACCCTAAAGGTACCGTCACACTAAACGATATCGCTAGCGATCCGTGACGTTGCAGCGTCCTCGCTAGCGATATCGTTTAGTTTGACACGCAGCAGCGATCAGGATCCTGCTGTGATGTCGCTGGTCGCTGAATAAAGTCCAGAACTTTATTTGGTCGTCCGATCACCGTGTATCGTTGTGTTTGACACCAAAAGCAACGATACCAGCGATGTTTTACACTGGTAACCAGGGTAAACATCGGGTTACTAAGCGCAGGGCCGCGCTTAGTAACCCGATGTTTACCCTGGTTACCAGCGTAAAAGTAAAAAAAACAAACAGTACATACTCACCTGCGCGTCCCCTGCCGTCTGCTTCCTGCTCTGACTGAGCCCGGCCCTAAAGTGAAAGTGAAAGCACAGCGGTGACGTCACCGCTGTGCTGTTAGGGACGGAGCTCAGTCAGTGTCAGGAAGCAGAGGCTGGGGGACGCGCAGGTGAGCATGTACTGTTTGTTTTTTTTTACTTTTACGCTGGTAACCAGGGTAAACATCGGGTTACTAAGCGCGGCCCTGCGCTTAGTAACCCGATGTTTACCCTGGTTACCCAGGGACCTCGGCATCGTTGGTCGCTGGAGAGCGGTCTGTGTGACAGCTCTCCAGCGATCAAACAGCGACGCTGCAGCGATCGGCATCGTTGTCGCTATCGCTGCAGCGTCGCTTAATGTGACGGTACCTTAAGGGTAGTCAATTTGCAAGTGACTGGCTGCTATCGAATGGTACGTGTCAGGTCATGTAAATGGAGCATTGTGATGCTGGAACAATAAGACGCCAGGACGCACATCTTTATCTGATCGCAGATATGATGGCCAAACTGACCTTTAGGCCATGTGCACACGTTCAGGATTTTTAGCGTTTTTTTCGCGTTTTTTCGCTATAAAAACGTGATAAAAACGCGAAAAAAACGCTAACATATGCCTCCTATTATTTACAAGGTATTCCGCATTTTTTGTGCAAATGTTGCGATTTTTTCCGCGAAAAAATCGCATAGCGGAAAAAAAAGCAACATGTTCATTAAAAATGCGGAATTGCGGGGATTCCGCACACCTAGGGGTCCATTGATCTGCTTACTTCCCGCACGGGGCTGTGCACACCATGCGGGAAGTAAGCAGATTATGTGCGGTTGGTACCCAGGGTGGAGGAGAGGAAACTCTCCTCCACGCACTGGGCACCATATAAGTGGTCAAAAAATAAGAAATAAAATAAAAAACAGTCCTATACTCACCCTCGATGTCCAGCGCAGTGTTCCCGCCTCTGTGCTGCACGCTGGCTGGTTCCTGTAGCTGGTGTGCGGAGAAGGACCTTGCCGAATGACGTCACTGTCCTGTGATTGGTCGAGACCGCTCACGTGACCGTGACGTCATGGAAGGCCCTGCGCGCACACATCAGCTATAGGAATGGACGCCGGCGAGGAGATCTGATGTCTGCGGGTGAGTATAAGCATTTTTTTTATTTTTTTTATTATTTTTAAACGTTCTATCTTTTACTATAGATGCTGCAAAAGCAGCATCTATAGTAACAAGTTGGTCACACTTGTCAAACAGTATGTTTGACAAGTGTGACCAACTTGTCAGTCAGTTTTCCAAGCGATGCTACAGATCGCTTGGAAAACTTTAGCATTCTGCAAGCTAATTACGCTTGCAGAATGTTAAAAAAACGCAAAAAAAACGGAAAAAAAACGCAAAAAAAAAAATGCGGATTTCTTGCAGAAAATTTCCGGTTTTCTTCAGGAAATTTCTGCAAGAAATCCTGAACGTGTGCACATACCCTAAGGGTATGTGCACACGTTCAGGATTTCTTGCAGAAATTTCCTGAAGAAAACCGGAAATTTTCTGCAAGAAATCCGCATTTTTTTTTTTGCGTTTTTTTTCCGTTTTTTTTGCGTTTTTTTAACATTCTGCAAGCGTAATTAGCTTGCAGAATGCTAAAGTTTTCCAAGCGATCTGTAGCATCGCTTGGAAAACTGACTGACAAGTTGGTCACACTTGTCAAACATACTGTTTGACAAGTGTGACCAACTTGTTACTATAGATGCTGCTTTTGCAGCATCTATAGTAAAAGATAGAACGTTTAAAAATAATAAAAAAAATAAAAAAAATGCTTATACTCACCCGCAGACATCAGATCTCCTCGCCGGCGTCCATTCCTATAGCTGATGTGTGCGCGCAGGGCCTTCCATGACGTCACGGTCACGTGAGCGGTGTCGACCAATCACAGGACAGTGACGTCATTCGGCAAGGTCCTTCTCCGCACACCAGCTACAGGAACCAGCCAGCGTGCAGCACAGAGGCGGGAACACTGCGCTGGACATCGAGGGTGAGTATAGGACTGTTTTTTATTTTATTTCTTATTTTTTGACCACTTATATGGTGCCCAGTGCGTGGAGGAGAGTTTCCTCTCCTCCACCCTGGGTACCAACCGCACATAATCTGCTTACTTCCCGCATGGTGTGCACAGCCCCGTGCGGGAAGTAAGCAGATCAATGGACCCCTAGGTGTGCGGAATCCCCGCAATTCCGCATTTTTAATGAACATGTTGCTTTTTTTTCCGCTATGCGATTTTTTCGCGGAAAAAATCGCAACATTTGCACAAAAAATGCGGAATACCTTGTAAATAATAGGAGGCATATGTTAGCCTTTTTTTCGCGTTTTTATCACGTTTTTATAGCGAAAAAACGCGAAAAAAACGCTAAAAATCCTGAACGTGTGCACATGGCCTATGACCAATCGTAGACCATGTGCTAGTGCACACGGGTGATTTTCCCCTTACACACCAAGTCCGAGTGGGTAACATCGCAGTATGCAAGTCTGGTCCAACCTACAAACAAGGCCAGTAAATAGCAGGCAGTCCGTACACTCATGAGTAAGACTGCCTAGTGCGGCCGAAACGCGTCGACTGGGTCATGTTGACCATGTAAATTTTTCTTTTGTATGCACTTTATTTTCTTTTGAAAAAGAAAATAAAAATCCAGTCCTGTTGAGCAGGACTCCAATTTTTTCTATTTTCCTTGATGTGAGGCCGGTGTCTGAGCCCCAGGTGGACGAGCATAGAGCAACTGGGTGAGCTGGAATTGAGTTTTTATAGTCCGTACACTCATCCATTATGTGTCGGAGCGTGGTCTGTGTACACGGAGCCAGTTACATTTGCAGCAGGTGGACAGGACTGGTCGGCGAAGTTCAAGGCTTATCTGAACTCCTAGGGAAGAACACCTTCTGACTTACTGCCAGCCAAGCCGCACTCCACGACTTCTCCTTCCTAAGCCATCGTATGACCATGTGCATGAAGCTTTCTTGTTATGGATCTGAAGTGAGCTTTACTAGAGAAATGTCGACCCGCTCATGTGGAATGCAATCAAGTGTCAGCGCACTCCGGTCTTGTCGAACATTTCACTGTATCCGTATTATTAAAGGATCAGTAAAACTAAGAAACGACGGGGAATCACTTGGCGCCACTTAAAAGCATTATGACTGCAAATAACTTAAACCAAACTACCTAATAACAAACACAAATTATCTCAGGATCTATTGAGGACGGACGGCATTTACACTTATTACCAACAAGTGTAAATATACGAGCCAGGTTAGCGCAACAATCAACTGAGAAGTCATTAAAACATACCTGTCGTTTCAGGTGACTTTCAGAATAATCCGTCCTGTGTGCACAATAACACTTTCTGGCCAATATAAGACTTGTATCCTGACTTTACCAGTTTTCCGTTATGCAGAACTATATAACTATAACTTTCAGTTCTCTCTGAGCTGGTGGGTGGAGACTGCTATGCTGTCTGATACACAGCACACACACACACACACACACACACACAGGGATTCCTGCTCTCCTGTCTACATGTAACCTGTTCAAAAGCAGCCGCAGCATGAAGGACATTAGACAGTAGTGTAGCTATGAATCTAGCTCCTGGGTGAACTAAAACACTTACTAGAAAGCAGAAGCACGGGCTTGTGTGTCTCTGCCTGTTTCTCAGCTCAAGCCTCTTCCCTCCCACTCCATAGACTTCAATAGGCAGCTGTAATCTGAGAACTTAGTGGGCTGACAGTCCATCCTGTTTAGAGAAATTCTGATTTTAAATGATTTTCTTTGAGTGAATGCAGAGTATAGGACACACGGGGAGGAATCATGGCTTTCTCTGAAAGTTTGTTATATTCTTTTGTACTGTTGATTTACGTAAAGTTGAAATAAGGAGGTCGTATAAGTAGAACTCATAGTGCCTACAGCCAAAAACAGCACCACTCTTGCCTAATGGATGTAAGTAGGGACATTTACTCGAAAGAGGTCCCAAATATTCTGTAATAAGGAATCTGAACAAGATGTGCCATGTGCTCCTCAGTATTTAGAGGTTTGAACAAGCCAGGATGCGCCCGCGTTGCGGCAAGGAGATTGGCGCCAGACAGCTGCAAAATTGCCACTGGATCATGGAACGCCACGTCACAAGCGTCTGGCAGGAAAAAGCAATCACTTCCAGAATCACATGTAACGCAATCGATTACACATACGTCATGGTATGTGGTGTATTTTTGGGGGGTTAGATTGCTTAATTCTAACGGAAGTTGCAACAGAATATTCATGGCCTCTTTCGAGTGAATCTCCCTGTAGCACTGAAGCTTTAGTGTATGGACCTCAATAGATCCGAGGCAAAAGGAATTTTATACATGCCAGTCAATAAGAAATTTTCAAGATGGAAGCCAAAAAGTTAGAAGGCAGCAGCACACTTGTCACTTGGTCCCTGGGATAACTTCAGCCTTGCCTATTAAGATGATCTATAAAGATGACTCTGAACCCTGGGAAGAAAATGGAGAGTGGCTGTTCAGATGTTCTGCCTTCAGTTTGGGTCCAACGATGACGAGTAAACAATGATAAAATAAATCCATCTTGTTACTGTTGGGTCTTGTTCTAATTTTTGTTCCACTCTACGGTTATTCTGGGTATGAGAATATCTGAAAACAGAGTCCCGGAGGGAGTGGTGGTAGACCTGAAGCTAACCTTGGACAACAACTGTATGGAGTTTCTTTTCAAAGAGAAGGTCGTACAGAGTATGTCCAACTTGATCTCTAAGAATTTGGACCAAGTACTTGTGTGTCTGTGTCGGAATTAAGGACAGAGACTCTGGGCCTTATGGCAACAGGGACTGATCTAAAAAGTAGAACAGGGAACTCCAGAAAGGTGAAAAGATCTCTCACGGAAAGTGCCAGCCGACATCTGGGAAAGGAGTCTCAATGAGGTGGCCGATTTAGGAGATGATATTTCACCTGGAAACTTAGCCAAACTCTTATAGAGCGACAGGAAGTGCTGCATGAAACATGGGAGGTACTGTGGGGTTAAATATGTACAATAAAATAAATATATTTATATTTTTTTTATATTTTTTTTAGGAAAGCCATTCTTTTATTTTTTGTGCCTTAGCTCCCGACAAGTAAGGCTTTAATACTCAGCGTGTGATGAGAGAAGAAACCAAGTGTGAACAACTTTCAGGTCCCATGAGGGGGCTGACTGTTCAAGCTGTCAGGTTCAATTGCATCATTGGACATTATTCAATGCCCCAAACTGCTCCCTAATTGTTAGGGGCTTAACGTATTCAGAGCCATTGTTTAGGCTAATGCTGAATGCCCACAAGTCGAGTTTCCATAAAGAAGGGGGTGGGATCTCATTGTACTTAAACCGTACAGAACTCACTACCTCCGTAGTCTTTGGTGCCATCCCATGTATGAAAAACCGACTGTGAGACTGCTTTAATCAGTTTATATACTATCAATAAGCCTCTTATTTTATTACTATAGATATACAGCGAGAGAGTTGCCGAGACTGATGAAGGGACAGCTCACTGGCTTGATACAATCGCAGGAGAGAGTGCAGCTTTCAATCCTCCACAGATTCGCTTTACTCCGACAGCTACAAGTCATTGTAAGTTGGTTTTTTTTTCTGTACCTAATATCAGATGTGACACCTCGTAGAAAGCCGAGCACAAACGCTTTTCCATTTGTCTGAAGATCCCTTGCCTCGGCTGACAAACGATTATTTTTTCAGTTGCATTCCTTATCCTGCTGATAATGAGAAGGGGTCAAGCAGATTATTCGCTTCCTGTTCTGTCACTGCTTTGTATGGCCGAGAGAGGAAGTGAAAAACCAAAAGGGAAGACACCGAGGTAAACAAACCAAAACGAACTTAAAAAAAAATAATGAATATTTTTTATTTATCCATTTTATTTACATCATCTGTAAACAAGCATCCTACGGGGAGAACAGAAAAAGTGGATTTGCCGCCGCGTGGTCAGTCTTCTACTTACACAATTTGGTAAGTAATCGATTTGTTCACAATCCGTCACGAGAATATCATCTATCTGCTCATAGGCAATAACAGAGTTGCAAAAAAATATAAATTTACAATTCTGTAATAAAATAAAAGAAAAAAAAAAACAAAACATAAAAAGTAACAATGCAAGTAAAAGCTGCAGAAATAGAAGCCGCAGACCGTAATGCTGAAGCGTAGCTGGCAAAATGTGATGCTTTGACAGGAAACAGCAAATAGGTTTACAAATCACAAGATAGCCGGAGGGCACTAACCATATGCTCACTCTCCAGCAGTAATAAAGCCGTGTGGGTATAAGATTGGAAATCCCAATATTGGAACAGAACGAGGCGAAAGAATATAAACTACCCTCCATAATGTGTATAAGCAAAGAAATTTAACATTTACTGTAAAAAAAAAAAATTAGATATATATTTATTTTTATTTCTTTTAATTATATTTTTTGTATTCCATGTAGGATCGAAACAAAGCATTACTTGGGTGAATAAAATGCACTCAAAGCTTTATATTTCATATTGAGTGGCCTGCAGTTTCCTAGTGATTACCAGTATATATTTTAAAAATAGGGGAAGCAGGGTGGCTCAGTGGTTACCACTGTATGGTGGCTCAGTGGTTATCACTGTAAGGTGGCTCAGTGGTTACCACTGCAGCTTTGCACCACTGGGGTCCTGGGTTCAAATCCCTCCAAGGACAACATCAGCAAGGAGTTTGTATGTTCTCCCCATGTTTGCATGGGTTTCCTCTGGGTTCTCCGGTTTCCTCCCACACTCCAAAGACATGCTGATGGGGAATCTAGATTGTGAGCCCCAATGGGGACAGCTATAACATTATTTGAGGAATATGATGACGTTATATAAGTGAAGCATAATAAATCATATACTCGGAATAACCCTAATGGCACCCTCCACACCTGAAGGTGCAAAAGCCATTATTTATACAGTGCAGTCATTTTTGGGGGGATGATAATTTAAAATAAATAAAAAAATAAATAAATAAAAACATTTCAATAACACCAGTATAATTATCAGGGCAAACCTGTTTTAAACAAGACAAAAAATAAACCCCAGTTGATACAAGCTCTGCCAGCATGTATAACGCTGCGGCCACCTATCCATGCCCCCGTTTTGGGAGAGAGGGGGCAGCTCTCCTAAGGGTAGACAGGATTGATGGCACACGGTGATGCTTGTACTGTGCTTGTTGTAAGAGTAAAGCTTTGTGTACTGTTCTAGCCGTACAATGTTCTTGGTATTCATTATATTTTTTTCTTCTAATCGATTTTTCTATCATTTCTTTTATGAAAGATCAGAAAGTGCAGAATCCGACGACTCACAAAAAAAAAAAAAAAATTTAAACCTGGCCCAATGACACGAGGATCTGAATTGTTTCTTACATTAGTGACTATGTTGTTCCGGCGAAGGAATTATCTGTCAAAAATTAAGAACGTGACAAGCTATTAAAGTGATCTCAGTGACATCAGGACCGGCGAGATTTCTGGAGAGCAGACAATGGAGCTGACAGGCACGCTACTTAAACCAAATTTTAAGGCCACAGACAGCTTGTGCTCGGTTCAATGTCATTCCATCAGCGACTTACTGTAAAAGAGAGGACTCTATAAAGGAACGCGCAGCGTTATTTATCTGCCGCTTCTCCCATCTCCATGCAACAGTCAAACACTAATACAAAAAGAAATCCAACTATCACATTATAGCTGGATACTGCCTGAAGCCATCAATCTCGGAAAATGGACGGAAAACAAAGCACCCGGATATTTAAATGAACCCGGCGTCAAGTCAGCCATCCTCCGGCATCTGCATAACTCACTTTCTGCAAAGCTATGTCCTGCATTAATATTCCACATTAATCCCACTCCAACTGTTTGTTACCTCTCTCACTGCAAGTGATAAAAACCACTGTTTGTATCTGCAAAATTACCCCCACAAAAATATAAATATAAATAAATATAAAAATAAATAAAAAAAAAAAAGTGTAAAAAAAAAAAGTGTAGAAAAAAAAAAAGAAAATTTTTTTTCTTTGTCTTTATTTAAAAATAAATAAGTATTGCATGTTGAGAATATATATATATATATATATATATATATATACCATATATATATATATATATATATATATATATATATATATATCTATCATATATATATATATATATATATATATATATATATATATATATATATATATATATCGTATATATATATCGTATATATATATCATATATATATATATATATATATATATATATATATATATATATATATATATATATATATATATATATATATATATATATATATATATATATCTCAACATGCAATACTTATTTATTTTTAAATTAAGACAAAGAAAAAAATTCTTCTTTTTTTTTTTTCTACACTTTTTCCCATAAGTACAGCATATCCACTCATCATTTTGACACTTTATATTATCATTATTAATAGGTTTCTAGATCAACTTGTTTGCTTTTTCTAGGGGAAAATAAAAACTTAGACTTTGACAACTTAATTTCATGGCTAGAACATGTACCCTACTGTTCAAAAGTCAGCATTTAGGGGTTTCACGTTTTGCAAAGCGAGCGTCTGCAAAAAAGAAAATAAATCAAAAATAATAATAAATGTTGCAAATGTTTAGTTTTTTTTGTAACGGAAAAAGCAGATGCCCCAATGATGATAAAATGGCTACATGACCTAAAAAAAACCAGGATAAAAATCAGATTTAGGGCATGTGCACACGTTCAGGATTTCTTGCAGAAATTTCCAGACAAAAACCGGACATTTCTGCCAAAAATCCGCATGCGTTTTTTTGTGCGTTTTTTTTCCGAAGCTTTCCCAATGCATAAAATAGCGGGAAAAACGCGAAAAATCCGCAAAATTAATGAACATGCTGCTTTTTTTAACGCAATGCTTTTTTTTGCGGAAAAAAAACGCATCATGTGCACAATAATTGCAGAATGCATTCTAAATGATAGGATGCATATGTATGCATTTTTTTATGCATTTTTATCGCAAAAAAAAAAAACCGCGAAAAATCCTGAACGTGTTCACATACCCCTAAACACACGGATGAAAAACTGCCAAAAAAAAATTAAGCTCTGAATGAGGCCTTAACCACATGCTTTGGCTAAAAAGATCAAAATAGATGTAAATATTACAGATTTAGTTATACAATCATAACCATTATAAAAAATAAGGTACTCAAGTAAAAAAATAATTTATAATACTTCGTATAAATGTAAAAAACACACACACAAAAAAAAAACGACAACATGCCACGGCATTTGAAGATTTTTTATTATTATTATTATTATTATTATTATTATTATTATTCTATAAGAAGCCAAAACTGCATTTTGGTAGCAAAAAAATAAAAAAAATAAAAAAGTAGGACGTGGAATAGAAACTTTGGACATTTGTATATTAAATGGAGGCTAGGCAGAAAGTTAACTACCAAGGAAGAGAAATGCCTGGAGCGACTACTACTGGGTAACAAGGCCTTGGATCACTATTGTTTTAGGCGGCTGAATTAAGGTCCTGCTCCACTCCGCTCGATCAAGAGGTCAATGCCTCCGTGTTGCCTGGAGACTGATGGCGGCTATGGGAGCGCCGGATAAGCCATGCTAAATAAGCTCCAGCTCCGAGGCAAAAAGCATTGTCCGCTAGCAGCAAAAATCTAAGATGGAGCCGTCTCAGCGCGCAGCACCGTGCAGCCGGCCTCGCTCCGCTCAATGAGGACTTCAATGTGAAGCCAATCTCGCCGGGACAAGGGCTAAAATAAGATTGGAAGGATTTTAATTAGACCGAATGCAGGATTACTCCAGGACTGGGACTCCTTTGTTCTTCCTGTTGGGTCACATGTTACCTAAGAATTTCCCCCCTAGCTGTAAATTCCTTTTTACCCCCCCACCCTCTGACCTCTTCTTACTTAAAACCCTGTGCAGAATTAAAAAAAAGGAGCTTTCCCTTTAAATCCAAAAGCTCAGCATGTCCGCAATCTCATGCTCCGCTCCAGCAATCAATCATTAGAGGGGAGGGGGGGGGGGGGGGGGGAAACAATTTTGGGGGAAAAAAAAGGGTATTTAGTTTAAGGTTTGTACATAAATATTGATTAAATGATCTGTCAATTAGTACTCAGATTTCAGGCCAGCTGGGGGCGCTAGAGCGGTGTTTGTATTAATCTAAAAATGCTGTAATTGGGGATACCCCACAGCAGGAAAGTACAGTGCAATGCAAAAATATCTATCTATATAGATAGATATAAAGATATACATACATATGCTGAACCAAAACGTTGCCATGTGGGCTATTAAATAGCTCATGATTATTACCATCTATATGGTTTGCTGCCTCTAATATACGGTATACAATATATATGTATACATATACATACACACACACACATATACACACACAAACATACATATACACATACCTATATACACATACATACAGTACATATATACGCATATATGCACATACATACTGTACATATACACACATACATATACAGACATACATACGTACACATACATACATATACACACACACACATATACACTCACCGGCCACTTTATTAGGTACACCATGCTAGTAACGGGTTGGACCCCTTTTGCCTTCAGAACTGCCTCAATTCTTCGTGGCATAGATTCAACAAGGTGCTGGAAGCATTCCTCAGAGATTTTGGTCCATATTGACATGATGGCATCACACAGTTGCCGCAGATTTGTCGGCTGCACATCCCAAAGATGCTCCATACAAGGCAGGATGGATCCATGCTTTCATGTTGTTTACGCCAAATTCTGACCCTACCATCCGAATGTCGCAGCAGAAATCGAGACTCATCAGACCAAGCAACGTTTTTCCAATCTTCTACTGTCCAATTTCGATGAGCTTGTGCAAATTGTAGCCTCAGTTTCCTGTTCTTAGCTGAAAGGAGTGGTACCCGGTGTGGTCTTCTGCTGCTGTAGCCCATCTGCCTCAAAGTTCGACGCACTGTGCGTTCAGAGATGCTCTTAGGCCTACCTTGGTTGTAACGGGTGGCGATTTGAGTCACTGTTGCCTTTCTATCAGCTCGAACCAGTCTGCCCATTCTCCTCTGACCTCTGGCATCAACAAGGCATTTCCGCCCACAGAACTGCCGCTCACTGGATTTTTTTTCTTTTTCGGACCATTCTCTGTAAACCCTAGAGATGGTTGTGCGTGAAAATCCCAGTAGATCAGCAGTTTCTGAAATACTCAGACCAGCCCTTCTGGCACCAACAACCATGCCACGTTCAAAGGCACTCAAATCACCTTTCTTCCCCATACTGATGCTCGGTTTGAACTGCAGGAGATTGTCTTGACCATGTCTACATGCCTAAATGCACTGAGTTGCTGCCATGTGATTGGCTGATTAGAAATTAAGTGTTAACAAGAAGTTGGACAGGTGTACCTAATAAAGTGGCCAGTGAGTGTATAAAGTACAGACCAAAAGTTTGGACACACCTTCTCATTTAAAGATTTTTCTGTATTTTCATGACTATGAAAATTGTACATTCACACTGAAGGCATCAAAACTATGAATTAACACATGTGGAATTAAACTTAACAAAAAAGTGTGAAACAACTGAAATTATGTCTTATATTCTAGGTTCTTCAAAGTAGCCACCTTTTGCTTTGATGACTGCTTTGCACACTCTTGGCATTCTCTTGATGAGCTTCAAGAGGTATTCACCGGGAATGGTTTTCACTTCACAGGTGTGCCCTGTCAGGTTTAATGAGTGGGATTTCTTGCCTTATAAATGGGGTTGGGAGCATCACTTGTGTTGTGCAGAAGTATGATGGATACACAGCAGATAGTCCTACTGAATAGACTGTTAGAATTTGTATTATGGCAAGAAAAAAGCAGCTAAGTAAAGACAAACGAGTGGCCATCATTACTTTAAGAAATAAAGGTCAGTCAGTCCGAAAAAATTGGGCAAACTTTGTCCCCAAGTGCAGTGGCAAAAACCATCAAGCGCTACAAAGAAACTGGCTCACATGAGGACCGCCCCAGGAAAGGAAGACCAAGAGTCACCTCTGCTTCTGAGGATAAGTTTATCCGAGTCACCAGCCTCAGAAATCGCAGGTTAACAGCAGCTCAGATTAGAGACCAGGTCAATGCCACACAGAGTTCTAGCAGCAGACACATCTCTGCAACAGCTGTTAAGAGGAGACTTTGTGCAGCAGGCCTTCATGGTAAAATAGCTGCTAGGAAACCACTGATAAGGACAGGCAACAAGCAGAAGAGACTTGTTTGGGCTAAAGAACACAAGGAATGGACATTAGACCAGTGGAAATCTGTGCTTTGGTCTGATGAGTCCAAATTTGAGATCTTTGATTCCAACCACCATGTCTTTGTGCGACGCAGAAAAGGTGAACAGATGGACGCTACATGCCTGGTTCCCACCGTGAAGCATGGAGTAGGAGGTGTGATGGTGCTTTGCTGGTGACACTGTTGGGGATTTATTCAAAACTGAAGGCATACTGAACCAGCATGGCTACCACAGCATCTTGCAGCGGCATGCTATTCCATCCGATTTGCGTTTAGTTGGACTATCATTTATTTTTCAACAGGACAATGACCCCAAACACACCTCCAGGCTGTGTAAGGGCTATTTGACCAAAAAGGAGAGTGATGGGGTGCTACGCCAGATGACCTGGCCTCCACAGTCACCAGACCTGAACCCAATCGAGATGGTTAGTGGTGAGCTGGACCGCGGAGTGAAGGCAAAAGGGCCAACAAGTGCTAAGCATCTCTGGGAACTCCTTCAAGATTGTTGTAAGATCATTCCTGGTGACTACCTCTTGAAGCTCATCAAGAGAATGCCAAGAGTGTGCAAAGCAGTCATCAAAGCAAAAGGTGGCTACTTTGAAGAACGTAGAATATAAGACATAATTTCAGTTGATTCACACTTTTTTGTTAAGTATATAATTCCACATGTGTTAATTCATAGTTTTGATGCCTTCAGTGTGAATGTACAATTTTCAGTCAAGAGAATACAGAAAAATCTTTAAATGAGAAGGTGTGTCCAAACTTTTGGTATATATATATATATATATATATATATATATATATATATATATATATATATATATATATATATATATATATACACACATACACACATATACAATCCTAATTGTCACATATATATATATATATATATACACACACACATATACAATCCTAATTGTCACAAAGATCAGCTGCTATTTTGCACAATAAATTAGACACTAGGGATCAGTGTTTTACCAAAATTTACAGCGAGATGATTCCATTTACTCATGGCGCACAAAGGACATCACACTGGCCCAGACAAACCAAATGTGGCGGAGGGAACTCCGGAAGGTAAGAGATCCGCGGGCCCCCTGACCGAGACGCTATACCAGGGTCCTACTAATAGACTTATTAGCCGTCGTCGGTGTAAAATACAGAATCTCCAGCATTCTCTAGGGCCGGGTGAGGCGTCCATGTGTCCTTGTCCCATGCAGGGAGCTGGGGGGCGCATGATATATTATAGGCTTGTATAGATACATATAGATTTCAATAATAAAGTCCATCTATTACAATATTCGGCACGTGTGATATCCTGGGTCCGGCCTGGCTTTCGCTCTCCCTCCGTAGCGATAGTGCTGTATGTAAACCGCTCCACGTTTTCTTAGACAAATGATTGCAGAGTAATTGGGTTAAACAGACGGTGCGGAGAACAACGATCAGCAGATAAGATTAAAATGAGAAGAACCAGAGCAAAATACAAGAGGAGTCGCAGAAAGATGGCTCCGTGTAATCTAAGGCTGCAGATTACAGAGACGGGAAAATGGTTTCCTAGTTAGGAGACGTCCTTCAAGTGCCATCCACCCGTATAGAATAAGCCTTCCATGCAGCCGTCCCCATATAGCATGGGGCGACATACTGGAGACTATGAGAAGCGGCATGAACGATCCAGTCATCATCGGATCAGCGGGGTGTATACTACTACTAGGGCTAACAATCGGGAAAGAGCGCCTTATTACCGCCTGTGTCTGGTATTGCAGCTCTGAACCATTCACTTCAATGAAGAGGAGCTGCAATAGCAGACAACTTGTAGACAGGGACGGTGCCGTTTTGGGAAGAAGGCGGCCATGTTTATCTAATCCTGCTCACCCCTTTATTTTAGCACTCTCACACTGTACCTCTATACGTTTAGGATTTATTACTTGTGTAGATTTCCATAGGATTTTGGAGATGTAACATTTTTACATATGGGGCAATGCGGTTTTATGGCACCTAAGAGAAGCCAAGCCAAATCCCAGGTAGCCAAGGCACCTAGACATCTGCTGGAGGATTTTCCGGCCGATTTCTTGCTGTCTCGGACACTGGTAATTTCCTCTTATTTACAGACTTCGGAGCTGGAAGGACGATCTCCTGAAGGGCAGAGGGTCTGGTCTGTCCCTGGGGGTTAAGCACTACCTATTTTCGGAGAGAGCAGTATCTGGCTTCCTCCATAATATAATGACACAAAGAAGCTTCACAAGAGCAGGGAAGAATGACATGTTACAGAGCCCGGTGATACCGAATGCCAAAAACACAGCCTGGAGAAGACGGGGCCGAATCCCTGCCGGCTGGAACACAATGGAGAGGGCAGGAATCCTCCAAATGATGCAACCCCCACAGGTGAGCATTGCATCAGCCCCGCAGATCTGGACGGCTTGTCTACTTGGTCATGATGTGTTTATGTGAAGTAAGCCCTCATTAGTGGAAACTGACTTCCCCTTCCTGGGGGGATACGTTGCATCATAGCACCAAGACTTGTCGCAGAGCATTGTGCCCATCCGGGCGATGCATGCCCCAGGTTTACTATAGCAGCCACAGGTTTACTCCTCCTGAAACAGTCAGCTATTGCCACCTACTATTGTAACAAGGGCTTAGGAAAGTTCAAACTGGCAACCATTTTTTTTTTTTGTTCATTGATCCAATACATTTAACATTAAAAATAAAGAAACTGTGCAAAAAGGATATTTGTAATTGATACCACCATTTTTTTGCCTACTGCTCTTATTCACGCCCATGTGTCTCCGTGGTAACAGACTACAAACAAATCCTGTGTAGTCATCCATAGTCTTCTATCTGCCCGTAAATCTTGCTAATCAACCAAATGATTGTGAATCAGAAACGAGGGGAGGGTGCAGAATACGTTCGCTTCACAAGTCTCTTGCAGCAAATCATTTGTCCAATATATAGGGACATCATATTTAAGGCAACAGATTGCAAGCAGTGGTCAAATGACTGCACGACTGCAAGAAGCACATTGAAGGAGCAGCAGCAGGGGATGAAACAAGAAAATATTCATTTTTTTAATTCATTTTAAAATCTTGGTTTTCTAGACTTTTTTTAAACCAGGGCTAGCCCTTTAAATAGGGCACCTATGAAGTGAATATTAGCACAACAGCGGATCTCAGGACAATAAATCTGAAAGTGACAATTTAGGTAAATATACACCAGAAGATATCAATGTATATCTCACATACGCCAAGTACTTATATACATGGAGATTACTTTTTTGGAGATGCTTTTTTGCTGTATTTTTCAGGATCCCAAAGTTCAGCTTTGCTTTGCACCACAGAAGCATGAACAATGCTTGGCGTTCGGTCACCACTGCAAGATGTATGTGAAACCATAAAACCATTTTGGAAAATAGGGATATTTGTTTGAATTATTTAGTGGAAAAAGATTTTTTTTTTTTATGTCTGAAAAAAATAGTGTATATTCTGAATAAAAAAGGTCACGAGTCCATGAAAAAAATACACAATTACAAATGTAACAGTGGGGAGGTGACTTGGTCGGGAATAGTTTACCTAAGCATTGAGTTTGTAGGACACGTTTCACTTTCAAACACTGGTCAGCCCTTGAGTTGGTCAGCTACTGTTCAACCTCACACACTGGTCAGCCCTTGAGTTGGTCTGCTGTTCAATCTCACACACTGGTCAGCCCTTGAGTTGGTCTGCTGTTCAATCTCACACACTGGTCAGCCTTTGAGTTGGTCTGCTGTTCAATCTCACACATTGGTCAGCCCTTGAGTTGGTCTGCTGTTCAATCTCACACACTGGTCAGCCCTTGAGTTGGTCTGCTGTTCAATCTCACACATTGGTCGGCCAATGTATACTCTGTACACGTCACTAATTTAATTAAATGGTTCCAATCCTGTCATTCTCGGGTGAGGAGACCAAGACATTATGGCTTACATTTGGGAAAAGAAATCACAAAAATAAATGGGCTTCACATAATGCTGTACATGCTTTTTTTCCTCACTTTAAAAGCAGCAAAACCTGATACCTGTGTTTTTTTGCTGCGCTTTTGAACTTACTCATTGCTTTCTATGGGTGAAAATACGCTGCAAAAACACTGAAGTGACGTGCTGCAGTTTTTTTTAAAAAAAGAAGCAGTTTTCCAATTCAGTCAACAGGAAAAAGAAAGAATGTGAGTGCATGATATTTCTCAAATCTCGTAGTTTTTGCTGGTACTGTAAAACTGCTTAAAAATTGCATTAAAAAAAAAAGTTGCAAAAAATGCAACGTGTGAACTTAGCCTTAGGCATTCTCACACGTAGTCTGCAATGTAGAGATGCCGTCCTACCTGAGTTGTAGTAGTGCTGGCAGGGGCAGTAGTTGAACAGGAGGGCAATGGGGACGAGGATCCTCCGGGTTGTAGAAGAGCAGTGGAAAACTGGGATACAAGGGAACTGGAAACTGGTGTGCTGGAGCCTGACAAAGCACTGGGAAAGGACGCTGCTACATCGGTGCTGCTGAAAATACCTGAAAGACAAATAGCAGAAAACAGATTATGTTCAGACACTTAGTAAACTGTATTTACAAAGGAAGAAAATGCATTATTAGGCCGGCGTCACACTGGCGAGTTTTACGGACGTAAGAGCGCAGAAACTACGTCCGTAAAACTCGCATAACATACGGCACAATTATTCTCAATGGGGCTGCTCCTATCAGCCGTATATTACGGTTCAGTATTATACGGCTTTCTACGGCCGTACAAAATCGCAGCATGCTGCGTTTGTCAGCGTACTGCGCAAAAAAAATCGCCAATGAAAGTCTATGGGGGCGAGAAAAATACGGATTCCACACGGACCAGCAGTGTGACTTGCGAGAAATACGCAGCGGTGTTAGTGAAAAGTCGGTAATTCAATTGCCGGCTTTTCATTTCTCCTGCACAAACCCGACATGATATGAGACATGGTTTACATACAGTAAACCATCTCATATCCCCATTTTTTTTGCATATTCCACACTACTAATGTTAGTAGTCTGTATGTGCAAAATTTCAGCGCTGTAGCTGCTAAAATAAAGGGTTAAATGGCGGAAAAAATTGGCGTGGGCTCCCGCGCAATTTTCTCCGCCAGAATGGTAAAGCCAGTGACTGACGGCAGATATTAATAGCCAGGAGAGGGTCCATGGTTATTGGCCCCCCGTGGCTACAAACATCTGCCCCCAGCCACCCCAGAAAAGGCACATCTGGAAGATGCGCCTATTCTGGCACTTGGCCACTCTCTTCCCACTCCCTGTAGCGGTGGGATATGGGGTAATGAAGGGTTAATGCCACCTTGCTATTGGAAGGTGACATTAAGCCAGATTAATAATGGAGAGGCGTCAATTATGACACCTATCCATTATTAATCCAATTGTTGGAAAGGGTTAAAAAACACACACACACGATTGATAAGTATTTTAATGAAATAAACACAGCGGTTGTTGTAATAATTTATTGTTCTCTCAAATCCATTTGCAGAGCCTCGCTTGGCAACATAATAAACGCACAAGATACATACCTTCTGATGTACTGTCAGGTCCAACGATGTAATCCATCTGAAGGGGTTAACTAATATTACAGGCAGGAGCCCTGCTAAATGCAGCTGTGCTCCGTGCTTGTAATTCCCCTGCGAATGAATGAAATGTAGGTCATTGACCTACATTTCATTCATTCGCGGTGAGGCGCCCTCTGGTGGATGTTCTCATGAACTGCAGCCTGGGAACTTTTTCCCATGCTCCAGGTCATATGAGGACATCCACCAGAGGGCGCCTCACCGCGAATGAATGAAATGTAGGTCAATGACCTACATTTCATTCATTCGCAGGGGAATTACAAGCACGGAGCACAGCTGCATTTAGCAGGGCTCCTGCCTGTAATATTAGTTAACCCCTTCAGATGGATTACATCGTTGGACCTGACAGTACATCAGAAGGTATGTATCTTGTGCGTTTATTATGTTGCCAAGCGAGGCTCTGCAAATGGATTTGAGAGAACAATAAATTATTACAACAACCGCTGTGTTTATTTCATTAAAATACTTATCAATCGTGTGTGTGTGTTTTTTAACCCTTTCCAACAATTGGATTAATAATGGATAGGTGTCATAATTGACGCCTCTACATTATTAATCTGGCTTAATGTCACCTTCCAATAGCAAGGTGGCATTAACCCTTCATTACCCCATATCCCACCGCTACAGGGAGTGGGAAGAGAGTGGCCAAGTGCCAGAATAGGCGCATCTTCCAGATGTGCCTTTTCTGGGGTGGCTGGGGGCAGATGTTTTTAGCCACGGGGGGGCCAATAACCATGGACCCTCTCCTGGCTATTAATATCTGCCCTCAGTCACTGGCTTTACCGCTCTGGCGGAGAAAATTGCGCGGGAGCCCACACCAATTTTTTCCGCAATTTAACCCTTTATTTCAGCAGCTACAGCGCTGAAACTTTGCACATACACACTACTAACATTAGTAGTGTGGAATATGCAAAAAAAAAGGGGATATGAGATGGTTTACTGTATGTAATCATGTCTCATATCCTGTCGGGTTTGTGAAGGAGAAATGAAAAGCCGGCAATTGAATTACCGGCTGTTCACAGATATCGCGCTGAATGAAATCTAAATACAGAATATATATATATATGTGTCTCAATGACATATATATATATATATATATATATATATATATATATATATATATATATACTGTATATATGTTTTAATGAACATTTGAGCACAAATCCATTAGATGTCGGTTTTGCAAGCCTGCGCGAAAATCTCGCAGTACGGATGCCATACGGATTACATACGGAGGATGCCATGCGCAAAATACGCTGACACACCCTGACTACGGATCACTATTTTGGGAACATTTCACCGTATTTCGGCCGTATTACGGCCGTAAAATACGGACCGTATTGTCTTACGCCGAGTGTGACGCCGGCCTTACACCGCTCTATGTACCATCATGGAATCAGGGAATGTGGAAATCCTACAAATCTGAATCTTTTGTTTCCTGACATCTGTTGACAGAGGAAAGTCATGACACCCGCCTACACATTGGTCAGTCCTCCAATTTGGCCCAAATCCTGGGGTTTGACCAACTTTCATCTTTTGGCCTGAGCTTTTTGATTTTCTTTACAACTGAGCGTGAATTGTTGTGACACTACGGTCGCACCACAATCCCAATAATTTCCTATCATATTGATAGAAATTACAAGTTGTTTTTTTTTGCAGTAGTCCCAAAATAATCATATACAGGTTTATTAAGGTCGCTCCTATTTCTATCCACGGGAAATCACTGGGGTTGTGTAATTGTATTTTGCCAACTTTCTGGTTTTAGGGCACGACTCCATCACATCGAAACCCTGATTGTTATATAGATGCGCATGGAGAATAAGCATGGTCTAAAAAGTGCAACCAATATCTAAGTACTCCTACAAGACTGGATGGATAGTATGGACATTCAGACAATCTAAAAACTCTGATTTGTAGAGTCAATGAAAAAAAAAAAAAGATAAAGCTAAAAGCTTAAACTACTCATGAGAACACCTCGACAAATAAGAAGTCGAAGAAAGCGCAAAAAAAGGTGAAAATTACTAAAAAAGCAAAAACACGATAAAAAACCCAACTAAAAACGTAATCACAAAATAGGAGTAGAAGCGCGGCTATTTATCCTAATCTCACTTCGGACTGAAGCCATCTGTGAAATGCATAAGGTCCCCTAATTTATCCTCCGTGTGCTCCATTTAGGACATTTTAGATCTATAGAGGTAGATCACTCAAGAGCCAGGGAGGGACGGAGCTGGTGTTCAGCACTTGAATAAACCCTGTTGGGATGCACAAAACAGATCAATCACAACATTTGGAGAAAGGTAGGAGCCTTTTCACGGGGCCTCTGTGAAGGTTGGCACCCATCCGTCTTATTGTGGGAGCACAAAGACGAGTATGATGGAAGATTGGGAGGTCGAATGTGCGCTCCTTTCTCCTTTGACACCTACTGCAGGAAGAGGGTGAAAAACAGGTCACCCACCACCACCAATTCACTAAGGAATATGGCTTCCAAAAGGTCCATTTTCTTATTTTTTTCTTTTCCATACGACCAGCTATTTATTCTGTGTATACATACACAATACAATAGATACAGGACTTATTACATAAAGGGAAAAAAAATAAAATGTATACTCTTCCCACTAAACAATAGCCCATCGGTGAAAGTTATATAGAGAATACATATACCCTATATAATCCATAAACGACCACTTTTCAGCGCAAGTTTAGGTAGTTGACTTTTTTATGTTCTGTATTTTGTGTTCTGTTTATGTTATGTATTATGTAATTTTAGGTTTATGTAACACGTAACGTCCGGTGAAACAAATGTGCCCGCGATCTACACTTAATATAAATGGACCAGGTCATGATGTTTCCTTGACAATGAGAAATAATCTCTCCCCGCTTCTTCAAAGGCAGAACGTCCCAGTGATCAAATTGAAGGGGGGACCCTTGCTTTATTTTAATTATCCAGTAGTGTACGCAGCCCGCGTACGCAGCCCTCGTGGAGCCGTATTTACCGTGCAAACTAATTTGTGCGTCAGAGACACAAGGAGATAGAGTGACCTGTCGATCCTTAACAGCCGGACGCTGGGATCAGAGCAGGGGGTTTTGGTAAGATTTTTACGTCATTTTATTTTTTGTAAACTGTTTGCGCGCTCTTTGTGTTATCATTTGTACATAAATGACCCGATAAATATGGAAGAGCGACGAGGCTTGTCCTGAGGAAGAAGAGGACTGCCTCCCTCTATAATGAGCAGTATCAGAATGGGGATATTACATGTCAATAGTATAAGAAATGTACATCTGTAATATAAGATTGCGCAATGCAAATATTCAAAAAGAGGGGGAAAAAAAACTGGGTGCAAAGTAGGTTTCGGAGTATTATTTTTATGTTTAGAAAGGGCCAATGATCATCTGATCGTCAGTGGTCCAGTGTCAGACGATGCCAGTCATCAGTTTACTGCTGCGGAAACTGCAGCCACTAGTGATGAGCGACTGTCCACAGATCAGGCATTACCGGGCATGCTCCGGTGCTCGCCGAGTGTCTTCATCAGCGTGCTCCAATACTACAGTATGGTTGAGTCCCTGCAGCTGCATGTCTTGTGCGGACTCACAGCGTCCAATACAGTCTATTGGTGACATTTCTGTCGAAGAGACGCGCTGCATGTTCGTGTCCACGGGCGATCCGCAGGCGACTATGCACGACTAGTGGACCTGGGATTTCTAGGAATCCCATCCACTATGCTGTAACATCTGGCCGCTGCGAGTTCGACACTGCATAAATACACAGCGTCCAACCCGCAGCAAATCCTGATGGTGGGCACGTACCTCAAGGAGGTCGTTTCCTATCCTGCACACTATGGATTAGAATATGGAATGTGTAATAGTCAATACTACCTGTGGTGGCGCTGTAAGGAACATTTATTGTCGGCGTCCCCACAGAATACAGCTGAACACTAGGGGTATGTTATTGCCAAGGTAGAGGATAACCCCATTAAAGGTGCTAACTGTTCTGGCTTCTCCACAGCTGCAGGACCAAAGCAGTCTCCACTTCCGCACCTGGCATCTTGGGCACCTCTTGCACTTACTGAGCCCCCAGAGACCTAATAAACGCAATAGATTCCAGGAAGTCGGGCACAGAATGAAAATACCCGATCTGCCCGCCATGGTGGACCCAACTGGACGCCACACCAGGACATAACTTTTTTGCTTAAAGGAGTATTCCCATCTCCAAGCTCCTATCTCAATATGTAGTAGGTGTAATAATATTAGCAAATACCTCCAATTAGAAAGGTAGCATAGTTCTTCTGATTCACTATGTGGCTTACGCAGAGCATTGCAGGACAAGCTTAACAGCTAACTATCACTAAATCAGTGGCTGTAGCTGTGGATACCTAAAGCTATGGCAATGCCTGAACAAGGGGCAACATAGCAAATCAGAAGAGCTATACCACAATTTCCAGTTGGAGGTATTTGCTCATATTATTACACCTACCACATATTGGGATAGGAGCTTGAAGATGAGAATAACCCTTTTTTAACTGCATCCAGTGACTATATGAAAAATTCATAAACTCAATGTCTTGTTGGGTTGTGACCCCTTTTCAAAAGGGTCCATATATCATGTCATCATCTTTTGGGTATTCCCAGGCTCCGACAAAAGAAAGGCGATCCCTATCCCAGTGACGGGCGCGTCATCACTGCCCACGTACGATACAGCACTACAATCGGTGGGAGCATTAATGGAAGGAAATCCGGAGAGGAACAGAATAGAGAAAGGCCATTTGCTCTGATAAATAGGCATCAACGCCAATATGCTGGAAATCCTCCCATTTACACTCCAATCCCCTATCCGCGATGTTTGCTCTGCTTTGCTTAACAGACAGGACGGTAATTACAAATTTGACGACATCCAGTTTACAATGGCCAGTGCCATTTGCATAGTGTCGTGCCGGCTTCTCCTTATTTCAGTCAAAATTAGATTTTTATAATCTCATTAAACAAATGAGCTTTTAGAATCTATTGCCAAAAAAATGCAAAACACTTAACCGAGCAGCATGGAAGCCGAGCCTTTCCGCCACTCGTTAACCCTTCCACTTGTCTGGCCACCTCTGATTCCATTAATGTCATCAGTCCCCATATACGTCAGATTAGCCGGCTGAATCCACCGAAATCCACGGGATCAGCCAACAGCCCAGTGAGTATGGAGGCCCCCGACTCTGCTCTCACCGACAGACAAAGGAGCACTTGGTGGAGCCGAGCGTTCCCGGAGATGGCGAGTTGAAGTCTTCAAACACATTGTTGGGCCGGTAGCGCTCTCCCAACTTCCCCATCTCCCAAAATAATAAAAAATAAAGGGGGTCTTCTAATGCCCCTATGTAACCAATACTCCTCCATTCACTGGTTTGAGAGTTTGGATTTCTCCTGAGGTCACTGATTTTGGTGGGACTGTCCAAAGTGTATAGTAATATTTGCCGAAAGAGGATTTCAGGGTCAAAATAAGGATCGTACATGTTGGATTTCAACATGTCCAATCTTTTGTTCTCCACCAGAGGCGCGCGGCATCAGCCTTCTTCTCCACTATGCATTAAGCACACACTTGGCCGAACGTGTAAATGTATGAGGGGGTTGGGAAGAACAGCTGTAAGAATCATTTTGAACGCTATATTTTCAGGATGCAGACGGCTGCTCGTTGGGGCGGAGGCGCGCCCTGGACATCTAGATCACATCCACTACAGGTGACTATACTGATCCTATGCATTTATTTGCTTATGTGAGCCTCGGAGTACAATTGAATCTGAGGAGTGATTAAGGTGGATTGTACAATCTGTGAATTAGCAGTGGTCTCTTCTATACGCCGGCCTCTTTATACTATGGTCTATCTATTTATTGTGATATAGTAGTCACTTAGCCTCTATAGTATATGTCCACCACTAGATGTTCAGGGAGACGCGCCTCCCTTTTTGCACAGCAATTTTAGGGTTATGGTTTTGTGATTCATTCCCTTTCACCAGTGTCTGTAATTTTAATAATAAAGTTAGTTATATTTTGAGTAACTTGGACCAAAGTATCATCCCTTCCTTTGTGTGTTGGTTTGGTAAACTATAGTCCTTTTCAATTATTTGGATTTTGCGTAACATGCAGATACGCCTTATAAGTTGTTATTTTCTTTTAAAGATGTATATTTTTTTTATTTTTTTTTTAAGGTTAAAGTTTCCAAAAGTTCCTAATTGTCATTCAATCATCAGTTTTGTATTAAATGTTCAAATTCTTACTAAAATAAAGGGTAAAACGTTTCTCTCTTTCGTTTTGGTCAGTTTGATATGTAATATGCATCTTGAGCGAACATATGACTACGATGATGGTTTGGGTTGGCTTGTGAGGACAATGTGTATTTTTTGGACTAATAGGATGCACCTTACTGTAGGACGCTGCCCAGGTTTAGATATCAGAAAAGTGGAACATCAGTCAGCAGTCACTTGGTATTTCGATTTCTATTTTTTATGTACACATAGAACTCTGCAATACACACACAGCTCAACTCCCCTCACTGCACACACCCCTCTGTGTGCGCAGCAAAAGGTAGGTGTGTGCGCAGCAAAAGGCAGGCCCTCTGCTGCACGTGCACACACACACACATCCCTCTGCTGCACACACCCCCTTGTTGTGTGCGCGCACCCACACACGCCTCTGCTGCGTGCGCGTACACACCCAACCCCACCACACAAACAACCCCCACCCACACACACCCCCACACACAAACCCACCCAACAACACACCCCCCAAAATCAGAGTGAGACTTGGGTGGCTGCACAGCTCTCAGTATTCAGGAAGGATGCTATATAAGCGCTTTCTTGTTCACAGGGGAAACTGCCTGTGGACTAAAGGATGCACTCTTTAGCAAGATTTTTTCCTTGCTAAAAAGTACGTCTTTTAGTCAGAAAAATATGGTGTTGTTTATCCATCTATCTATATACAGTATATAGCACACACATACATTTTAAATATTAATCTATTTTAGCTCTGGGATACAGACACATGACTTTTTCAACTTTTTCAGTTTCTCAAAATAACTAGGTCATTCATAGGAACCCACTTACAGAACCAAAAAAACAAACAAAAAATGTATTGTACCATTAGTCACAGGCAGAGCTAATCGTGGTCTTCAAAAGCTCAGCAGCTTTGCTATGCTCACGGATATATGTTAATCATGTGATAGCTGGGTCCAAAGGACACAGATACACTGCTGCAGCTCATCAAAACTATATAGGTGTTAAAAAAAAAAAAAAAAATGCTCAGACTACTTCCACAATCTCATCGCGGCCATCAAACCCACTTATTCACAGCAAAAAAAGAACTTTGAACAATTAGTAAAATGTATTGTCGCCTTAAATAAGCATTCCATATAAATAATGCTGCCAAATAGACACAGAGGTGATTGGCTGATAAGACAGTAATGTTCGCCAGCACGTGACCACCCAATGTGAGCTCGGACTTACCCCGACAACCGTTTGGTACAGCTGACCTTGCCTCGGGACCTTCTCTTGCATGTAAGGCCTAAAAGCCTTGGTTTTTCCATAGAGCTTGCAGTAGCCATTAAATTATTATTTGTGTAGCGAGCTATTGTGGAGCCGAACAAGGGCCTGGATTTCCAGACTCTGAAAGTGCTATCGGGTTTTAATCTGCAGACTTCCCTCTGAAAGATGGCACCCTTCATCTTTTCTCCTTGAAAAAGAGCCGTTCCATGCAGACGCACGGAGGAATAAAATGTCATTCAATAACCAGTGCGGCAGCTTAAAAGCCCATTTACATCCAGTCTTGTGGGTTCTGGTAGGTTCAAGGGAGAAAATGGTTTTTAGATGTAAAGACCTCCTACCTAGCCATTGAATTAATGCATTACGCTATATAAAGAAAAAAAAAAAAAGAAGGTTGTGCGGATATGAAATCTCATCAATACAGCGTCGGGAGAGTTACGAAGAGTGCACTTATATCAATTTATTCTCCACCTTAACCAAACCACGACTTCCATTCTCACTACAGATCCCAACACAAAAGAGGGGGGAAAAAAAGAGCACATTAAGAAAGGTAAATCCGAGCCATCCTGCTTGTTAACCCCTTACATCAGGGATTTCCTAAGACAATTCTTGCCATTCATGAATGTTTACATTTTGGGGTGACAATGCCTTAAGTGAAAATGACAGATCAGTGATCGATCTCGGTTATGGTCCGAGCACATGGTCTGGGCTTTCATTGATGCAGATTTGGAAAGGAGCAACTGGTCTACTAAAACCCAGCAAAACTAAAAAAAAAAAAATCCAACGAGGACTATCAACATTTTGATAGATATCTAACAATGACTGGCATATATCGCTCTTGTCCATGTGCGGGTGGCTGGAAATAAAAGTGATCTAATAAATATATTGTAGGTAAATCTAAACCCATCGGTATACAAAAATGAATTGACATTCCCTTTAAATTTACCCAAGCCCTTAGTATATGAAAGAAAAGCTGCTAGGAGAAGGAGGAAAATGTTGGGACTCACAAGTCAACATGTGGCATCATCAGCGAAAACAGAACTATTATGTCAAGTTATGGTGCCCAGACATCGAAGATCGTGATCGGCCAAATGCCCACAAGGGCCACAGACCATAGCTGCCGGCAGAAGGATTATTTGGCCGATTGATCTAACTGCAGCGATCTTTCGCGACTCCTCCATACACAACATTCTCGTTGGGCAATCCGCTGTCGAGACTCATGGAGGCGGCTTATCTGGCCGAGTGTAAAAAGTCCAAACTCTGACACGTGTGATCCTTATCTTCCCCAACATCACTGGTTAGGAGGCTCCCATATACTGATGATACGTAAATAACAGATACTGGCTGGTTCGGCCGTGATTAGTCCAATGTGAATAAGGCTTTTAGCCTGACAGCCATCTCCCCCACTTCCCAATACAGATGAAAGTTCTGCACGGCCAAGTGTTTATGTGGTTTCAATGGGAAGAGGAAACTAAGCCGCTGCCAGACTCTTCTGGCAGTGGCTTATCTCCCAAGAAAACAAAAGGATCACCTGACAGGCCACAATCAGGAGACCCCCTCCCCCACTCATGGTCGGCTGGTATTGTGCAAATCAGACAATTTTAATGTGATGTATCTGGGGGCATTAAGGCTCTGTTCACATTTGGTCTACGCTATAATCGCCAGGTACAGGAGAAAAGCTTTGAAGAATAAATCAATTGACCCCTATTTATTGACAGAGACCATAGGGGCCACTTTTTTTGGCCTCCATCTACAGAATTATATTTTTTTGTAACTCGATAGTACAGCACAGTAGACTGTTATTTCACAGATGGCTATGCTAATAGTTTAAATAAAAATATATAAAAATTAAATTATTTCTGGGCCCGCACCCTCGGGTCTTTCTACATTTCTAGGAATACTCCTAATATTTACCACCAGCACAATGTCCGGACGAGATGTGAACAGAGCTGTACAACAATGGTTGGATTGCATATAGAAACAGGAGAAAGCGATTCGTCAGGGGACGTGGTTTGCATATTAGCAGAAGAAACGTGGTTCATTTCACCCACCTGATCCAACAGGAGACGAGCCAACGCTGAGGCTCTGGAGGCTGCCATTCCTGAGCAATGTAGGAGACCTCTGCAGGCCAGAGCTGGCTATACTGCCGGCAGCAGAGGCCACGGAGGATGTTGGGGAAGCGGAGGAAGCAGACAGGTTGGACATACTATCTTGATTCTTGCTCCCTCTTGGCCGGCCAGGCCCGTGTTTACTCGGCTTACTTCCTTTCCTCCTCTTCTCTTTCACTGCCTCTTCTTCCACCATGGAGGATTGTACCCGCTTGTATCCTGATACAGTAAGGCTTGAATTAATATAGTCTCCGGGAACACTATCAAAGTTTTTGGTCTGGAAAGACATAAGTGGATTTGATGGAAGGCCCATTAAGGAACTAAAACTGCTCATTGTCACTTCCTGCAGTCCTGGCGGCTCCAGCTTGGACGCATCTTTGGTTGATGGGAGTTGTGGAGGGTGGTGATAGCCATCAGTCCGCAGTTCAGAATCGGCGAAGCTCAGGAAATCCTGGGGTGACTGCACTGAACTCCCAGAAGACGACTTAACACTGCTTGGCGTTCCTAGAAAACTACCTGGGAACAAAAACAAAGGGACGCATAAAATAAATGCAATGGGTATATTAATGGTCTGAGACAAGCCTACTGTAACATACTCTAAAATACATGAGTCTTACATTGAAGTCAATTTTCCTATATTGTGATAAAAGCCATAAACTGCACCACAGGGATTTGGGTACAAAATTGGGATTGCATACATGTAGATGAAAAGCAGCCATCTTCCAAACATTCTTGGTCTGTACAGTAGCAGCTAATTTCTTATAGGATTAGACCTGAGCTAAGAGACAATATCCTTAGAAATAGGTCATTAATGTCAGATCTGCGGGGGTGCAACCTCCGCCATCCCCACCAATCAGCTGACGGAAGGTGACAGCGTTCAGCACAGCTCCGTACACCATGTAGTGGTTGTTCTAAGGTACTGTACATTCACATTCATTTCATTAGGAGAGGAGCTGCAGTGCCAAAGAGCGGCCACCAAACAGCGTACAGAACTGCTTCACACACCGGGTATCCGTTAATTGGCGGGAGAACAACACCCATCAGCCACACCAATCTGATATTCATAATCCCTTATCCTAGTACTAGAAAACCCCTTTAATGCAAAATGTTGCATTTTTGCTTAAAGAGCCGTGCTTTAAAGAAAATAAAAACACACACTGAGATATCATTAATTATTTCAGTTCTATAAAATGTATCAATGTTTTCCCTCTCCAGTTTTCTGCACACCATCAGCGTGCTTTTCTTGAAATAAATAAAATCATCAGTGCAGTGGCGACAGCGCTGCAGTCAATCTCTTGACTTGGTGCTCTGCCATGAAGACAGCATTACCCGCCGATCCAGTGATTGGCTGCAGCGCTGTTAACATGATATCAGTGCTTCAGCCAGTGAACGATCACTGGATCAGTGGCAGGACCTCTGGAGGGTGAATACCGGCTGATTTTATTATATTTAAAGGGGCATTCCTGTCTCCCAGATTCTATCACAATATGTAGTAGGTGTTATAATAATATTAGCAAATACCTCCAATTAGAAATGTAGTATAGTTCTTCTTATTCGCTATGTCTCTTTCCCCATGTGCAGGCATTGCAGGACCTTAGATATCCATGGTTACGACCACTAATATAGTGACAGATAGTTAACCAATGGTGGTAACCATGGATACCCAAGGTCCTGCAATGCCTGCACATGAGGAAAGAGACATAGCAAATCAGTAGAACTATACTACATTTTTAATTGTAGGTATCTGGTAATATGCACCATGGAATCAATGGTGCTATATAAATGAATAATAATAAATAACAATATTATTATTAGTTCGTCTACTACATATAGGATCTTGGCCTTTTAACATAGCCATGTTGATAGCGATAAAAAAAGTGAAGTGGGAAAACTCCTTTAACTAAAAACCCTTTAAATGATTTGTGCAGGTAAATGAGGTCAGTCAATATCCCAGTACCTAAAAGCTTGTGGAAAATCACCTAACCAGTCATTAGCTCACCGGGTATTAATATTTCAACGATAATCCTACACAATATTTTATTGGATTTCCGACCAATGCAAACTAAGCGCAGCTGACATTTATAACAGCTCTAAGAAAGAACAGGGCTTGAAAAGAAAAAAGTTGGCATGTCCTTTCCCAACCTTCTCTGATCTTTGGTTTCCGCCAAAGAAGTTGACAAATCGGTAGTAAATATTAGAGCGCTTACTGGGCTCTTTACAGGAGAAGCTTTAGGACAACCACTATTTTGTCACTTAATTAGCAGCTATGTAAAAGGGGTTTCCATTAGCCGACCCCACTGTCACCATCTGCCTTTCTTCCAGCCTTTTGTTTTTACAGCTGCTGTTAAGAGCTCATTAGGATTCTATAACTTCTTCTAATCCCATATAGCCATGGAAGAATTTCGGAAAAATGATTTTTTTTTTCCCTCTTAAACAGCAACTGAATTATGTTGGATATGACAAAATCTGAAAAGCGCTACAGCAGACATGGAATTACAGAATGGAAGAGTTGGATCTAGGGCCAACATACTGTGCCAAATCATTTCATCATGTTTTTGGAAGGAAAGGAAAAAAAAAAAAAACAACTGTAAAACTATTTTTGGATACTTATTGTGGGCAGCTGAGAGCTAGTATCTTAGTGCTATCAATGAGCAAACACTAATCTGATACTTAGAATCTGGACTGAAGGTCCCCAAGTGGCGGCAAAGACAAACCAAAACACAACAAAAACATATATACACTGTGTGCAGAATTATTAGGCAAGTTGTAGTTTGATCACATGATACTTTTTATACATGTTTTCCTACTCCAAGCTGTTCAGGCTGAGAGCCAACTACCAAGTAAGTAAATCAGGTGATGTGCATCTCTGTAATGGGGACGGGTGTTGTCTAATGACATCAACACCCTATATAAGGTGTGCTTAATTATTAGGCAACTTCCTTTCCTTTGGCAAAATGGGTCAGAAGAGAGATTTGACGGGCTCTGAAAAGTCCAAAATTGTGAGATGTCTTGCAGAGGGATGCAGCAGCCTTGAAATTGCCAAACTTTTGAAGCGTGATCACCGAACAATCAAGCGTTTCATGGCCAATAGCCAACAGGGTCGCAAGAAGCGTGTTGGGCAAAAAAGGCGCAAAATAACTGCCCATGAATTGAGGAAAATCAAGCGTGAAGCTGCCAAGATGCCATTTGCCACCAGTTTTGCCATATTTCAGAGCTGCAACGTTACTGGAGTAACAAAAAGCACAAGGTGTGCGATACTCAGGGACATGGCCAAGGTAAGGAAGGCTGAAAAACGACCACCTTTGTACAAGAAACATAAGATAAAACGTCAAGACTGGGCCAAGAAATATCTTAAGACTGACTTTACAAAGGTTTTATGGACTGATGAAATGAGAGTGACTCTTGATGGGCCGGATGGATGGGCCAGAGGCTGGATCAGTAAAGGGCAGAGAGCTCCACTCCGACTCAGACACCAGCAAGGTGGAGGTGGGGTACTGGTATGGGCTGGTATCATCAAAGATGAACTTGTGGGACCTTTTCGGGTTGAGGATGGAGTGAAGCTCAACTCCCAGACCTACTGCCAGTTTCTGGAAAACAACTTCTTCAAGCAGTGGTACAGAAAGAAGTCAGTATCGTTCAAGAAAAACATGATTTTCATGCAGGACAATGCTCCATCACATGCCTCCAACTACTCCACAGCGTGGCTGGCCAGGAAAGGTCTCAAAGAAGAAAAATAATGACATGGCCCCCTTGTTCACCTGATCTGAACCCCATAGAGAACCTGTGGTCCCTCATAAAATGTGAGATCTACAGGGAGGGAAAACAGTCCACCTCTCGGAACAGTGTCTGGAGGCTGTGGTGGCTGCTGCAGGCAATGTTGGTCGTAAACAGATCAAGCCACTGACAGAATCTATCGATGGAGGCTGCGGAGTGCCATCATAAAGAAAGGTGGCTATATTGTCACTCATTTTTTGGGGTTTTGTTTTTGCATGTCAGAAATGTCTATTTCTAAATTTTGTGCAGTTATATTGGTTTACCTGGTGAAAATAAACAAGTGAGATGGGAATATATTTGGTTTTTATTAAGTTGCCTAATAATTCTGCACAGTAATAGTTACCTGCACAAACAGATATCCTCCTAAGAGAGCCAAATCTAAAAAAGAACCCACTCCAACTTCCAAAAATATTAAGCTTTGATATTTATGAGTCTTTTGGGGTAATTGAGAACATAGTTGTTGATCAATAATAAAAATAATCCTCTAAAATACAACTTGCCTAATAATTCTGCACACAGTGTACACTACTCACAAAAAGTTAGGGCTAGTTGTTTTTCGGCTGAAATTTCAGGACTATCCTAAAATGCACTCCAACCTTTTCAGTTGAACTTAAAGAGGTTTTCCCCACAGACAAAATACATTTTAGCGAATAGATCTTGGAATAATAATAGGTTCCACAATTGGATGTGTAAAAAATAAATGTTCCCGTGCTGAGATAATCTAAATGTGCCCCTGCTGTGTACTGTGTAATGGCCGTGTCTGACTGTACAGGGACATGGTCTTATCATACCACAAAAAAAGTTAATGTAAAAATTTTTTAAAAAGCAACACGGTAAAGTGTTAAAGTACAGTGGCTGATGGAAGTATTGGTGGAGAGAAGTAGCAGATGTAGCCCTGGAGGGTTTTTAGAAGGTTGCAAAAAAACAACTAAATTACGTTCATTTGCAGAACTATGAAAATATATAACTAATATAGACAAATTTACATTACTACCATCAAGCATGATCATTCTGCCCTATTTCCATGGTACAGGACATAATTCCTTACCTTGCTGGAAGGGACTGGTTGATGCGGCTGGACCAGTAGTGTTCCTCCCACTGCTGGACTTCCGGCCACGCTGAATGGGGTTGTGAGCCGCCGTCTTCTTGGCTTTATTTTCGGACATTCGGGTTTCCAGAACATCTTTCACACTGGCCGGATGTGCAGAAACCTCCTGGAAATTTGCATTTGTGAACCGCGCTGCAGTTTCCTCCAAACGCTTTACTGAGGTCGTCACCAAGTTGTTGGTGGTGCCGCAGGTGTAGGACTGAAAGTTGGATACAAGAGGGTTAATGGGGCTTTTCACTAAAGCAGGGCGTGATCGATTATGACCTCAATATTAGACAGCCATAAAAACACTACAACAAGAATACTCACATTGTTTACAGGCGTAAAAGTCAAGAAATACCTGTCCAAAATGATGGAGTAAGCTGAAGATTGCGGCGGTGAGTCACACGAGTCAGTAATCCATAATACAGCCCCTACAGAAACCTACCAGTCATACTAACCCACCCTATGCGTCTGATCTCATACGGAGGCACACAGTTTTCCTACATGGAATATGTGTGGCATGTCACTACAGAGGTCTTCTGTGACCAAGGAAAAAAGGCCTGCGAACCTCCTTACCTCCCGACATTCCCAGCTCCTCTTCTGACTAACGAGGCTGGCGAAACGTCATTATTGTGGACTGACGCACACACAACATTGTACCAACACCGCTAACCAAAAGTAGAGCTAGAAATGCCCACAGGTAATGAGAATCGCAGGCCTCCTGTCCACCAGTCACAGGTTACCGACCTGGCCGATACACGGGAATCTTGCCAATCAATTCTTCCATCTTTAGTCCCATGTAATAATACATTACCCCTGAGGTGGCCGCTGCAGGCGAAACAACTGGCCGCTGCAGGCGAAACAACTGGCCGCTGCAGGCGAAACAACTGGCCGCTGCAGGCGAAACAACTGGCTGCTGCAGGCGAAACAACTGACTGCTTCCCACAGTCAAAACTGCTGTTTGCTTGACATGTTAGCAGCAGGTCACAGGGTGATTAGTTGATTATTACTGCAGTCACATATAGAAAAGGGAGAGGTTTCACTGATCATACATAGCATATAGTGTGTGTGTGCATACATACATGCGTGTGTGCACATACACACATGCAAATGCACACTGTACACAACAAAATGTTCTGTATGAAAGTAAATTAATTCAGAAACTGCGCGGATCAAAGAGGTATAAACCAAAATAGTAGAGGAGATTATGACACAAAAAAAAAAAAAAAGAAAACAACCAAGTGTTCCCCATTTTACTGCCTATGTATTTTAAATGTCTATACTGGTAATAAATACAATAGGGCAAAGTAATTAAGTCTCCGTTTACTCCAACTACCACATAAATAAAATTGTTACTAACAAAAAAGAACAAAGGAAAAAAATAAACTACACAATATAATAATTTATACACAAATTGATAGCCCAGCAAAATAAAAACATAAAAACCAAGGCTACAGATTGGCTTGTAGTAAACATCGCAATGACCGGAATTTGTACTGATCTGTTCCAATCAATTACCATCATTATATTATAAAAGCCCAAATCAATAAAAACATTAAACGTGCCTTCCTAATTACAGAGGTGATCCAAACCGAGATTCCAGGGTGGCCGCATGCTCTTGTGAAGGAAACACTAAGGAGGAAGCAATCAGCATTTCTTCTAAATTATTACCACTGGTGCTAGGATGAATCTTGCTGAACTGTTCACATACTCTACACTAAATGCACAAGCAAATGATATAAAAAAAAAAAAAATGCAATAGAGAACTGAGCAATCCAGCTTTTTGCCCATATCCTAAGTCTACTACCTGCAAACAAATTCCATTTTCTGCTGTGCATCTTTTGATAAACTTTGTGAATTTTACTCCAGTTTTAGTAAATCTGCCCTATATTCTAAAAACTCATTATAGATGCACTATGTGTAATCGGATTCTGCTAGTCATTAATTTTTCTCCATTAGGTCAGGAACACGTTTTTCCGTCAATGACCTGATGTGCAACGGTTTGCGAATGAATTAAATTCTCATTCACACTTTTATAAGTCATAGCTCCAGGTGCGATGGTTTTTAGTGTAGTGCCTCTACCAGATCGACATACTAATTAAAAAAAATAAATAAATAAAAAATTATATATATATATATATATATATATATATATATATATATATATATATATATATATATATATATCTATCAATGTTTAGAATTGAGAGTACTCGATGGTTGATACCTTTTTCTTACCACTGAGGACTCTCAATTCTAAACATTAATCTATCTACTGGCTAACACGGTACCGAGATATATATCTTTCCTGTATATGTATGTATGTATATATATATATATATATATATATATATATATATATATATATATATATATATATATATATATATATATATATATATATATATATATATATATATATATATATATATATATACACATACACACACACACACATATATATACATATATACATATACACATATACACACACACACACTAAAAAAGAGATATATATATATATATATATATATATATATATATATATATATATATATATATATATACATACACACATTTTTTATATACCGTATGTATACAGTATCTTCTCTTACGGACATACGTTATTCCTAAGCCGCTAATCCCAGTGATTGGCTGCAGCGCTGTTAACATGATGTCACTGCTTCAGCCAGTAAACAATCTCCGGATCAGCGGCAGAGACTCAGTGATGTACTTCTGAGCACTGACTGCTTTTATTATATTATATTTAACACAACAGGACACAGAGGGTGAACGTCGGAAATTTTCATTTAAAAAAAATTAACTCATTTATAAATTGGTGGATGCAACATATCTCCAAAAAAGGCTGAAAGAAAACTGTGGTTAAAAAAATAAATAAAATAACAGCTGGAGGGCCATTTGTCAACCAAGTCACATGACTGGGTAAACAAAGAGCATTGCAGAGAGGCAGAGTCTCTCAAGGGCAAAGATGGTGAGAGGTTCATCAATCTGAACAATCGAGTCTAACATTTGTGGAACAATTGCAGAAAAAAAGGTTACGCAACGTAAAAATGCAAAAACTTTGAACAACCCACCATCTGCAGTATATATTATCAAAAGATTCAGAGATTCTGGAGAAATCCATGTGCACGTCAGACAAGGCTGACAGTCAATATTGGATGCTAATCATCTACGCGCCCTCAGGCGACGCATTTAAAACAGGCATGTTTTGGTTGCACAAATCACTGCATGGGCTCAGGAATACTTCCTGAAATCATTGTCTGTGAACAAAGTTCGTCGTGCAATCCAAAAATGCAAGTGAAAGTTCATGCAAAGAAGAAGCCATGAATCAACACAATTCAGAAACGCTGCAATCTTCTCTGGGAAAAAGCTCATGTGCAATGGACTGAAGGAAATTGGAAAACTGGTCTGTGGTCAGATGAATCAAAATGGGAAATTCTTTATGGAAACCACAGACGTCGCTCCTGCAGACTCTGGAGGAAAGGGACCATCCAGCTTGTTATCAAGTACAGGTGAAAATCCTGCATCTCTGATGGTATGTCTATGGCGTGGGCAGCTAACAACATCATCAATACTGAGCTTTATATTGAGGTCTTAGAACAAATGCTCCCATCCAGGAAACATCAGAGCGGCCTCACATATTTCTCCAAGACAATGCTAAACCACATACTGCATCCATCAGAATAGCATGACTTTGCAGAAGTACCGTAGTTTGGGTGATGTTTTCCAAAACTGGAAAACATGTGACGCATTATGAAACAGAAATAGCCGACAAAAGGCCCAGGACTATTGAGCATCGAGAATCTTACATCAGACGTCTACAATTCACCTTCTGATCTGGGTTTTTTTGTAAATAAAATAAGACCGAGATTTACAAATCAACGCATTCTGGTTTTCTTTACATTTTATACAGCATCCCACATTTTTGGGAACTGGTGTTGTATATATTCATTTGGTGTAACACTCTGCCTATAGTTAGGTTTTTTTCTGTTAGTTTGTTTTTTTAAGCATGGCCATGCACTACGCATCTGTACAAGAACACCATTACTACCTCCTTAGCATGTATGTCTCAATCCCCTAACAGGCAGGTACACTACAAGCCAGGTACGTCCCAGCAGTCAGACCACAGCCATCTGTAGAGTTGGCCACACGTGGAGACAGGGACCCTACAGATTACACATTGATGGATTATCCAGCAGATTCATCAGAATCATGGGGCATTGATGTACTGTGGCAGAAGCTACAGAGCTTAGTCGACTCCTCCACAGATTTCACGCACATTGCCCAATCTGAGCCGTGTCATGATTTCCACTTGGTAGAATCAAAACCTCGGCGTTGGCTGGAGGGACATTTTAATAGCTGGTACTAATTGTTGTACATGGCTTACTTTCATCAGACCATCTCCATGATTGAAGTGTTATCATGACACCCCAGTGCATTAATTCAGACTGGCGCTATACACAGGGAAGCATGGAGACACACATACGCGAGAGAAAAACACAGAGACACACATACGCGAGAGAAAAACACAGAGACACACATACGCAAGAGGAAGGTACGGAGACACACACGCAAGAGGAAGGTACGGAGACACACATACGCAAGAGGAAGGCACGGAGACACATAAGCAAGAGGAAGGCACGGAGACACATACGCAAGAGGAAGGCACGGAGACACGCATACGCAAGAGGAAGGCACGGAGATACACATACGCAAGAGGAAGGCACGGAGACACATAAGCAAGAGGAAGGCACGGAGACACACATACGCAAGAGGAAGGTACGGAGACACATACGCAAGAGGAAGGCACGGAGACACACATACGCAAGAGGAAGGCACAGAGTTAGACATACGCAAGAGGAAAGTACGGAGATACACATACGCAAGAGGAAGGCACGGAGATACACATACGCAAGAGGAAGGCACGGAGACACATAAGCAAGAGGAAGGCACGGAGACACATACGCAAGAGGAAGGCACGGAGACACATACGCAAGAGGAAGGTACGGAGACACATACGCAAGAGGAAGGCACGGAGACACACATACGCAAGAGGAAGGCACGGAGATACACATACGCAAGAGGAAGGCACGGAGACACATACGCAAGAGGAAGGCACGGAGACACATACGCAAGAGGAAGGCACAGAGACACATACGCAAGAGGAAGGCACAGAGACACATATGCAAGAGGAAGGCACGGAGATACACATACGCAAGAGGAAAGTACGGAGATACACATACGCAAGAGGAAGGCACGGAGACACACATACGCAAGAGGAAAGTACGGAGATACACATACGCAAGAGGAAGGCACGGAGACACACATACACAAGAGGAAGGCACGGAGACACACATACACAAGAGGAAGGCACGGAGACACACATACACAAGAGGAAGGCACGGAGACACATACGCAAGAGGAAGGCACAGAGATACGCACACGCAAAAGGAAGGCACGGAGATACGCACACGCAAGAGGAAGGCACGGAGACATGAATAGGCAAGAGGAAGGCACGGAGACAGATACGCAAGAGGAAGGCAGGGAGATACGCACACGCAAGAGGAAGGCACGGAGATACGTACACGCAAGAGGAAGGTACAGAGACATGAATAGGCAAGAGGAAGGCACGGAGATACACACACGCAAGAGGAAGGCACCGAGACACACATAAGCAAGAGCAAAACATTGAGACACATACACCAGAGGAAGGCACGGAGACACACATACGCAAAAGAAAAACACGGAGACACACATACGCAAGAGGGAGGTACGGAGAGACACACACGCAAGAGGAAGGCACGGACACACGCACACGCAAGAGGAAGGCACGGAGACACGCACACGCAAGAGGAAGGCACGGAGACACACATAAGCAAGAGCAAAACAGAGACACATAGGCAAGAGGAAGGTACGGGGAAGGCACGGAGACATGCACACACACAAGAGGAAGGCACAGAGACACACATACACAATAGGAAGGCACGGAGACATGCATACACAACAGGAAAGCACGGAGACACGCATACACAAGAGGAAGGCACGGAGACACGCATACACAAGAGGAAGGCACAGAGACACGCATACACAAGAGGAAGGCACGGAGACACGCATACAAAAGAGGAAGGCACGGAGACACACATACACAAGAGGAAGGCACGGAGACACACATACACAAGAGGAAGGCACGGAGACACACATACACAAGAGGAAGGCACGGAGACACACATACACAAGAGGAAGGCACGGAGACACACATACACAAGAGGAAGGCACGGACACACACATACACAAGAGGAAGGTACGGAGACACGCATACACAAGAGGAAGGCACGTGGATACACCATACACATTCCAGACCATTCTTCTCTTCCTCAATCACTAGTGACCTCTGCTACTAAACAATGAAGACTTCTGACCACTGATTTTTTTGTTTAGCCCCATTCAGGAGACATTCCTAGCATGGCTGGGCTCTCTCTAGCTGGTGGTTTTATTTTTCAGTTCCTTATGTTCATATACCCCTTTGTGACTGCAGATGTTCCTGAGATCCTATTCCTTCAAACACAGGTGTGCGGATTGGAATACACTGAAAACCATCAATTTTTTTTCTTTGGAAATCACTTAACATAACTGGCCACCCAGAGTATTGCTAAACCAAGATTAGGGAAAATTAAGAAGCCATTTTTTTCATATCAGAAGCAGAATGTGGAAATGTGAAGTCCAAAAAGCTATTTCAAAACCCTAAACCAATTTGGCATTAGAATATTTAAAGAACTATGCTAGACAATCGTCCTCTATTTCAGGGTGACCTGCAGTATAGATCATCCTGAGCCTCCTGGTTGAGAGATTACTGTCAAGACAAACCAAACTATAAGGTACAAAGCTGAGGTACACATGTTCAGAGATAAGCAGCAACCAAGCAGCATGTCTGATACTGCTCCGCCACAGAAATTAACACTCTTGGACCTGCGATTAGTGCACGGACCAGTAAACTACAGGACTCCAGATATTGTGAAGCTATAACTGGCAGACCTACAGCATGCTGGGAGTTATAGTTTCCCATCTGGAGGGCACCAGAATGCTTAACCATAGCTTATTGTATACATTTAAAGTATTACCTATAAATGTGGATAAATATAAGACATTTCAAAGGTTACCTTTGTCAACAAAGGGAGACAGAGTGTGAGTGAGCGAGAGGGGCAAGGCGAGCGAGCGAGAGGGGCAAGGCGAGCGAGCGAGAGGGGCAAGGCGAGCGAGCGAGAGGGGCAAGGCGAGCGAGCGACAGGGGCAAGGCGAGCGAGCGACAGGGGCAAGGCGAGCGAGCGACAGGGGCAAGGCGAGCGAGCGACAGGGGCAAGGCGAGCGAGCGACAGGGGCAAGGCGAGCGAGCGACAGGGGCAAGGCGAGCGAGCGACAGGGGAAAGGCGAGCGAGCGACAGGGGAAAGGCGAGCGAGCGACAGGGGAAAGGCGAGCGAGCGACAGGGGAAAGGCGAGCGAGCGACAGGGAGAAAATGACAATAAGACAAGCCACTACACCTAAGGACAGAACCAAAAAGTAGCTGTACAAATGCTGGGATTTTAATTGCTTTACTCCAGAAAACAGTTGTTGTGTAAGGCCTCTTTCACACTTCAGTCTTTTGGTGTCAGTCTGAAACCGCCATTTTCCTCAAATAGCGGATCCGACATTTTTTTTTGGGCGGATTGCTATTTTCCCATAGACATGCATTAGCGACGGATTGTGGCGGATGGTCGTCCGTTCCATCCGCCATGCGACGGATCTGTCGAAATTTGGCGGACGTTGTCTAGTCATTGACGGACATTATAACATTTTTTGTCTGCGCCGAAATGGCGGTTTGCGACGGATCCTTCGCGTCCGCCATTCCATAGAATGGCCGCCTATGGGCGACGGATCCGTCGCAACCGTCATTTCGGCGGATCCGTCGCCCCAATCCACTTTTTCAATTGCGCATGCTCCAAAAAGTAGATACTTTTCCCAGACAACCCCCAAGTAACTGATCCGTCAAAAAAAAGGGTCCGTTAGAACCGTTTTCTCAACAATTGTGACGGATCCGTCACTATGTCGGAGCAGACTGACGCCAAACAACTGAAGTGTGAAAGAAGTCTCACACAAAATTACAGAGATAAAAGCAGATATCACTACATTTGAAATTCTGCTATATACTACAATGAAATGTAAATATGTACCTGATTGTAACAATGTTACAGTATGTTTTATTTGTGACTAGGTACAAAGCTAATAAAATTTGGGCGCAGAAGGATTTGCTTATTTGTTTGAAAAACTGTCATTTAACAGGGTAAAAGCTAAATTGAGGAAAAGCCACAAAGACTTAAAATGCTACACTGATCTTACACTGAGAGAATGTGACTCGCCTCTCTCAATTAACCATAAGACTGGGATTGAAACTTTCCTGCAAAATATAAAAACACCACCCATGGAAAACACAAGGTCTCTGGCTTCATATATGGTCCTGCACCCCACCACTGCACAATACACATGCAGATGTGACGGACACATGCAGCACGCTTTCACCATCCTCCCCTTTGAACCTGCCATTAATATGAATAAGCAAGGTCAAAGCAGAGCGGGCGAAACATCTCTAGCGCCTGTCTGAATTGGAAAGCAGCTGCCAATATATGCAGGGCCTGTTAAACGTCCGAAGGAACATATCAGAATCAGGACAGGTAAACAGAGCGGAGATCTTTGCAGCAGGATATACCTATTTATGGGTTGTGCGCTAGTTAGATGGAGTCATCCGTGTAACAACAGATGTAAACATCAATGCAGGATTGTTTTGGAAATTTCAAATAAGACTTAAGAAGGTAAGGGGCAGAGTCATCTCTGCAATTTAGACGAAGGCTCTATGGTATTGCTGTAAAATTGCTTAGATTGCCCTACTCCCGAAAAATCTCCTCAAAGCCCCGGCCATTTGTTGTCTCCCTTTTGTATAACTCGCCATTCACTGCTTATTATGGTGCTTGAACCCTCTAGGTTCAAGCAACATATTGTAATCCGATTTCTTATATTTTATTCTTCTTCTTCTCCGCGTTTTCCACAATTAATGCGGCCCGAACCGCTCGGCGCAGAGACCCCGTTCAGGTGGCGTTTCAAAGCCCTCGGTGGGGACAGGTGTGCTATTTATTTTTGGAGTCGATCCGTTTTGTAGTTTTTTTTTTAAAAAAAATCGCATTTTTTAAAAAAAAATTCCCATAGGAATTAATGGCGACCTTTCCATGACCCCCAACTTGACCTTCCAAAGATGGCAGCTATGCAAATGTACGATGTCCATTTTAGGACATGATCATTTATCAAAGTCAAACATCAGAATAAAGTGACTATGACACCCTCCGGTCCCGTGTGTGCAAAGTAAGTGCCCCCCCGGCCCCGTGTGTGAAAAGTAAGTGCCCCCCCCGGTCCCGTGTGTGAAAAGTAAGGCTAGGTTCACATTGCGTTAGGGCAATCCGTTTAGCGCTAGCGCTAGCGGATTGCGCTAACGCAATGTTTATTTAGGGGCCGCGTTCAGGGGTCGCGTTAACGTCCCCGCTCTCACAGATCTCCGATCTGCGAGAGCGGGGAACGGACCTCGGGCGCGCCGCGGACGCTGCTTGCAGCGTCCGAGGCGCGTCACAGAAGAACGGCACATCACTAGCGCGAGCCGAAAAAGGCACGCGCTAGTGATGCGCTGCAGGCGAAATTTACATTGCTGTCAATGGGTGCGCTAACGGACCCATTGCACGGCGTTAATTGCGACATTTTCGCCGTGCAACGCTGTCCGTTAGCGATCACCCACTAACGCAATGTGAACCTAGCCTAAGTGCACCCCCCGGTCCCGTGTGTGAAAAGTAAGTGCACCCCCCGGTCCCGTGTGTGAAAAGTAAGTGCACCCCCCGGTCCCGTGTGTGAAAAGTAAGTGCACCCCCCGGTCCCGTGTGTGAAAAGTAAGTGCACCCCCCGGTCCCGTGTGTGAAAAGTAAGTGCACCCCCCGGTCCCGTGTGTGAAAAGTAAGTGCACCCCCCGGTCCCGTGTGTGAAAAGTAAGTGCACCCCCCGGTCCCGTGTGTGAAAAGTAAGTGCACCCCCCGGTCCCGTGTGTGAAAAGTAAGTGCACCCCCCGGTCCCGTGTGTGAAAAGTAAGTGCTGCTGTAAAGCTGGCAGCGCTGTTCAAGCACCATGTAGATGGAAATGCCCATCTAGTTGTAAAGTGTAATCAGTCTTTAGCACCAAAGAAGTCATCACATATTACAGGAAGCAGGGGCATGTCTAGTCTCTACAGGACGTGGGGAAGGCTCTAGTCTCTACAGGACGTGGGGAAGGCTCTAGTCTCTACAGGACGTGGGGAAGGGCCTGGTTTCTCTACAGGACGTGGGGAAGGGCCTGGTTTCTCTACAGGACGTGGGGAAGGGCCTGGTTTCTCTACAGGACGTGGGGAAGGGCCTGGTTTCTCTACAGGACGTGGGGAAGGGCCTGGTTTCTCTACAGGACGTGGGGAAGGGCCTGGTTTCTCTACAGGACGTGGGGAAGGGCCTGGTTTCTCTACAGGACGTGGGGAAGGGCCTGGTTTCTCTACAGGACGTGGGGAAGGGCCTGGTTTCTCTACAGGACGTGGGGAAGGGCCTGGTTTCTCTACAGGACGTGGGGAAGGGCCTGGTTTCTCTACAGGACGTGGGGAAGGGCCTGGTTTCTCTACAGGACGTGGGGAAGGGCCTGGTTTCTCTACAGGACGTGGGGAAGGGCCTGGTTTCTCTACAGGACGTGGGGAAGGGCCTGGTTTCTCTACAGGACGTGGGGAAGGGCCTGGTTTCTCTACAGGACGTGGGGAAGGGCCTGGTTTCTCTACAGGACGTGGGGAAGGGCCTGGTTTCTCTACAGGACGTGGGGAAGGGCCTGGTTTCTCTACAGGACGTGGGGAAGGGCCTGGTTTCTCTACAGGACGTGGGGAAGGGCCTGGTTTCTCTACAGGACGTGGGGAAGGGCCTGGTTTCTCTACAGGACGTGGGGAAGGGCCTGGTTTCTCTACAGGACGTGGGGAAGGGCCTGGTTTCTCTACAGGACGTGGGGAAGGGCCTGGTTTCTCTACAGGACGTGGGGAAGGGCCTGGTTTCTCTACAGGACGTGGGGAAGGGCCTGGTTTCTCTACAGGACGTGGGGAAGGGCCTGGTTTCTCTACAGGACGTGGGGAAGGGCCTGGTTTCTCTACAGGACGTGGGGAAGGGCCTGGTTTCTCTACAGGACGTGGGGAAGGGCCTGGTTTCTCTACAGGACGTGGGGAAGGGCCTGGTTTCTCTACAGGACGTGGGGAAGGGCCTGGTTTCTCTACAGGACGTGGGGAAGGGCCTGGTTTCTCTACAGGACGTGGAGAAGGGCCTGGTTTCTCTACAGGACGTGGGGAAGGGCCTGGTTTCTCTACAGGACGTGGGGAAGGGCCTGGTTTCTCTACAGGACGTGGGGAAGGGCCTGGTTTCTCCACAGGACGTGGGGAAGGGCCTGGTTTCTCTACAGGACGTGGGGAAGGGCCTGGTTTCTCCACAGGACGTGGGGAAGGGCCTGGTTTCTCCACAGGACGTGGGGAAGGGCCTGGTTTCTCTACAGGACGTGGGGAAGGGTCTGGTTTCTCTACAGGACGTGGGGAAGGGCCTGGTTTCTCTACAGGACGTGGGGAAGGGCCTGGTTTCTCTACAGGACGTGGGGAAGGGCCTGGTTTCTCTACAGGACGTGGGGAAGGGCCTGGTTTCTCTACAGGACGTGGGGAAGGGCCTGGTTTCTCTACAGGACGTGGGGAAGGGCCTGGTTTCTCTACAGGTCGTGGGGAAGGGCCTGGTTTATCTACAGGACGTGGGGAAGGGCCTGGTTTCTCTACAGGACGTGAGGAAGGGCCTGGTTTCTCTACAGGACGTGGGGAAGGGCCTTGTTTCTCTACAGAACGTGGGGAAGGGTCTAGTCTCTACAGTACGTGGGGAAGGGTCTGGGCAAGGGTCTTGTTTCTCTACATGATGTGGGGAAGGGTTTTGTCTACAGAAAGCATTAAGTGGGGGTTCAGGAAGTAGGGGGGGGGTGTCTTGTGTTGAGGTGATTTGTTTCTCCATGAAGTGGGGGAAGGGTCTTGTCTACAAAAAGCAGGGATGGGTCTTGTCTCTACAGGAAGAGGGGATGGGTCTTGTCTCTCTAAGTGAAGCGGGAGATTTGTCTACAGGAAATGGCGGGTCTTTTGTGTCTCTACAAGAAGTGGGGGCATGTCTTGTGTTGAGGTGATTTGTGTCTACAGAAAGTTGGGTTTGGCCGTTTCTACAGGAAATGGGGGTGTGTCTTTCGGCTACAAGAAGTGGGGAAGGGGTCTTGTCTCAGCTCATGCTGTACTATAACTCTATAAAGTGTAATAAAAGTAAGGCTAGCTTTCAGGTCACCGCAGGCAAGTCATTGTGCAAGAACAGGTGCAATTAATCCTCAAAAGTGACTTAAGAAATCTCCAGCACCTATAGTGCTTGCAGAATGCTCATGAAAGGAATGACCGACTCAAAGACTGAATTGCAGGTTCCAGAACAGGAGATTCAGCACAGTTCCTGAACATATTAGACTGCTATATGCTATATGCAATTTTAATTTATCGTGGGGAAACAAGACCATGGTTTTCGACAAGTTTTATATGAAGGAATAGGTACTCTTTAAATTTACTAATATCAATGTTTAGACCTTATTTTAGTTCTGTTAAGTAGCACATATATCCATCTGGTGTTCTTTCTGCAAAGTTACTCTCAAAACATATGCCAAAGCAAGAATGGCATGCCATGCAATGTGGTGGGCTACTTCACACAGCCACCGGGCTTGTGCAGCTGGAGCTCTAGTGAGAAGAGCTCTATGAATGCCTGGAGTACGATAGGATATAGAATCTGAAGTGTGTCACTGACATACATATATACACACTATAAAATATAATAGAAAATAGACGATAGACAGACGATAGACAGACGATAGACAGACGATAGACAGACGATAGACAGACGATAGACAGACGATAGACAGACGATAGACAGACGATAGACAGACGATAGACAGACGATAGACAGACGATAGACAGACGATAGACAGACGATAGACAGACGATAGACAGACGATAGACAGACGATAGACAGACGATAGACAGACGATAGACAGACGATAGACAGACGATAGACAGGCGATAGACAGGCGATAGACAGACGATAGACAGGCGATAGACAGGCGATAGACAGGCGATAGACAGGCGATAGACAGGCGATAGACAGACGATAGACAGACGATAGACAGACGATATTTTATCAGTTTGGTTGCAAGACAGTGCACAACACAGATTTTCTATGCATATTTTTTTATATATTTTCTCTCTGCATTTATAGCTGCACTATGGCAGAAATATAAAACAAGTGTCAAGAAAAAAATCTGTACATAATGCTGACACAATACTGATGTACAGACTAAACAATCTGTGCCGTGTCTATGTTTAGTGATTTTCAGCCATAATACAATATGGTTGTACACGAGGCCTGTAGCCTATATACTATGAGTAAGGCACAAATAACATCTCCCATCCCAACACATGAATTATGGATCACACATGCAGATGCTCCATTGAACATTATATAAATCGTAAGGTTACTAAGCAAGACACTGGATAGAAACCCAGTTCTTAAGGGAGATGCAACTAGAATTGCGGGGGGTTTTCTGCCCCTCTTAACTTTTCATATGGCCCAGGGGATCCACCCAATCAGGGAACGCAGCCAATGGGATCGGAAGAAGACTATATACAATTTCTTTACAATTTTCTTACCACACTGGTAAGAAAACGAGAAATTGTATATAGTCATCTTCCGATCCCTCTGCTGATCCTGTCCCACTGACTGGGTCCCTGGTGGTCCCTTCTCCTCTTCTGACGTGGTTGCACTTGACACTTGGAGCCAATCACCGTGGCCACCGATTGGCTGCAGTGGTCAAACGCCAATTATGCATGCAGAGAAAGAAAGGAGAAAATGAGAGGGCACGGCGACTGGCTCCTAATGTCAAGTGCCAACCATGCCAGAGTAGAAGAGGTGGCATGGGAGTGGAAGGGAATCGGAAAGCACTATTTAACTAACTCAGGCCATATATGCTGATGACACTCAGATCTACCTTTCTGGCCCAGACGTCACCTGCTCTGCTGTCCAGAATCCTGGAGTGTCTACCAGCGATATCCTCCTCCTTCTCCTCTCGCTTCCTCAAACTCAATGTGGACAAATCTGAACTCATCATCTTTCCTCCATCTCATAGATCTTCCATACCTGACCTATCTATCGCAATTAATGACATCACGTTTTCCCCAGTACCGGAAGTCTGCTGCCTCGGAGTAACCCTTGACTCTGCCTTGTCCTTCAAACCGCACATCCAAGCTCTTTCCACCTCCTGTCGCCTCCAGCTCAAAAATATCTCCAGAATCCGTCCTTTCCTCAAGCATCAATCTACTAAAATGCTTGTGCATGCCCTCATCATCTCCCGCCTTGACTACTGCAACATCCTTTTCTGTGGCCTCCCTGCTAACACCCTTGCACCTCTCCAGTCCATCCTTAACTCTGCTGCCCGACTAATTCATCTCTCTCCTCGCTACTCCTCCGCTTCCCCCCTTTGCAACTCTCTTCACTGGTTCCCATTCCCTCAGCGTATCCAGTTCAAATTACTAATACTGACCTACAAAGCCATCCATAACCTGTCTCCTCCATATATCTCTGAACTAATCTCCCGATATCTTCCCTCAAGTAATCTCCAGTCCTCCCAAGACCTCCTTCTCTCCTCCACATTTATTCGCTCCTCATCCAACCGCCTCAAGACTTCTCCCGAATATCCCCCATCCTCTGGAATTCTTTGCCCCAACACGTCTGACTATCAACCACATTCGGATCCTTCAGACAGAACCTGAAAACCCACCTCCTCAGGAAAGCCTACAGCCTGCACTGACCTCGCTGCCTCCTCGCCACTACTGGAGATACCACCTCACCAACACCGGAGCTCCTGCAACCCTCAACCTGTTGTCTCCATCCCCACCATCCTGTAGAATGTAAGCCCACAAGCGCAGGGTCCTCGCCCCTCTGTATCAGTCTGTCATCGTTAGTTTGCTTACTGTAAGTGACATCCGTAATTTGTATGTAACCCCTTCTCATGTACAGCACCATGGAATCAATGGTGCTATATTAATAAATAATAATAATAATGTATGTCTTAAGAAAGGTAAACAATTTATCTAAATTGCTCTGTATTTAATCTTAAAGAAATCAGAATCACATTACAGATTTCAGACTCCCAAAAAAACGCACACATAAAATGTCACAAAACCGAAAAAAAAAATATTAAAAGTTAAAATAAAAAGTCAACATAATCCCAGTATACTGCTGCCATGTCATGTACATAGTCAGTCCAAGCTTAAATGTCACAGCTACAAAGTAACTTAGGCTCATTAGTGTCCTGTCGAGTGGCTAGCCTCACCTTTTCAGTAGTCACAGTCAGAGAGGGAACTAATGATGCCAAAGGCTCCATTTGCCTTCTGGATTTCTGTCTGTGCTTTTCCTTCTCTTTATGTTTCTGAAACGAATAAGGGAAATTTGTCAGTATTCATTCAGCGGTGGGTGGAATTTTTTTTTCAATATTTCATAATTGTAAAAAAGTCACAATGGCCATTATTAGACTTATTGTGTTAAAAAGAAAAAAAAAATAAAAATCTAAATAAAGGATGAAACAGATTGCTAATGATCGCTCTGCCGGGAGTCGACCAGTCTCCAGCACGTTCAGTGTAGCACATGAAATCCTAAACCACACAAACGGTTACCCCATGTAATGTGGATCTGCCGTCACAGAAAATGGACTATACTGCAGGAATCTACAGATGTGACATCTTAAAAAGACGGTTTTGTACAACACTGGACACACAAGAATTTTGCAGCAGATCAGTCGTCGATCGGATCAAACTTGCTAATCATCGAGGATTCGGAACCTAAAGAAATGGGATCCGCAGCCCCATTTAAAATGCAGCAATGTGTGCACAGCTCAGCCTCCGCTCCATTGTCTATGGGAATCCTACAAACAGCCGAGTGTTGTACTTGGCTGTATTATTATTATTATTTATTATTATTATTTATTGTTATAGCGCCATTTATTCCATGGCGCTTTACAAGTGAGGAGGGGTATACATAATAACAAGAACAATAATCTTGAACAATACAAGTCATAACTGGTACAGTAGGAGATAGGACCCTGCCCGCGAAGGCTCACAATCTACAAGGGATGGGTGAGAATACAGTAGGTGAGGGTAGAGCTGGTCATGCAGCGGTTTGGTCGATCGGTGGTTACTGTAGGTTGTAGGCTTGTCGGAAGAGGTGGGTCTTCAGATTCTTTTTGAAGGTTTCGATGGTGGGCGAGAGTCTGATGTGTTGTGGTAGAGGGTTCCAGAGTAGGGGTGATACGCGAGAGAAATCTTGTATGCGATTGTATCCGACAGTCCCACGGACAATGAACAGAGCGGAGGCCAGCCATACACACTCCCAATACAATCAAGAAGGGAGTTTCAAGCGGGGTACCACAAGGCTCTGTTCCGGCCCTGGTTTTGTTCAACATTTTTATAAGTGATATAGATAAGACAACTGAAGGTAAACTAAGCAAATTTTCAGACAATTTAAAGCTAGGAGGGATGGCTAACACTAGAGAAGACGGAGAAAGGATTCAGAAGGATCTAGATAACCTTGAACAATGGGCAGCGACTAAAGGTACCGTCACACTCAGCGACGCTGCAGCGATATAGACAACGAGCCGACCTAAACTAGATCGCTGGAGCGTCACTGTTTAGGTCGCTGTAGAGACGTCAAACACAGCAGCTCCAGAACGATGCAGGAGCGATCCAGTGACGTAATGGCGACTCACTTCTCGTTCTCGCTGGTTGTTAGCTCCATGTCAAACATTGCTGGCGTCGTTGCTTTTGATGTCAAACACGACGATACACGCCGACCTGGCGACCAAATAAAGTTCTGGACTTCTAGCTCCGACCAGCGATGGCACAGCGGGATCCAGATCGCTGCTGCGTGTCAAACACAACGAGATCGCTATCCAGGATGCTGCAACGTCACGGATCGTTGTCGTTCTCTTTGCAAAGTTGCTGAGTGTGACGGTACCTTAATACAATGGTATTTAACAGGGAGAAATTCAAGATTCTACATCTGGGCAAGAACTCTAACAATGAAGGATTCTAAAGAATGCGCTGGAGAGCCTCCATCTCGGGGATCACTGAATTGTCGACCCTATGGATGGGGGGTTGGGGGCTTAAGTTTTTTTTTTTTTTCAAGTAAGGAATTTTTCTAACAAAAACTGTTGCATACCAAGTTCCAACAGTGATTTTCATCCGAGTTTGTTCCTAAAGTCATCAGTTTTTGTTTTTTTTCAAATCTGAGAAAGAAAAAAAAAAAGTTTCTCCACCTTCTCCCATCTACATCGAACAGTCTGTGAAAAATCAAACTGCACTCGGATGGCATCCAAGTGATGACCAATTTTTTCAAGGACACAAACTTGCATTTCCGATTTTGATCAGACACTCTGATCGACATGACTCTGCGATTTTGCTTGGCAAACGCAGTCTGGGGGGGGGGGGGGGGGAAATCAGACATGAGAAGAGGCCCATAGACTATCATACAATGCCTTGCGAAAGTATTCGGTTCCCTGGAACTTTTCAACCTTTTCCCACATATGCTTCAAACATAAAGATACCAAATGTAAATTTTTGATGAAGAATCAACAACAAGTGGAACTGAATTGTGAAGTTGAACGAAATTTATTGGTTATTTTACATTTTTGCGGTTGAAAAGGTTGAAAAGTTCCAGGGAGCCGAATACTTTCGCAAGATAGCACTCGTCCGAGAAGAACATATGGGACTGAGGCCTTAAGGAAACATATTGAGTTAATTTTTACACGGTTTTAACCTCCATGTTGATATTCTTCTAATTGCCAAAATTTCACAATTTATGCTTCCTTTACCAACCATATGATCATGATACAAATTTTGATAGATTTTTTTTTTTTTGCTAAATCTTTACAATTTTAATAAACTATGTAAAGAAAAAAAAAAATCTGGAGAAAATATAAAAAGATTAAAAATCCACGAAATTATGAACGATATATTTATTAGAACAAAAGAAGGAAAAAAAAAAAAAAAAAACACATACAGAAAGCCCAGTGTTGACAGATGGACTATTCCAGCTTTGACAAAAAAAAAAAAAAAAAAACAATCGGCCCTATTAAATATCAGGGGCAATTTTGATAGTTAACTGACCTTTTGGCTTTGGGATCTCTGGAGACATTTCATGAGACTATTAAACGTCTGTTATAACCATCGCTTATTTAAGTGCGCACGCGGCTCCTCTCTAGCACCAAATGTATATACGGTAATTAAAAGTCCTAAGAAAAAAAATCGGCGCCGAGTGTAAACGCCGCGTAAATAATTCACAACGGTAATTATTTTCTTCAGGGACAGTAACGCTCACAAAGAATTAATAAGGGGTTTTTCTAATGTAAACTCAACAAGTTAATGTTTAGCAGAAAATCTTTCAAAAACATGCGGCCTGGCCGAAAAACAGCACTTGGCAGGAAGCCTGGAGGGAGCTGTACACGGAGAGATCAACCATTGCTTGAAAGCGAAAGGGGATTCAGGGTCAGAAAACTTACTCCGTCATTCTTTCCTCACTGCTATGTTTTGGAAAAATACATGTGCTTCACGAGATCTCCGCCACTCGGACAATCCGAGAGGAAAGTCTGCAAAGCCTTAAAATTAATAATTAAACCACAGGATGTAGAAGGAGGCACAAAATAAGGGTCAATTTACATGGGTGGATAAACTTCCCGTAAAACGCCGATTGACAATGCAGAAACATCTGACACCTGTTTTTTGGTTTTTTTTGTTTCTTAATTCTCTCATAGTGATTATTGTGTATAGATTGTGTGATCGCTTCTTGTCTGATTGCTGGGCAATGATCAGGAACGATCATTTTGCCAATCAGTGCACCCTGTGCAAGCCTCTTGAAGGGGAATCTGTGACCAGGTTTTTGCTATATAGTCTGCTGCAATTGTTGAGTCCGCTTCCAGTGATGAGTCACTTACTTAGCTGCTGACTCATTTTGATACAATCTTTGTTTTCTCTGCTGCAGATCTAGCAGAGCTCGGAATGCTGAGCATTGTATAACCCCGCCCTCACCACTGATTGGTAGCTTCCTATGTGCACTGAACACTGATGAAAATCTGCCAATCAGATGTGTGGTTGGACCGGGAGGCACGAGACACCTAGTCCTGTAGTGATAATCTCCTGCTCATAAAACACTGATTTTTTTTTTTAAAACACCACAGTCTAGTAAGTGACATCGCTGGAATCAGGCTCTCAGCCGCTACATTATGCTACTTCCAGATTACGCAGCAAAAAGCCTGTTGACAGATTCCCTTGAATCTTCACATTAATACCAGTCTTCACATCGTTACAGTAGGTTTGTCTTCTTCCCAAAGAGCAACCTAGTGCCATCTCTTCCACAGTAAATGACGCACATACACCCGGCTGTCCACATGGTGAAAAAGGAAAAACTTAGTCTCCATTGTTCCATAGTCCAGTTCCGATGAGGACAAATCCGTCGTTGACGTTTGACAATAAACAGTGCTCAGTATGGGCGACCACGAAGTCAGTCGCAGGGTAGACTTCAGCTGAAGCCCTGGTGCAAGGGCGAATAGCTGTATATTGGTCCCAAACGTTACGACAGGATCCATCTGAGGAGCCATAGAAAATCTAAAGGTTTCTCTACATTTTTCTTTATATACTATGAAATTTTCTAGTTTTTGGTAAAATTATGAAAATGTAAAAAGCGAATAAAAATATAGACAAGTGCATGTGCCCTAAATCAAGGACATAAACTAGAGGGGTCGGGCTGAAAAAAAAAGAAGGTTGATGTAATCTTGAAGGTAGATTTTTCCTATCGTTTGCTAAAAATAAAAACGTTTTCCTTGTGGAAAGCTCGAGCAATGTCCACATCACTCATAAGGGGAAGGAGGTTTGCTTGGATTTTCATTAGGAAGCCAAACAATCCATCCCATAATTAGGATTGAATGGTGAATTTATTGCACTTTTCGGGTGCTAGTTTAAAGCTGGGCTGGCTAATGGTCATCTCGTGTCTAGAATCTCCTTTAGGGCTGAGGGAACATTTTCAAGTCTGGAGATCGATCCCACTGAGGAACATTATTGCAGTCAGTATTTATACCTATTGGGAGGAGATGGGTCCTGTGACTTTGATGCAATGATTTCCCCATTGAAAGCCAAGGACAGGTTAAGACTGCGCAGGTTGGAGATCTTGAGAGCCATGCATACCCAATACAGATGTTTGGCTTACAGACCATAGGGAACATGCTACATGGGGGGGAACCGATTATCGGAAAACTGATTAGCAGGATCCTTATGGCCATTTGCAAAGTTTTCCTTCTTCTTTCCTGGTAATATGGCCTTACTCCAACAGATACAGCCGAAATGTTAAAGGTCTCAGGTAGTCATCAGCCCCCTGGCTTTGTGATAGACACAAGTGATTGCTCTGGGGCCGACAACGTCACTGCTGTGACAAGAAGCAGAAGCCCCGGCCGCCGCACAATAGCATCGTCTTGCTTTACAGCACGCTTTAGTATGGCTTCCTCATAATCCACTTGAGGAGATTTGGAGGAAAAGCATTTCTTCCTCAATGGTAATCGGAGCAAACCCATTTTTAAAGCAACAGCCTGGAGGCTTTTTCCCCTCCTTACATGGCCAGGCCTTTTCAGATAAGCGCAGCTACATGATCTTCCCCGGGTACCTCTGGGAGCGACACGCACAATGGAAGCAGTTTGTATTTTCCTGAGGTTCCACGTGAATGAAGTTGCAGGAAGAAGGGCAAGAAATAATGGATTGCCATCTGCGCAATATATCAGTTTTAAGCTGCCACATTTCTAAAGCTCAATAACATCGAAAACAAAGAGCTAAACCTGATCTTGTGCCCTCATGGTCTTAAGTGCAGAACTGACTCTTCAACCCTCCCAGGCAGGCAGCCATGCAACGCCTATACAAACCAGTGTCTTGGTTAATGATTACTGAGAGAAAGCCAAAAAATAAAATATTAAGAGGAAAGTATCGACCCTCGATAAGTCAATAAGAAATCCAGACGTTAGAGGAATCTGACAATATCAGCCAACAGTGACATCTATGGAGGCCTCCAACAGATGATGTCGGAGGAGTGAAGGATCCGGCAAGTCCAATCTCAGACCGTTCATCTTTTTGTTCTTAAGGAAATAAGACCGGGAAATCTGGTAGTGGCTCTCATGGAGAACAGAGGTGCTGTTGGCATCATGCGTGGTTCCACCAAGGCCATTATTTTTGTTTTCTGTTCCTTTAAAGAAGCTGAATTATTAGTGCAGGTGTTAACGAAGCCATTGCTGCATAATAGAAAGAATCACAGAAGAAAAAAATGACATTACAAAATATTCTTAACTATGTTCTTTGAGGAACATTCAGCTGGACTTGAATCTACAAGGAAAGCCGCAGCAATCATCTCTTCACTTCATCACTGCAGAATGTCTTTTTTTGTAAACTAGATGGATTTGGGGATGTTAATGCAGGGGTAATCCACAGCAAAATTTGAAACTATAACTAATAATATATATATATATATATATATATATATATATATATATATATATATATATATATATATATATATATATATATATATATATATATATATATATATATATATATGCACACACACTCACTGGCCACTTTATTAGGTACACCTGTCCAACTTCTTGTTAACACTTAATTTCTAATCAAAAAAGAGAAAAACTGGCGGAAGCAGAGTCACAGTATTAAAATCTGACAAATTTTATTTGGTTTAGATCACAACAACACTAAATATAAATATAAAATAAGTAAGTAATGAGATACCGTCCTCTGGGGAATACATATACAATCTAAGACCACATGTGCATAATCATGTTCAGCAACCTCATATAATTTGTTCACCTAAGCACTTATTATGAGCAATATACAAAAGTTCCTTTTAATAGGTAGACCCAAGTTTTAGTTATATGTCATTCAATAGTTGGGACACCAACCCATACCACAGTATATCTGGATCATATACCAAGAAAAGTATATACATAGAATAAAGTGCCAAGTGTCCATATAAATCTCTTAATCTTTATGCCAATGGTTAGTTATAGTACTATTGCGTATAGAGGGCTGGTGATCACACCATGCCTCACATTAAATTCACAGCATCAGCATAAGAATAGGGTGCTATACATGACCTGCACGTGCTGTCCAAAAGGCCCCAACGCGCGTTTCGCGTCTTGCTTCTTCCGGGGGAATGTGACGCGAAGCAAGACGCGAAACGCGCGTTGGGGCCTTTTGGACAGCACGTGCAGGTCATGTATAGCACCCTATTCTTATGCTGATACTGTGAATTTAATGTGAGGCATGGTGTGATCACCAGCCCTCTATACGCAATAGTACTATAACTAACCATTGGCATAAAGATTAAGAGATTTATATGGACACTTGGCACTTTATTCTATGTATATACTTTTCTTGGTATATGATCCAGATATACTGTGGTATGGGTTGGTGTCCCAACTATTGAATGACATATAACTAAAACTTGGGTCTACCTATTAAAAGGAACTTTTGTATATTGCTCATAATAAGTGCTTAGGTGAACAAATTATATGAGGTTGCTGAACATGATTATGCACATGTGGTCTTAGATTGTATATGTATTCCCCAGAGGACGGTATCTCATTACTTACTTATTTTATATTTATATTTAGTGTTGTTGTGATCTAAACCAAATAAAATTTGTCAGATTTTAATACTGTGACTCTGCTTCCGCCAGTTTTTCTCTTTTTTGGTATTTGCATGTATTTTGGAAGTGTCACCTCAAGAGCCTGGATTGAATAGGTTTGTTAATTTCTAATCAGCCAATCACATGGCGGCAACTCAGTGCATTTAGGCATGTAGACATGGTCAAGACAATCTCCTGCAGTTCAAACCGAGCATCAGTATGGGGAAGAAAGGTGATTTGAGTGCCTTTGAACGTGGCATGGTTGTTGGTGCCAGAAGGGCTGGTCTGAGTATTTCAGAAACTGCTGATCTACTGGGATTTTCATGCACAACCATCTCTAGGGTTTACAGAGAATGGTCCGAAAAAGAAAAAAATCCAGTGAGCGGCAGTTCTGTGGGCGGAAATGCCTTGTTGATGCCAGAGGTCAGAGGAGAATGGGCAGACTGGTTCGAGCTGATAGAAAGGCAACAGTGACTCAAATCGCCACCCGTTACAACCAAGGTAGGCCTAAGAGCATCTCTGAACGCACAGTGCGTCGAACTTTGAGGCAGATGGGCTACAGCAGCAGAAGACCACACCGGGTACCACTCCTTTCAGCTAAGAACAGGAAACTGAGGCTACAATTTGTACAAGCTCATCGAAATTGGACAGTAGAAGATTGGAAAAACGTTGCTTGGTCTGATGAGTCTCGATTTCTGCTGCGACATTCGGATGGTAGGGTCAGAATTTGGCGTAAACAACATGAAAGCATGGATCCATCCTGCCTTGTATGGAGCATCTTTGGGATGTGCAGCCGACAAATCTGCGGCAACTGTGTGATGCCATCATGTCAATATGGACCAAAATCTCTGAGGAATGCTTCCAGCACCTTGTTGAATCTATGCCACGAAGAATTGAGGCAGTTCTGAAGGCAAAAGGGGGTCCAACCCGTTACTAGCATGGTGTACCTAATAAAGTGGCCGGTGAGTGTATATATATGAGTGTGTATATATATATATATATTCTCTGAGGCGGATAGAACTAGTAAGTAACTACCAGCCCGTTAATTTTTTTTTTGACAATGAGCCAAAAACTGTTTAGTCCTGGATAAGCCCTTTAAAAAGTTTCTCATCTTTCTGTCTTTTGACATCTCAACAGAAAAGCTGATCAGTAGGGTAAAAAACCCAGCTTGTTTCAGGTGATTCTTTGGCAAATCTGTATCAACCACAAAAAAAATAAATAAATAAATAAATAATAATAATTTCACACAAAAAAAGAAAGATAAAACAGCATTTTATCTCGAGGTACCCCCGCTCACACAGACCTCGGGATCATCTTACACAAACTAACAGAAGCCACAATTGTCGATTTGCCGATTCCTCTATAGAACTACTCTCCCCATCTGGCATATACCTGGGGACTCTAACTGCCGGCACATTGCGGTATTCATGCTGTAACTAGAGAATCCTCCAAGATTCAGGTAATTCTCCTGACATTTGCAGTTTTCCACAGTGACAGCTATATCATGTGCATGGGAGGACATGGACAGCCACCTGTCTGATGTCAGTATGGTTTCTGCAGCATTACCCGTACCAGTGCACCTGCTCATCCCGGCATACAATGGATTCACGGATTTTTGCATTTGACCCAAACTGATTTTACTCAATGTTGACGCCAGTGACTTCTACCCAAATAAGCCGCCGCGGCAGGTAGCAAAATACATGTTTGTTAACCAAATGTCCTGCACCTTTTTGACTAATGGATAAAATATTTACATGCGACACAGGAGGAGATGAGACTACAGATGGACGATAACGGCTGATGTATGTGCACATGTGGAGTGAGGGACCTATGGGGATATTCAGTCTCCAAAGAAAGGAGAAAAAAAGAAATGTTGATAAATATGGTTAAAAAATTACAACATAAGGAAAGAAAAACGTCATGTCTTGTTTGATGGGTTTATTAGCAACAGTACAAACTTTCAGATGTTGGCAATAAACAGAATTTGGAAAGGGGGTCTAATGATTTTGGAATGCCAGGTATGATGACTGGGCCGACCTCAGCCGGAGACTGGTGGCGGCAGCGGCCGACCTCAGCCGGAGACTGGTGGCGGCAGCGGCCGACCTCAGCCGGAGACTGGTGGCGGCAGCGGCCGACCTCAGCCGGAGACTGGTGGCGGCAGCGGCCGACCTCAGCCGGAGACTGGTGGCGGCAGCGGCCGACCTCAGCCGGAGACTGGTGGCGGCAGCGGCCGACCTCAGCCGGAGACTGGTGGCGGCAGCGGCCGACCTCAGCCGGAGACTGGTGGCGGCAGCGGCACACCTCAGCCGGAGACTGGTGGCGGCAGCGGCACACCTCAGCCGGAGACTGGTGGCGGCAGGGGCACACCTCAGCCGGAGACTGGTGGCGGCAGGGGCACACCTCAGCCGGAGACTGGTGGCGGCAGCGGCCGACCTCAGCCGGAGACTGGTGGCGGCAGCGGCCGACCTCAGCCGGAGACTGGTGGCGGCAGCGGCCGACCTCAGCCGGAGACTGGTGGCGGCAGCGGCCGACCTCAGCCGGAGACTGGTGGCGGCAGCGGCCGACCTCAGCCGGAGACTGGTGGCGGCAGCGGCCGACCTCAGCCGGAGACTGGTGGCGGCAGCGGCCGACCTCAGCCGGAGACTGGTGGCGGCAGCGGCACACCTCAGCCGGAGACTGGTGGCGGCAGCGGCACACCTCAGCCGGAGACTGGTGGCGGCAGCGGCCAACCTCAGCCAGAGACTGGTGGCGGCAGCGGCCAACCTCAGCCAGAGACTGGTGGCGGCAGCGGCCAACCTCAGCCAGAGACTGGTGGCGGCAGCGGCCAACCTCAGCCAGAGACTGGTGGCGGCAGCGGCCAACCTCAGCCGGAGACTGGTGGCGGCAGGGGCACACCTCAGCCGGAGACTGGTGGCGGCAGGGGCACACCTCAGCCGGAGACTGGTGGCAGCAGGGGCACACCTCAGCCGGAGACTGGTGGCGGCAGCGGCCGACCTCAGCCAGAGACTGGTGGCAGCAGCGACCGACCTCAGCCGGAGACCGGTGGCGGCAGCGGCCGACCACGGCAGTGATTTACCAATGAAGTAAAGAACACTAATAAAGGGTTAAGATTTTTTATGTGAATGAATCACATCCGACATATGAAGGAATAATGCAGAAATATTTTGATATGGGGATAATAAATAATTAAGTAGTTTATGGTTATCCATCTCCTGCTGAACTACATGTCCAAGTGGCTCGGCGTCACTGAGTGCTTTGATATTCCCTTATTATACATGGTCACCATCAGATGGTTGCCAATACGGGTACATGATTTCCACTTTCAATCGACGGCCCAAAGTGAAGAATTTCCTTTAAAAAGGCACCAGAAAAATCTGATGCATATAATGAAACTTCCAGAATCAAACTTTTTTTTTTTCCACTCAAATTGATAGTGATAAAAAGAAAAAAAAAATATTGTTCAGAAATAATACCTTCATTGAATATCCCAGGTTTAAAAATACAAGCTTTTAGGGCCATTAATGGCTCTTCTGCAGGCAATAATATAGCGTGTGCCTGCCGCTTTTTCAAGAGCCCTGTGGTCTGCGGCGTGCATCCTGTAAGACACGTATTAAGAAGCTAAATGGTGACATTTTAAGTTGCCCCCTATTTTGTGCTATAAATGAAATGTATTTTACTGTACATTTCGCACTGAGCCTCACAGCTGAGAGCGAGCGCGGCTACATTCGGATAAAGCTCCTCCACTGAGCTAACTAAATCAAAGTGGTAGACGACTTGCAAGTCAGCAGGGAGGCAAATTAGTATTTAGTCATGCTCTTTATATTTTTATTAAAAGATTAAAACTCCGTGTGAATCGCGTGGCATGCTGCCACCATCGAGGGGGCTGGCTGCCAGGACCACTGCAAACACATGCCAACAAGGAATCGATCTAAGCTCAAGAAACGGCTCTGCCATGCGCGCCACCTTGCTACGGTAAGTTAGATTTATTGCTAAACAATATAATTAATGAGAACGGCTCAGGATTTCGGCATAAGGAGGAGGGGGGAGGAGGCAGAGGTAATAGGTTTTAGATAAATTGGACTTACAGATTATCAAAATCTCTCCGTGTGAATCCCTTTAGTGCGTTTACCGACCTATCCGACGGGCAGCGCCAGCTTGGACTCCGCCAGCATCGCCAAGACGTATTCCTAACCTCTTCATTTCAGCAGCACTCTAATTGTAGACAAGACGTGGGTCCGATATCCTCATCGGCCCTTGAAATAATGAATCGGGTCCTGTGGACACCCCACAGATATGCCAGACTCTCTCGGAGCACGCATCGGTACCTTATTTATGAATGTGCGCTTGGCTTATTATCGGGAGGAGGATGACGTTTTTGTGACTACATACCGTAATAAACTTTTGTCAGTCTTGGTGGGAAAAAAAATAGCGGCATCAATAGTTGATCAGTGGGGGTCCGACTCTCGGCACACTTGCCAATTGGCTATTTTACATGGCTTACCGCTTAGTCCCAGACATAGGAATTTGTAGGGAATTTTAATACCGCACAAAGGCAATGAATGAGGTCCAAGGCTCTCCAAACTGCCGTATGTCTGCCCAAAAGTGGAGTCGACAGCCGGACCCCCACACTGATGAGTGACATCCAACGTCCTTTTTATTTTCATCCGTGCGCTGGATCAGATATGTAGAAATGTTTTTCTTTTAACCATCGGTGATTTTCTTGCACGCAAAAGAAAAAAATAATAATAATTCTCCCACTCATTACAATGTTAAAAAGTCTGATTAATCAAAAATGTATGGGTGATTTTTCTTTGTTTTGTTTTTGGCCTTTTTTTTTTATTTATTCTAAATTCTTCTTATACTTTGTGCCTTTTTTACAGCTTATTTTAGGATATGTTCACATGTAGCATTTTTTTCACCAGCCAAAATCTGCTCTCTCTCCAAACACGCCCACTGAAAAGTGTAAACGCAGCATTTTTCCTGCAGAGTTTTTTATGTGGATTACATGTGCGTTCTACAGAAGGATTAATAAATGTTAGTTTTATTCACCAAAATTGTTTAAGTTTTTTTTTTTTTTTCATTGCTTTCTACAAGTGAGAAACACGCACAAAAACACTGAAAGAATGGATGCGCTGCAGATTTTAAAAAATGCATACGTTTTCCATTTCGGTCAATAAAAAAAAAAAAAAACGTGTGCATGAGATCTCACTGCTTTTGGTCGTACTGTAAAAAGCAGATTTTATGTTGCATAAAAAAGGAAAAAAACATTAAAAAGGGAAACACGAATTGTGTATATATAGCCTTATATGCATTTGCCTTTTTTTCCCCACATGTGCATCATTATGGGCATGGGGTTTTTGCTTTACAGATCTTTGCAACTGGGTCATCAATTGAAACTTTTTAAAAAGACTCAACATTTATACAAAGTTTTTGTGTAAATGTTCTCCAGTCTTCACCTGGAGTGACTGCTCCAAAAATGTGCAAAAAAGTTAAAAGGCAAAAATAAGTAGCATTTTTTTTTTTACAGGGTGTATAATTCATGAACCACACAAGGCCACGGAGTTTGGCAGTTCTTAACTACATAACTATAAAATAGTGACGTCAGGGGGTGGGTAGTGATCATAACAGTCCATCAAGTTCAACCTCAACTTACCTTTCCCGGGTCCAGCGCCAACTCTATGCTGCTGCTCTGACCTCTGTTTCTTTGCAGAACCAATATATCATGTGACAACACTGCTGCCAAGCAATGAGTTCAGTAGCTCGAGCCATCTACAAAGGAAAATCCGTTATGCTCAGTGATTGGCTGCAGAGCTGATGAAGTGACGTTGATGCTGAAAGCAAACAACAGAGTTCAGGGCAGATGCTTATAGCAAACAATAGAGACCAGGGCACAGGCAGAGAGCTAGTGCTGGGCCCGGGTAGAGTAAGTATTACTCAATTTGTTTTCCTATAACTACTCCAGCTTTTAGCAGAATGTTATCTGAATGCAGATATATAAATTTACCATAATAGGGTATTTGACAGTCTACTACTCGAACTGTAAAGAAACATTTTGTATTTAGATGCCAGAATCACCTTTCCTCCACACTAAATGAATTTTCCTTGGACATTTGTAACATTCTTGAAAGGATAAATCATGTCGCAGTTTTCTGATTACATGTGTAACTATAGATATATACAAGAGGCGCCTTTATTCCAAGGTGAATGCGCCCAACTTTTCTAACCTCTCTGCGCTACTTAGACGATGATGTATCTGACTAAAATCTGCCAATCTTATTTTGACCTGCACTTTTTTTTTTTGTTTATTTTTGCTATTTAGGTAAAAAGTGAGAAAAAGGAAGAATCACAGATGGCAGAGGAAGACACCGTGGCTACCAATGGTAAAATAAATAAAAAATTGGCAAAAAAGTGACAAAAAAAGTCATTTTGTTAGAGCAGTTAATATTCAGAATTTCCATTCATTCATACAGCTAAATAATATTCAAAAAATAGCCCACGAGAAGGCAACCATCACAGAAATGCTGCAGAAAAAATATCCAGGCACAAACAACTCAACAATGTAACATAATGAGCTTGGCAGGAAATTCTAATTTCTGCCATATTGAGGCAGAAAAAGAGTGAAATCCTGAAGAAGCAGTGAGGGAGAAGGGGGATTATTTCCTCTCTCCAGTGACTTAGTATAAATAACTTAAAATACATACGGTATTTATTTTTTCTTCACGAAATAAATCATGACCTCTCTTGATTTTCCATTCCTGAGCAGAAAGTATCACGGCTCTTACAGTAAAGAATCCAGTCTTTTACTTATGAAGAAAACGAATTTCTAAATGATTGGAAAAATATTCTGTAACGGGAGTCCTATATTGCCTATATACTATCCCAGCATAATACACAAACACACACATCATTTACTTACATGAAGGACGTATGGAACAAAAATAAACAGGGCTGTCAGCAGACAGGTGTTAAAAACAGGTGAGATCCTCCTGCATTTGCATTAATTGACACTTCCATTAATGAAGCAGTGCGCTTTACACTTATAATTAGTATTACCAAGTACAATGCACACTCATTACCAAGCAGGGAAAAAACTGACAATAAAGATAAGAAAATTTGCAGGGATGTAAATCTGCGTGATTCTGGGAGGATATTGATTTTTATAGCACGCAGGGGATCAGTCGCATGAACGAATACGCTTTATTAGAATTTGGCGTTCCTTTGTTATTCCTTCTGAAAATGTACTACTCAGGGTACGTGCACGCTGGGCCCTTGGGGTACGGGCACGCTGGGCCCTTGGGGTACGTGCACGCTGGGCCCTTGGGGTACGTGCACGCTGGGCCCTTGGGGTACGTGCACGCTGGGCCCTTGGGGTACGTGCACGCTGGGCCCTTGGGGTACGTGCACGCTGGGCCCTTGGGGTACGTGCACGCTGGGCCCTTGGGGTACGTGCACGCTGGGCCCTTGGGGTACGTGCACGCTGGGCCTTTTAGAAAAATGAAAGCAGTGATTTTCTTGAAGTCTCTTTTTCCCATGTCTTACTTTTCCAGTGGCTTTGCTGCTTGCGTTTTTTTCTTTTTTTTTTTTTTTTAATTGTCTGTACTAATAGTGAGTGACTTCCAAGCGCCAGAAGAATGGTCAGGTCTCTTTTACACTCTTTGAAGTTTGAAGTAGTTAAAAATAAGGTAAAAAAGACTGAGAATATTCACAGCAAAAGCAAATAATTTTGACATTTTATTTTATTTTTTGCGCTTTTTCATTAAAGTTGCAGGTAGAAAGCGCCTGAAAAAGACGTCAGGTGCACTGCATACATCTTTAAGGGCTATTCCTATCTCCAAGATTCTATCCCAAAAGTAGTAGGTATAATAATAATAATAATAATAATAATAATAATAATAATATTAACAAAAACCTCCAATTGGAAAGGTAGCATAGTTTTTCTGATAAGCTATGTATGTCACTTACCCCATGTGCAGGGCATTGCAATAGATTAGGTATCCATGGTTATGACCACTCAGTGACAGTTCGTGGACGTAACCATGGATACCTAAGCTAATGCAATGCCCTGCACATAGGGTAGGCAACAGAGTATCAGAAGAATTATACTAAATTTCTAATTGGAGGTATTTGCTAATATTATTATACCCACTACATAGTGGGACAGGATCTTGGAGATGGGAATACCCCTTTAAGGTCGGGTTTACACTTCTGACATTAGTATAGACTGCGTTTGGGTCCCAAGATACACGACTAGTCCAGACATTGAAGTGAGTACTCGGACCGTGACTGTCGTACCTGTGAAACTGGCCCAAAAGAGGGCGCTAACATTTCTTTTGCAGACAGGGAGTGTCCCTTAGCATGTGCACCACTAACTGGACAGTGATATACGGACGCTTCCTATAGGAGAACACTTTATTCCTACATTTCCAGGAGGAGTAACTGAGGGACAGCACACAGTATAGAGTTCCAAGAAAAGATAAATGTTTACTCTTATTATAAATACAAGCGTTTACTAAAACAAACATGAAGGGGAGCAGCCGGGGGCCCTCTTGAAGTCCACAAAGGAGGAACTCAAGTGTGATGCCTCCAGGAGGAGGATCTGCATTCTCATGAATATCTTTTCATTGCTCCATGACAGATGTACTTTAATTGTGCGGAGATTAGCTCACACATTCCAGGAGAAGCAGCCAAGTGTAAAGGAAAAGGTGAGGTCTCCGATCAGACAACATGGACGTGCTACTTCCTCGCTGGGAATACATTGTAGGTGGGAGTAGTAGACCATGCAATATTCAATATTAATAGCTTTGGCACATAGTCAATGTTCGCACTAATCAGCGCCCGCTCCCATTATTGCGGAAACGTCACACTTCATTACAATCACTTCATCATCTTAACATTCTTTTTAAAGATTACCGACACCACCACCACCCTCGTCCTCCAGCCTCTCCACCGGCCACCACCCTCGTCCTCCAGCCTCTCCATCGGCCACCACCCTCGTCCTCCAGCCTCTCCACCGGCCACCACCCTCGTCCTCCAGCCTCTCCACCGGCCACCACCCTCGTCCTCCAGCCTCTCCACCGGCCACCACCCTCGTCCTCCAGCCTCTCCACCGGCCACCACCATCGTCCTCCAGCCTCTCCACCGGCCACCACCCTCGTCCTCCAGCCTCTCCACCGGCCACCACCCTCGTCCTCCAGCCTCTCCACCGGCCACCACCCTCGTCCTCCAGCCTCTCCACCGGCCACCATCCTCGTCCTCCAGGCTCTCCACCGGCCACCACCCTCGTCCTCCAGCCTCTCCACCGGCCACCACCCTCGTCCTCCAGCCTCTCCACCGGCCACCACCATCGTCCTCCAGCCTCTCCACCGGCCACCACCCTCGTCCTCCAGCCTCTCCACCGGCCACCACCCTCGTCCTCCAGCCTCTCCACCGGCCACCACCCTCATCCTCCAGCCTCTCCACCGGCCACCACCCTCGTCCTCCAGCCTCTCCACCGGCCACCACCCTCGTCCTCCAGCCTCTCCACCGGCCACCACCATCGTCCTCCAGCCTCTCCACCGGCCACCACCCTCGTCCTCCAGCCTCTCCACCGGCCACCACCCTCGTCCTCCAGCCTCTCCACCGGCCACCACCCTCGTCCTCCAGCCTCTCCACCGGCCACCACCCTCGTCCTCCAGCCTCTCCACCGGCCACCACCCTCGTCCTCCAGCCTCTCCACCGGCCACCACCCTCGTCCTCCAGCCTCTCCACCGGCCTTTAGCGGCTAGCACGGCTAGATTAGCCTGCCTTGTGCGGAGTACCCGCTCATCGGCTCCTGGTATAGCCACAAGCTCCAGCATTCACAGCAGAGGCAGACTCGCATCCAAATGCTATTAACCCAGCGGGGGGAGAAGGATTTGGATTAAATACCGTGTTTTATGAAATGTTACACACAACGCGTAATTACGACGCGAGCATAAGTACGTTAGTAAATTGGAAAATTGCAAAGCAAACTTTTTATTTCTTCTTACAGCGTCGGCATATTTGATTGATGGATAAATTGGAATAACCTAATCCAAAAGACTCCATGTTGTGAGGCGCGCCCGAGGAAAGTTAGCCAAATTAAAGTTTACAGTTAATTGGATGCAACAGAGTGCAGGGGTCACAGACTAAATTTGCATCAAACTCTCACAAACAAGAAGCCGAGACCAAGACGCAATGACGGAAAATAAGGGCAGCACAGATCCATCTCCGCTAACAAACGAGATCCTCAGATCAGGAATAGAACAGACATTTATAGGACATTTCATAACTTTCCCAACTTCTTATGAAAACATTTACAGCACATCCTGCATTGTACTACTGTACCCAATGTATTATACGTTATAGGAGCTGAAGTCAGTCCATTTTATACCGACTCCCACAGGCCTGGTACCAAATCACAGAGACTTGTCCGATTTTGATTAGAGTCACAGATCAAAGTCGCCAATGCAAATCTAAAAAAAAGGACAGAACTTGGATGCAACCAGAGTGCTGTCTGATTTTCACCATTTCATGGAGAAGCTGGGGAAACCATCACGTTTTTTTTTTCTGCATACGAGAACTCTGGAGGGAAAAACTGAAAATCTGGTAAAAAAAACATGGAAAACATGGACCCCCTTTTTTTTTTTTTTCTTTGCACATGTCTGAATGAGCCCTTATTTTCAAGATTCGATGTGAGGAAGTCCAGCCAAACGTATTCTGCATCTAAGGCAGATCAGAAGATCCATTTCTCCTCTTGCCACTGCCAGACAATGCATTGCAGACTTTGTAAGAGATGATAATTTTTGCGTTTCCACTAGGAATTATAATTGAGGATTTTTCCTCATTTCACATTCACAAGATATCTCAAGATTCTTCAAAAACAAGGATTCCTTCGTTTTCACCATGACCACCACCAAGAGGTGGATGGGTAGACACAAGAAGAGCCAGGGTAAGAGCGAGTCTAGAAGCGCATGCGCGGAATGAATGAATGAGGCGCTACGTCATGCGTACATCACTGCGAATGACAAAACTAGACCATAGGCAAAAGCTTAACTAATGAATGGGAGGAGGAGAACGTCACGATGGATGGAGCGCTTGTTCCACGCATGCGGAAATAGCCAGTAAACTTACTTTTTTCTCCTTCTCATTATGTTTATCCTGAGAGTGAGAGGAAGAATCACTTACACACTGATCAAATGATCTACTAAAATCCAGTTTGCCATTTTTCTATAAAAAACACAGGTAAAAAAATAAATAAATAGGTGACTATATAAAAAGAAAAATTAGTGCTGGTACTTTGTAATAACGTAATAAAAAGGCACTGAAGCAGCATCACAAATTATGGCAAAAAAAAAAATACTAGATGACCGGGAATAGATGTTCTGCACCATTTATACCGCATGGTTAAACTCGGATTTAGATGTATAGCACCATGTACAGTGGATATAAAAAGTTTACACATCCTTGCTAAATACTAGATTTGTGTCATGTAAAAAAAAATCATACCAAGAGGAATCCTTTGAGAACTATTTCTATCTTTACTTTCACCCATAATCCATACAAATCCAATGAAAAATAAGCAAAAACCAGCACTTGCCAGGAATTCCTGCAGCTCCTTTAATGTTGCTGTAGGCCTCCTGGACCAATTCTTCTGGTCTCAGTTTTTTGGGAGGTTTTTTTGTTTTGTTTTTTTAAAGAGATATCTAGTTCAATGTTGTGCCAAATTTAAGCCACTTCTTGATGACCATCTTCACATTGTTCCATGATATATACAAAGACTTTCTTGTACCCTGGATTTGTACAGTTCATGTGTGACAAAGGTGGAAAAAGCTGCATTAACTACAGGTAGCAGGAATGGAGCCAGATATGTTTTTCTCTAAAACTTCGAGTCAGGGGGACTATACAGAACGTCTGCTATCATCCTCAACCGCCCCTCCTTATGACTGATAGGTACACACTTGGGACAGACTTGTCAATTAACTAGAGCAGGGTGGGGAAAAGCCTTTTCAAACTATGTCTTCTCAGAAACTCAGCAGCATTTCAGCGTAAAACATACCTGGCGGTAATTCTGCAGGTTCAAGACACAGGACTCTAATGACAGGTTCCCCTTTAAAGTGAATATTAACCTTTGATCACCATATTTAGTTTTATCTTAATACGTAGAGCTAAACATTTTCTCTTATATAGAGGTTAATTCCGAATAAAGGTTTGAGCTTCATCTTTTTTTTTTTAGTTGTTTTTTTTGGCTACCGAGCTTCAAGCGCCCATAGAATCTTATAGATAAAAAGGAAAGTCTAATTAAAAAGCCCTCAAGCTCGAGACCGAATTCTCTGAACTGTATCCAGGACTTGTTAAACTTAAAAAGCTCAGTAATGGGTTTGGGGCGGGCCTAAAAGAAGTATTAAAACCACACAAAAAATAATCCCCAAACTGATACCAATGAAGACTAGAGTAGAACTTTCAAGAGGTATGTTAGCGTCTGGGAACGATTGGACACAGAGTATGAGAGTTTTCATGGTTTCACAGGTAAGGCCGAGTTCACACTTGCATCGCAGTTTTACAGGAAGATCGTGCACCATGTTGTACTATTTTTTCCGGTAAAGTGAAGGCTACTCATTTGGACCCAATTACGGTCAGTGCGGTCCGTCTGACGTAAGGCGGATCAATTTCTTGCTGGAGTTCTCATTTTCTGTGCCTATAACAGAACTCCAACACTAGTGTGAACTTCGCCTAAACTTGACCTCCAGCAGCTACAACACACAATTATAGAAACCCATAAAACAAGACCGATTTAGGCAATACGTGAGATTACTATCTAGTCATACTTGTACAATCTATAGTTTTATCAGGAGTTCGGTAACTTAGAATCATTTTTTGACTGACTGGTCACCACTAGTGATGAGCGAGTGTACTCGTTGCTCGGGTGGTGACCTCCGAGTATTTATGACTGCTCGGAGATTTAGCTTTCCTTGCCGCAGCTGGATGATTTATGGCTGCTACCCAGCCTGAGTACATGTGGGGGTTACCTGGTTGCTAGGGAATCCCCACATGTACTCAGGCTGTCTAGTAGCTGCAAATTATACAGCTGCGGCGAAGAAAACTAAGTCTCCGAGCAGTCACAAATACTCGGAGATCACCCGAGCAAGCTTGGGGAAAACCCGAGCAACAAGTATATTCGCTCATCACTAGTTACCAGATATCAGTAACGGATGAATGAAATGGGCTGACAAAATTCTGTTCTCTCGCATAAAGCAGCACTACAATGCTACACAAAAGCCTAAGGTTGTGTCCCCACGCTTAGGATTTGCTGCGAATTTGCGTTGCGTATCTACAAGAATTTACAGCACAGCTCACATAAATGGGGCTTTCAAAACCCCATTCACTAGTAGTAGAAAAAGTCCACACGAAAATTTAATCGTGCACATCCTTGGGTGGATATTCTTTGCAGATTATACCATAAAAGATGCTTTTGTAACAGAGTAGAGTGGAATCCACAACACAATCCACGACACATGCAGATTCTGTCTACAGATTAATTGCAAATTATTTTACCAAATCTACAGCGGGAACTTAACAACATGGCCTTACAAAGGAAAATTTCATGTCAAAACACACTATTAACCTGCAGATATGAGGTGAATAGTGTTCTGAGGATGCTCGGTGCCCGCTCTAAAGCCCAGATACGGGGCTTTATTCCTCCGGCTTTCAGTCAGTCCGGCTACAGTCAAGTCTGTATGCATAGTGATTGCCGGCTGTTACCGCACTTCGTCACTGGAGGATCCGCTGTCAGTCAGTACCGGGGGCGCAGTTACAGCCGGCACTCACTCTGTAATGAGCAGTGACTGAGGCAGCGCCGGCCACATCCCTATGACTGAAAGCCAGTTTCCCTTTAGAGCGGCTTTAACTCCAACTTAGAAATTTTGGAGATTCTGGTTATGGCCAGTGAGGAATTGCAGAGATTGCGATTTCCAACAATCTCCTGTACTTGTCGGAGTGTTCTTTTATGTTACACCCTTCATGAATATAGGTGTCCCGTGCATACATTTAGTTGTTTGACAGCAAATAGCAGAAATCATAGCCTCATGATAACTAAGAGACACTCCCTGTGTCCACCCAGATTAGTCACACCCCTCATCAAGCCTTTGTTCTCTACAGTTCCCCCAAAATTTATCCACTCCCAATGAGATGTGGCAGGCATGGAGACATTAACCCTTTCCTTACTCTAACACTGCAAACACGCCAGATGCGGATTTTGCAGTAAAATCGATATGAGCTCATGGTAAAATCCGCATATGCCAGTTAGTGATGGAATGGATACTGCAAAGGAGAAACCTAGACCTATTATACTCACCGTATAAAATCTGCTATTACCCATATAAAAGAAACGAATAAGCCTGGAAATGCATTCAGGGAATTCTCATTCAACATACTGAAACCTGAAGGGGTGACATGGAGGCTGGCAGGGCAGAATGGGGGGCCGCAACTCAAGTTAGTAATCAATCCTAAAACTTATCAACCCCGGGTTACACAGATACCCGATCGCCTATTCTGAAACATACATTAGAAATGCGCTACTTTCCAATTTACGGAGAAAACCAGGCCCTTGGCAAGGAAATGAATTGTGAACAATGCGGGAATTCAGTCGTAAAGCAGTTTACTCCGCTAAACTTCATGTTCATGATATGCGTAAAGAGCCCTTTTGTCTAAATGTGTTCCATACTTCCCAAGTATGCAGAGATTACACTGTAAATAATATCCCAGTAAATGGATTATACATTCCGGGAATTATCATGGCTATTACGAGGCAGCCTTCCATAGGAGTACGCCGCTCTGCAGAAATGATGTGCTGTGCTATCGGACAGACCGTCCCCTGTTCAATGTCATGTGTGACCCCGACATGGTTAGGGGGTAGCACCGCCTGACAACATGGTCACGGACTAGGACAACTTTATAGTGTAGTCATCGCAGCAATGTGGAGGCTTCTATTGCTTCTAGCGAGACAAAAACTCCAACAAAGTTTAGAATATTTTGCACCACAAATCTTGCAAACAAGCCTTTTAAAAAACATTATTGTTTTATTTGATAATGATTTCAGGTAAGTCAATTATAAGATGTGGCGTAACAAAGGAGGACGAGTTAAAGCTTCTGCACAACAAGCAACACTGACAGCCTTGGCGCATTTGTCTGCTGGGTCTATTATACCAGGTTTTGCTCTTGTAAATCACCAGAAGGGGAAGTCTCCACAGTTAATATTCAGATGGCGGAGAACCTACAGATAGGGGTTAGTTTTTATTTTAGATCAATCCCTAAATCTACTGTATATAGAGGTGACATTAGTCATTGTACAGGAGGAGGAGGTGAGCTGTGGCATGACCTATTGTGAATGGTGGATCCTGTGTTATCTACTGTATATAGAGGTGTTATCAGTCATTGTACAGGAGGAGGTGAGCTGTGACATCACCTATTGTGAATGGTGGATCCTGTGTTATCTACTGTATATAGAGGTGTTATCAGTCATTGTACAGGAGGAGGTGAGCTGTGACATCACCTATTGTGAATGGTGGATCATGTGTTATCTACTGTATATAGAGGTGTTATCAGTCATTGTACAGGAGGAGGAGGTGAGCTGTGACATCACCTATTGTGAATGGTGGATCCTGTGTTATCTACTGAATATAGAGGTGTTATCAATCATTGTATTCCTGTCTGTGATGGTAATTTGCAATAGTGTTTAGATAAGTTTTAGTTATGTGAATTGTTGCCAAGTTTCTTCTAAATAAATATCAGAAAATTGGCATAACATTGTGCATCTTTATATTTGCAAAAATAATAGTGTTACAAAGTACTGAAAGGTGTATGCATTACAGTAATTACATGTAGTAGTAATAGGACAACTCTCTGATATCACAGAAACAAGAGCCAACTATATAAGGCTATGTGCACACGTAGGAAATGTGGTGCAGAATTTTCTGCACTAAATCTGCATCTCCTGGCAGAATCCGCAGCTGCGCTTTTTATGCGTTTATGCGTTTTTTGTGCAGTTTTTGTGCAGATTTTACCAGTGCAGAAACGCACAAAAGAAGTGACATGCACTTCTTTGAAATCTGCAGCGTTTCTGCACAGCTTTTTTTTTTCACATTGATTTACATTGTACTGTAAATCACAGTGCAGTTCTGCAGCGTTTCTGCAGCAGAAAAATCTGCTGCAGTTCTGCACCAATTCTGCACTAAATCTGCATCGTGTGCACATACCCTAAGGCTAGTGCACACATTGCGGATTAGGCTTAGGAATTTCTGGTGCGGATTCTGCCTCTCCTGGCAGAAAACGCACCTGCGGTTTTTTGTGCGGTTCCGCAGCGTTTTTTTTGTGCGTTTTTGCTGCGGTTTTCTTGCGAATTTGCTGCGTTTTTTACCCCTGCGGTTTTCTATAATAGAATGGGTACAAAAACGCTGCAGATTCACAAAAAAGAAGTGACATGCTACTTCTTTTAAACCGCAGCGTTTCTGCAGCGGATTTTCAGCAAAGTGTGCACAGCTTTTTTTTTTTCTCATTGATTTACATTGTACTGTAAATCAATTGCGGATCTGCAGCGTTTCTGCACTGCAAAAAATGCTGCGGAGAATCCGCAACGTGTGCACATACCCTAAGGCTATGTGCACACTTTGCGGATTCCACTGCGGATTTTTCCGCAGTGGAATTCCAAATTCCGCAGTGAAAACCCGTCGCGGTTTTGACTGCGGATTTATCGCGGTTTTTACTGCGGGTTTTCATCTGCATTTTCCAGAAAAGAAGTGACATGCTGCAGAATGTAATCCGCTGCGTTTCCGCGCGTTTTTTTCCGCAGCATGTGCACAGCGTTTGTTTCCCATAGGTTTACATTGTACTGTAAACTCATGGGAAACTGCTGCGGATCCGCAGCGGTCAAATCCGCTGCGGATCCGCAGCAAAATCTGCAAAGTGTGCACATAGCCTAATAAATGTTCATTGTCAGATTTTAATTCAGGAAACCAAACCCATGAAGAAATGGCCAATTCCATAACTGAACCTGACAACATCTGAAAACATGTAGAAGAGTGTAACGAAACGCAAGTCTTCTGTACAGAACAGGAGCGTGTGTCTAAATCTGGCCGTATACATTAAACTTATGACGGCAGAACCTGCCAACATCGATGGGTTCACCCAACGGTCTAAGGTGTCTGGTGGGCACTGGCCGACTGCTGGTCGGGAGAGATGTCGATCAGGCATGTCAAAGTGTGAACTGTGGATCGCACTGTCCTCCCTGGGATAAGCCACTGGCCGACAAGTCAGTCGGCGGATCTCTCAATCGGCGAAATTGGTTGAGATAGCTGTCAGTCGAACAATCTTTCTGCCGACAGCCATCTAATGCGTATGGCCAATTTAAAACAGGAAATCTGAAGGGGGGGCGCGGTTTATTAGTTTTCCACTAGGAATAACAGAGGAATGGAGTAATTATCAAGAGAACGCTGCAGAATAATGGGGAACAGTACACAAGGGATGACCAAGGGGTCATAAAAATGACGTAAATGTATTATGTGAAAAAGAACAAAAGCCCCAAATTACGTAATTCAATGATTTGTTTTACACTTCAGATAACATACTGCATTTATAGTCCACATCCCTGCTTATATGGAGACCAGACTTGTGTCATCTCTTGATTTCCCACCCATTGTGGAATTTGCTACCATCAATGTCACACCGCGGCTTCCCGCGAGGACTTGACCCGGATACATGCAGCTTGCGGATGCTCTTTTCCGCTCAACTCCTGCATCCAATATTTCCAATTCAATCTGCTAAGACACGAGGTCAGCTCAGGCCCTTGACCATATTTAAGGGGCATTTGAATTTATTTTTTTATCACATTTGTCAAATTCAACAGGAAATTTGGTTTCCTATATCAGGAAATCAATGACAACACAGATTGTCAGAACACACGGGCTGTTTTATCAGCTGCAAATATGGCAGTCGCAGCGCTTCTCTGGACCATTCTGGGTTGGAGCTGGTCATATTTCTGTAACAGAAGGGTGTGAACGTCGCCGTAAAGATCAATCGAGGCATAGTTGGCGCGTGCGCCATGCAGTCTTCGGTGGCGCACGCGCAGTATGCATTACTGAGCACTATGTCCTGGAACACAGCGAAATACTTCTGGGACATAGTGCGCGGGCGCATGCTTAGTAATGCTTTTTGGCTTTGCCCGCAGTAGGGCAAAGCATACCGCGCGTGCGCCAAAGACTGCATGGAGCACGCGCCAACTATGGCGCACGTATACTCTTATTCCCGAAAATAATGCGGAAAACAGGGATGGACGGGGTGAAGAAATAAAGAGGATACGCCACCCATCTGACCGGTAAGAAACCATTTTAATATCCCGCCAATTTGAGCTGACAGAGTCCCTTTAATTAAAAAGAATCTATTTAAAAAAAATGAAAAATAACCCGCAGAATCCGGCAGGCAATGGTGGATGCAAAAAAAGGCCCAAGCCATGACAACCTGGGCTGTCGAGTCGGTAAGCCAAACCACCGACTCCTCAATTTCCATGGGCTCAGACTCCACGACTCCAACTCCACAGCCCTGGTGACGACAACAACAGACGCTCCAACCCCAGCACCTAAAAGGCAGGGTTCTCTGCCATATGAACCTAGGAATAATTCCCTCCCGTGTCCTGCATCGTGGGAATGAACCTCTCCATAAACCCCATCACATCGCAGGTAAGCGGGCCATACACAGGGCACTGCGGACGTGGCCGCTCAGGTCCTTACCAATTTACTGTAGTGGTATTTACAGTAACCGCAGTACTGCACATTGTCTGCTCCGTTCCCTTCCTCTTCGCAGAGAAGTCCGGCAAACTGTGCACTAAAAAAAAAAAGAAAGGCAAAGCCTGGATCAGAGTGTGAACTCGGACGGAACGAGGAACGAAAAATATTTCAGCAGATTGTACATTGACAATAATCAAGGTAAAACAGGAGTGTAAAGGTATGACCGAAACCGCGAAGGATCCCAAAGAATCCCACCATCAGCCAATGAGGTCAGTGACTGCTCGTTGGATCGCTCATAAGTCCGATCTGACACCGCGGTATCAAAACATAACCCTGAAAACCTGATTACTTATGTGACCACCAACCCGTCTTTTTATTGACCTTACATATATCAGCGCTGGCACATTTCATGGCCATTTAACCCCTTAGATGCTGCTCTAAATAGTGACTACTTCATCTAGATGGTTAACAGAGTGTGGGGGCTTCCTCATTAATCCCATCAGCAAATTTAATTCATCATTGTGTGGTCCTGATGGATGGTACGGCCAAAAACCGGCCGTATAGTCTGTTGGCTATAGCGACCCGTTCAGAAGTTACCAACACTTAGGTGGTAATAACATTTTTCGTTCCCGTCATGCTACTTTGCATCAATTCCTGAAAAGCACATGAAGGGTTAATAAACTACTCGACAGCAGCGTTGAATACGTTGAGGGGTGCAGTTTTTAGAATGGTCTCACTTTTGGGGTTTTTCCAATATATATAGGCACCCCAACGTCACTTCAAAACTGAATAGGTCCCTAAAAATAAATACGCTTAACACATTTGCTTGAAAAAAATAAATAAATAAAAATTGCTACATTTTTGAAGCTTCTAACATCCTAACAAAATAAAAACATTTTACAGATGTGCTGATGTAAGGTATATTTGGGGAAAAGCATTAGTAACTTTTTTTGTATGTGGTATGTCGATGTGGATTAAAGGGATAGTCGTTCAAGGCTTGAAAGTTGCTTTATTTATTTTTTAGTTTTTTTGTTTTTTTTTTAATTGCTGGCAAATTTCTTACTTATTTTTTTTATAAATAAAAAATGTCAGAGTTATTGCCACATAACATCACATGTTGGATTTGAAAAAAGTGGCCTGAACCTGAAGAGGCAAAATTTTCTTTAATCTGGATTTTGGTTCAGAACACATATCAAAAAGCTGTGAGTGAACCTGGCCGTATGAGCCTGCACACAAGATGGATGCCAAAGTACCTAGTTTGAGTGGCCGCATGGTCAAAAATGCCCCGTCTCGCCCTGCTGTCAGTAGAAAGGAGCACCACTTCTCGAGATAGAGGCAGGTACCATTGCTGGGTCCTGCGTTCACGCAATACGCCCCAAATGTACAAGAAGAGCCTCTCTACATGGGGAGATCATCATCTGAACGTGCACTGCTAAGAGCCTGGTTCCCAATTATTTGCCCGATGATTAAATTGTTTAAGGGGGCCCCCCAATATGACGGTTTTGAGAAGAGCATCTCACTGTATAAACAGGGAATAGAGTTGCTCATATTATGCATGAGGACACAGAGATCAGATTAAAAGCGGCCATAAAGGTGTGTCAATCAACTTTGTTATTTTGTAGAATGGCGCTTGTTGGGGACAGAAATGTTTCTATATATTTCAAGAATGAAGTCGTCCAACAATCACACCCAGCTTTCGGAGCACAATGTCCGGACCGGCCAGGGGTCTCTTATATGCCTATAGGAGACCGTGTAAGTCAGGAGATTAGAAGGGACTCGTTGTCCAGACTAATTGAGGTTGAACCTCAGCACCATAAAAGAAAATGAAATGAGACTGTAGGTCTTGCTGCAGTGTACATTTAATTTGATCCGCCAAGGACTCAAAAACAGATCTCGTCCAACATTTCGAGCTGGGACGGTCTTTGTCAATGATATCTGTGTCTACCTGCACCCCCATGCCACCGGCATGTCGGGAGGACCACCGGCATGTCGGGAGGACCACCGGCATGTCGGGAGGACCACCGGCATGTCGGGAGGACCACCGGCATGTCGGGAGGACCACCGGCATGTCGGGAGGACCACCGGCATGTCGGGAGGACACCGGCATGTCGGGAGGACCACCGGCATGTCGGGAGGACACCGGCATGTCGGGAGGACACCGGCATGTCGGGAGGACACCGGCATGTCGGGAGGACACCGGCCGGTTCAGAGACTGTGATCCGTACTCAGACTGTTAATGTCGGACATGTAAAATTTCATAAATTTCCCTGTGAGCACACAAAGCGGGCTTTTCACCGTGTGTCTGTCATCTAGTCTCTGGCGATATGACCACTTACCAAGTTACGTGGAAGGCTTGACGACATCCATGTTTATTGCAGGTCATACAAGCCCCGGTAGCAGCTTTGCTCTCTCGCCCTTGCTCATCACAAATATAGCAAGTCTACAAAGAAGCAGAAAACCCCACCTGTTAGTATCCAAGTCACTACTCATACGCGGTCATTAGAGGATTACACACGTTTCATACAGGCCTTATGTAATTATGTATATTTACTTGTGTGCATCCTTCTTTCAAGCAGCTGTTGCTGTTTTTCAGTAGTTTTCTGTGAAGACCTCTTAAAAAGCAAACACCTCCCCAGGCAATTACACAAAGGGTTTAAGCCAGTGCCTAGAAGTGTTTTAAAGGGAACCTGCCACATTAAAAATGCGGATCTGTCTGGAGTTATAAACTAAGAGATGATACATAATTGTGAAAAAAAAAAAACATTGTAACGAGAATTTTCATTTTAGTCCCTCCTCTTTTCTCACTTTAGAGTCCAGTGGGCGGTCCTAGTGAGTGATTGGCAGTCTTCCCCGTATGAGTGTGCAAACTGAGCTAGCAGTCAATCACTGATTATAACCACCCACTGGACTCCTGAGGACGGAGGAGAGTTTTAAATAAAATACAAGTTATGATTTTATTTAACTATATAATCAAAATTATCAGCTTCTCCTGCTCTACAATATGATGCTAGTGGATCAGATGCAAAGTTTCTGATTCTGCCAGACAGGGGGCCACCACGAGCCAGACAGGGGGGCCACCACGAGCCAGACAGGGGGGCCACCACGAGCCAGACAGGGGGGCCACCACGAGCCAGACAGGGGGGCCACCACGAGCCAGACAGGGGGGCCACCACGAGCCAGACAGGGGGGCCACCACGAGCCAGACAGGGGGGCCACCACGAGCCAGACAGGGGGGCCACCACGAGCCAGACAGGGGGGCCACCACGAGCCAGACAGGGGGGCCACCACGAGCCAGACAAGGGGGCCACCACGAGCCAGACAAGGGGGCCACCACGAGCCAGACAAGGGGGCCACCACGAGCCAGACAGGGGGCCACCACGAGCAAAAAGGAGAAAAGAACAATTGCACAAAAAAAAAAAAAAAAAAAAAAAAAAGAGTGGACAAGTGGTACCAAGGGGCAAAACAAAAAGGTGAAAACGGGCACGAGAGACGAGAGGTTAAAAAAAATGGAAAAGGGGCAGCAGAGGCAAAAGGCGTGAAAGGGGGGCAGCAGGGCCAAAACAAGGGTAAAAAGGGGTAGAAGTAGTAAAAGGGGCGCCAGAGGCACAAAAAAAGGGTCTCAAGAGGCAAAAGGAGCACCACTAGAAGTGGATGCATGGGGAAACTTATTAAGAGTCTTGTTTTTCTCTGCTCTTATGAATCAGAGATTACATTGGCTCCCATAATTACTACGAATGAGTCCAGCATCTTTATATCACCCACCTGAATACAGGTCCAAACCATTCTGCCACTAAGCAGCGGTAAAGAAATACATGCCCATGCAAAATGCAGTGTGGGCGCAAATACCTGCATCTGAAAGAATAGGAACATAGACGCGGCCTGTACAGTCTACGTCTGGCTGGTGCACACAAGGGTTAAGGAGCCAATGTGACTTAGCATTCAGCACACATGATGGAGGATATTGGGGGAAGGTAGGAGGTGAGTAGTGTCACGTGTAGCCTCTAAGTGATAACAAGCTAGAGGGGGATGGGTATTAAAAGCAATCAGAGAAGCAGCTGGAAGTACTAAGCCGGGACTTACAGCAAGAAAAAGGAGACCCTGAAAAGAGCAAAGCAGGAGTCCCGTGCCCCGTCCTACACCGGGCGGATCTTATACTGTACATACATATATGGGGGGTTTTTACTGGGTCAGTAATGAAGCACAATGGGGCATTTGTTACAATGTGTCTTTTTTCCTTTCTTTACGCTCCTCTATAGGTGCTGCCATCATGGAAAGGAGGTTTCCTGCGGCTTCAGCAGCCAAATCTGCTTAGTGAGGATTGGGACAATTAGAGACTAGATTTCCAGTTATTGGCCATAGGGAAACAATGAAATATTGTGGGTCCCTGGTCATGTGAAGACAAAACTGCTTACAATAAATAAATCCGCAGAGCCAGTCAACTGAGTCGGCTATAGGGACGCATTGGGCATTCACGCCACTGATTCGCTGCCTGCTTTGTCAGGCTGGTTGGGAGCCATGCATAGAGGGCAAAGAGTGGCGGCATTCCCACGGGAAGAGGACACCTCCAACCTCCTTGTAGGAAGAAACAGGTTTCACTGTCCAGAGAGGCTTTAACCCCTGCAACGCCGGGGAGGCACTGGAGCTTGGCAGCGCGGCCTTCCACAGGTCTATGCCTTCATTGTAGCTGGGCTTTACATGGCATCTTTCCCCTTCGGAGGCCTCTAGGTCTAGGCTTTTAGGAGACAGAAATCACTTGTGTGCCCCAAATCTGAGCTGGAGACTTTCCCACGTTTGTTTGTAAATGACAATCTATGCAGAACTTGGCCTGACCTGAAAAAGGAAATGAAGAGGAGGGGGAGTATTGCTCTATATTGGCCTCCTGGAATTAAATGGCTTCACCTTGCACCAGCTGCCAAATATAAGGTGCGCTACCGAACGAAGCTGCTGCAGAACAAAAAAAAACGAAAAAAAGAAAAGAGCCAATTCACTGAAAATCAGAAAAAACAAATGTTGACAACTTCAATATCCAGAGAAACGTTCTTTTCCTAAGTTACCTGTGATCAGTAAGATCTGAGCACTGCAGAGATGCTTGCCATGTATTACTAATGGTTACAAGCATGCACAGAGCAGCACGCCGCACGGTACGGGGTATTCAACTAATCTAGGACTTGTGGGCTGCACTACTGCTGTATAGACGGGGGCATTATACTGCGTCGGCCCATCTGCCACTTCTTTCAATGGGAATCTACATTATCAGAATTGTCGCTTCTTAAAGAGAATCGGTCAGCAGGTTTTCACCATGTGCGATATAGCGGCTGACACCCCAATTCCAGCGTTGTGTCATTTAGTTTACTGAGTGCAGCAGCAAATCACTGTTTTCTCTGCTGTAGATCTAGCAGAGCTCAGAAAGCTGAGCTGTGTATAACCCCATTCACACCACTGATGGGCTGCTTTCTGTGTACACTGTGCATAGGCAGAAATGTGTTCAGTGGTGGGAGTGTGGTTGTACCAGGAGGCATGAGACAAATAGTCCTCTTGTGATAATCTCCTGCTGATAAAACACTAAATTTTACTGAAACAGCAAAACACAGCCTATTAAGTGATACATGACTGGAATCCTGGTCTCTGCCTCATCATGTTTCGAAAAGGAAGACGAGAGAGAGGGCGAAAAGGAAGACGAGAGAGGGGGCGAAAAGGAAGACGAGAGAGGGGGCGAAAAGGAAGATGAGAGAGGGGGCGAAAAGGAAGATGAGAGAGGGGGCGAAAAGGAAGACGAGAGAGGGGGCGAAAAGGAAGACGAGAGAGGGGGCGAAAAGGAAGACGAGAGAGGGGGCGAAAAGGAAGACGAGAGAGGGGGCGAAAAGGAAGACGAGAGAGGGGGCGAAAAGGAAGACTAGAGAGGGCGAAAAGGAAGACGAGAAAGAAACGAAAGACGAGAAAGAAACGAAAGACGAGAAAGAAAAGAAAGACGAGAAAGAAAAGAAAGACGAGAAAGAAAAGAAAGATGAGAAAGAAAAGAAAGACGAGAAAGAAAAGAAAGACGAGAAAGAAAAGAGATAAAGAAAGAAAGAGTGAAAGAATGAAACATGCTGGTTGAGACCTAGATTAACAAGAAGAAAGAGAAAAAGACAGGCAGGCCGAGAGACACACAAACAGAGAAATAAAGACAGACGGGCAGAGACTGGCTGGATACATTTGCAGCAATAATACAGTTCATATAATGGGACTCAATGGTAAATGTGTCAGTAACACATGTCCGTGGCACATGTATGACAGGCACCAGCTATGCCCTGTTCACTATAATCGGGTCTGTAGTGGTAAACTAGTGCGGTAATTTTGGCTATATCTGTAACGGATTCCCAGACCCCAATACAGTCCATCTCTCAGATTTCCACAATCACCCATCCAGCAGCCTCAGACAATGCAAGATGTCTGGGACACACCATGTAAGAGTTAACAGGTTTATTTGTGGGGAGGTGAATTCTTTCTGGCTGATGTCTGTGATGGCGATTTGGGCAGGTTTATTTGTCAATGACAATCCATGCATATTCCAACACACATCAAAGGGGAGAGCCGGCTCTTCCGTGTCTACAGCACAGATTCCCTCATTTCCTGTTGCTGTCTGCTCCAGCGTCAGATTAGCAGCACTAATATGAAAGGTCCGAGAAACAGTGGCTCCGACATATGGAATTTTAATAAACGGCTTTAAAGACAAGATCCCGGAGCCTTTGTGCAGTATGGGCATGCACATACAATTATGTGGTTACCGGCTCTGGAGGGAATTGCAATTATTTTATTTTTTTTATTTCAATAGAGGGAATTTTTTTTTTTTTTTTTTCTTTCTTTTAACATTTTTTTCATTTCTCTTTTTTTTTTCCATAATTATGAACTGGAAGCCAAAATGAAATTTACTGACACTGGGGATAAAAATTATCATCTATTCAATCTGTGCATGTGAACGTTTTCCTGCAGCGATGACCCCTCCACCATTATCACCAGCCTCCGTAATAATGGACACTGTGCTTATGTATCAATGAAATCCCAAGATGACACTGAAGCCCTACAAAGAGGACATCAGGGGCTCATAAGCTACAGAGCAGCCGGACCCCAGAACTAAGAGATGGGATCAAATCTCCATATATCGGACGTTATTCTTAGGACTTATTCATTGCAACCTTCAGAAAACAGAAGAAAAAGTAATTCCCTCGTTTTCTCATATGCGGGGCAAAAAAAAAACAAATAACAAAAATAAGTACGGTAGTAAAAATTCTTCTACCCATTGCAATGGTAAAAACAGACAAAAAAAAAAACTCACCGACATATGAACAGTGCCAATGGGGACAGTGTTTAAGTCTGTAAAGTGCTAGATGGCGCTATAAAAGTAAAATAAATAACGAGTAGTTGCATAGTTCCTGGTTAATTCACAAAAACGTTTTCATTTCTTGATGACCAAGGACAAAAAATCAAATACTTGTCGCAAACTACTAAATTAGTGTGAGCCATTGATTTGAATGTGCGCGGTGTCATAATTAATCTCCCCTGTGGTGGCGCTGCAGGGAAACTGAATACTTATTGCCTGGTTTCCCTACAGAGGACAGCCAATAGCTGACGAGCCCAGAAGGGGGGACAATCTGCAATTCGTTTATTGCCGAGGTGCTCTTCTAAAAGGTACAGATTTACGAAGAAAAGATCCTTATAGAGCTAAATGTATCAACAATTCTGGCTGATGAAATCAAGTCCCATACCAGGAAAGCATGGCTTGTGTTCTCCAAGAGAGAGCAGCTGCCAGACTGCTCTGGCGGCGACTTATCTCTCTGCGAACATTAGGTTCGGCTGTCGGAAATCCAACATGCCAAATATTTCCCCCGCATCTTTAGGGTTAGGGGCAGCTTTAGGACTGCAAAGCTCCGCTGGCACGGCTTTGGTAACCATGTACCGTAAATTATCAAACTGCAAAAAAATGGGGCTTTTAAAAGGGGTAAACTTGCAAAGTGCTTGTAAAAACTCCTTATTAAAAATCCTCTTAAACCTCTCCAGTCCCAATAATAAAATAATTTTATAGTTTACTGCATATTGCCTAGGTCACCAGCCACCTCTGAAGTCTATTAGAGGTAGACTGTCTTAGACAAGCAGTACCCAGTTGACAAGCTGTTTCCAATAGAGCTTGTAAGTACTGCTCTGAAGCTGGCCGGATTGTTGGCTGCAGTCGGTTTCAGTGCCCCTGTGCTGCTCTGACACCACAGAAGCAAAACCTCCAGAGTGCACAGTTCAGACCAGTGCAACCACACCGCGGATCCGAGCCGTCAATCATCAGGAGCTGGAAGGCAGAGGAGCGGTGTGATCCTGATGGGACCTTAGGGAAAACAGAAGAATTATTGGCCGATAAACGATGCAAATAAAAATATATCCAAATTCTCTGCTCCTGTGAAATCTAAAAACTCTGCATATGGTAACGTGCTTAAGATGAACAAAGTATCCAAAAACGATATCTGAAGGAAAGCCCAGCTCCGGCCATTACCAAACACTACACGTGTTCCCCGTTTAGACTGTAAACCACCGTTATACCATGATCCAGTGCCCAGCTGAGAAATAATAACGTGTCATTTTGTCCACGTTGCAGGCTAAGCGGAATGTGGAAATTATAATTTTCTCTCTTCCTGAACAAGTGCAGCCGATTTCTGCATGAAAATATCAAAGGACACCAAATGACTGTGTTGAGGAATCCCTGGTCTCAAGGATGCAGAATAGGTGGACCTAATATTATGTATAAGAACTATACACAGTGGAAACTATGCAGACGTGAGGGCACCTCCTCTGCATATATACTGGGAGGATGCACATACTTACAGTATATACTCCAGATTAAAGCCGTATCCTCCCATTATAAATTAAGGCCATGTGACTGCCCAAATGTGACTGATAATGTTTCTAATATTCAACATCCCTTTTACAAAAGAGTTTGTCTCCAGTTGTTGAACAGGATTGCACTGCTTCTCTGCCTCCTGCTTGCTGGCAGTGGTGCGCTCCTGCTTGAGTGACAGTTCAGACCAATGGCATGGTTGCGCCGTTGGTCTGAACTGTGCGATCTCCAATGCTGTAAACAGAGGTGGCTTTGCCTCGGCAGCATCAGATAAGCACAGAGGCACTCAAGCACAGGATCCAGTTATAAGCTCCGCTTCAGAGCAGCATTTAGAAGCTCTATAGTAAAGAGCTTGCAAGCGCTACGTTCCTTGCCTAGGAGACCGGCTTTCATTGACTGCAAATACGGCCATTAACATAGGCAAGGAAGAGAAAACTACAAAATTACAAGATTTTTAATAACAACTACCGTAAAGGGCAAAGCCGCTTGTTTTTTTACAAGCAGGAGGCAATTTTACCAACTAAAGATGATGGGGAAAACCCTTTTAAAGGCTTCCAACGATGAACGCACATGGGTTATTCATAAAGACAGCCCCGTATATGTGCGGCCTTACTTTGTAATATGCTCCCACTGCTTCAATTAAGGCTAATAAATTAATAACGGAGCTCTAATTCCCAGTAAGACAGAGGATACAGTCAGGAAAGAAAAAAAAGCCCCTCATGTACAAACCATAAAACAACCCACCACCTCCAAATGACATCTTCAGTGTATACAACTGTTTTCTACATCGGAAAATGCTACGACTCCGGAATAATTTTTCCAGAGAGGTGCACATCATAGAAATTGCAAAACAGGAGTTTTCTTTATGATCTGTGATATTTCTGTACAAGTCAGATTATTCCTTTGAGCCCAAAATGTGAGCGGTGCTACAAATGTCTGCAATGCAAAGCCGGTGAATAAGTGTAATGTGCGCTGTGGGGGGACGATGGGGACAGCGCCGCTAACAGCCAGCGCCGATGTTACATGTCTGTTCGAAGTAATTATATTAACACAAGTACAAGCAGCGCCAACTCTTAAGGCCTTTGACAATTACAAAACAAAACATTACCGCTCACGTCAATCAGAAATGGAGAAACTCCTGCAATGCAAAAAAACAGACCCCTCGATGCCGGAACGTCTCAAGTGTATGCTGCAGAATTCGCGGCCAGTTCCATATGTTGTACATGATATCCTGCCTATTGGGTCAGATGCACTCAGTATGCAATATGCACCACTAGCAGCCCTCAGAAAAAATAGGACACAAGACAAAACTCAAAGTAGGAATAAATGCAGTATAAATAACCCAGCATTCCCTGCATTACTCTTTGTTCCTATTGTATCTCATAATGTGTGGAAAACTGACAAATATAGCAAAACTTGTACTGTATGTGTCCCAGGACATTAGTCATTATTGTAGATACAGGGTGCACTGCAGCCGTTAAAAAAGGGTGCTAGGCTAAGTCCAATAATAAATCGACACCAAGAAAAAAAGAGAAAAGAATGGACCAAAATAAGCCTGCACAACCATGTACCAAAAAATATCAAACCATGTTTATTGAACACCAAAAAAGAACATTAAAAGCATCTAAAATACAACTAAGTGTATAACACCCCAATATAATCTCCTAGATGCATAACAATAATATGCAGCAACCAACCATATAACACATGTAGTGATATTTATCACTGAATCCAAATATATAGTGTATAAATACATTACCACATAGATCACAAAATGTGTAATAACCAGGTCACTGGAAGGTGTAGCCCATAAAGGGTTAAGAGAGACCTAGACAAATAAGGCAAAGTTTCCCACTGAAGGGTCTATATAGACCCTTCAGTGGGAAACTTTGCCTTATTTGTCTAGGTCTCTCTTAACCCTTTATGGGCTACACCTTCCAGTGACCTGGTTATTACACATTTTGTGATCTATGTGGTAATGTATTTATACACTATATATTTGGATTCAGTGATAAATATCACTACATGTGTTATATGGTTGGTTGCTGCATATTATTGTTATGCATCTAGGAGATTATATTGGGGTGTTATACACTTAGTTGTATTTTAGATGCTTTTAATGTTCTTTTTTGGTGTTCAATAAACATGGTTTGATATTTTTTGGTACATGGTTGTGCAGGCTTATTTTGGTCCATTCTTTTCTCTTTTTTTCTTGGTGAGGACATTAGTCATGTCCCCCTGCCTCCTCCGCACTGTACAACTGGCTGCAGCAGGAGCCTCCCCCTCTGCAGGAGGAGAACAAGGTTGCTCAGCACTGACCATTTGCTAATCATCGGCAATTTCCCAACTAAAAAGTAAAAAGATCAGCAACAGTTCAAAGGTGTCTGGAGAAAAATATTTATATAAACGTTGTAAAAGTAAAATATACAAGTTACTAATGACCTTTATTACAGATGCTCCGATCTTCAACTATCCCAGCCAGTTCCAGGCCCAGAAGCTCCACTTCCACCACATGCATGACACAAGAGAGCTTTCTGTGTTAGCATGTCTTCGTACTATGTAAGAAGGGGGCTGGCTGACTTAATGGTTAAGTTTAATGGTTAAATCAACATTGTGATGCAGCAGGAAAGGCGGCAAACACAGTTCTAGGATGTATTAATAGAAGCAATGAGTTTAGATCACGTGAGGTAATTGTCCCCCTCTACTCCTCCTTGGTCAGGCCTCAAATGGAATACTGGGTCCAGTTCTGGGCAACACACTTTAAAAAAAAAACATTGAAAAACTGGTGAGCGGACTGCAAACCATGTCCTATGAGGAAAGAATAAAGGATCTGGGAAAGTTTAACTGGCGAAAAAGAAGGCTAAGGCTAGTTTCACACTAGCTTTTATCCAGGCTGCGGAGGGATGCGGACTTCCTCCGTGAAGCCCCGCCCACAGCCGCACCTCTTCGTTCAGCTCCGCCTACGGCTGCATGCGGCGTGCGCACCCTATCTTTAACATTGGGTACACAGGCCATGCCGCCGCATGCGTCGTTTTGATGGTGCGACGACCTGCGCTGAACGCAACACGTTGCATTTTCGGCATCCGCATACAGCGGCATGGCCTGCGTACCCAATGTTAAAGATATCTGCAGATAGGGGCATCTGTGATAAATAAAGCATATTAGTAACGAGGAGAACTTACTTTTTTAACCCCTTCCCGACCCATGACGCCTATGCGGCGTCATGGAATGATCGCATCCCTGCAGATCGGGTGAAAGGGTTAATTCCTATTTTACCCGATCTGCAGGGAGAGGGGGAGTTGTACTTCAGCCTAGGGGGGTGGCTTTGCCCCCACGTGGCTACGATCGCTCTGATTGGCTGTTGAAAGTGCAACAGCCAATCAGAGCAATTTGCAATATTTCACCTATGAAAATGGTGAAATATTGCAATCCAGCCATGGCCGATGCTGCAATAGCATCTGCCATGGCTGGAAATCATGTACTGGCCCCCCCCACCGCCCCCGATCTCCTCCCCAGTCGTCCGTTATGTGGCCCGGTCCTCTCCGTCCCCCTGTTCGCTCCCCCGTGCTCCTGTCCGCTCCCCCGTGCTCCTGTCCGCTCCCCCCGTCCTCCGATCCCCCCCCCTGTGCTCCGATCCACCCCCCCACCACCCCCTCATACTTACCGATCCTCCCGGTGTCCGTCCGTCTCCTCGCTGGGCGCCGCCATTTTGGAAAATGGCGGGCGCATGCTCAGTACGCCCGCCGAATCTGCAGGCTGGCAGATTCGTTACAGGTACATTTTGATCGCTGTGGTAGGTTCTACCACAGCGATCAAAATAAAAAAATAATAAATAAACCCCCCCCTTTATCACCCCCATAGGTAGGGACAATAATAAAATAAAGAAAATATTTTTTTTTTCTTTTACCACTAGGGTTAGGGTTAGAACTAGGGGTAGGGTTAGGGGTAGGGTTAGGGTTACGGGTAGGGTTAGGGTTAGGGGTAGGGTTATGGCATGTGCACACAGAGCGGATCGGCCGCGGATCGGCCGCGGATCGGCCGCGGATCGGCCGCGGATCGCAGCGGATCCGCAGCGGATCGGCCGCGGATCCGCAGCGGATCGGCCGCGGATCCGCAGCGGATCGGCCGCGGATCCGCAGCGGATCGGCCGCGGATCTGCAGCGGATCGGCCGCGGATCCGCAGCGGATCGGCCGCGGATCCGCAGTGGATCTGCAGCGGATTGGCCGCGGATCCGCAGCGGATTGGCCGCGGATCCGCAGCGGATCGGCCGCGGATCCGCAGCGGATCGGCCGCGGATCGCAGCGGATCGGCCGCGGATCGCAGCGGATTGGCAGCGGATCGGCCGCGGATCCGCAGCGGATCGGCCGCGGATCCGCAGCGGATCGGCAGCGGATCCGCCGCGGATCGGCCGCGGATCCGCAGCGGATCCGCCGCGGATTGGCCGCGGATCCGCAGCGGATCCGCAGCGGATTGGCCGCGGATCCGCAGCGGATCCGCAGCGGATTGGCAGCGGATCGGCAGCGGATCCGCAGCGGATTGGCCGCGGATCTGCAGCGGATTGGCCGCGGATCCGCAGCGGATTGGCCGCGGATCCGCAGCGGATTGGCCGCTGCGAATTCGAAGCAGTTTTCCATCAGGTTTACAGTACCATGTACACCTAAGGAAAACCAAATCTGCTGTGCCCATGGTGCGGAAAATTCCGTGCAGAAACGCTGCATTGTATTTTCCGCAGCATGTCAATTCTTTGTGCGGATTCCGCAGCGGTTTACACCTGTTCCTCAATAGGAATCTGCAGGTGAAATCCGCACAAAAAAACACTGGAAATCTGCTGTAAATCCGCAGGCAAAACGCAGTGCCTTTTACCTGCAGATTTTTCAAAAATCGTGCGGAAAAATCTCACACGAATCCGCAACGTGGGCACATACCCTTAGGGTTAGGGTTGGAATTAGGGCTAGGGTTGGAAATAGGGTTAAGAATAGGCTTGTGGTTAGGGTTACGGATAGGGTTAGGGGTGTGTTGGGGTTACAGTTGTGGTTAGGGTTGGGATTAGGGTTACGGTTGGGATTAGGGTTAGGATTAGGGTTGGAATTAGGGTTACGGTTGTGTTGCGGTTAGGGTTGTGGTTAGGGGTGTGTTGGGGTTAGGGTTGTGATTAGGGTTATGGCTACAGTTGGGATTAGGATTAGGGGTGTGTTGGGGTAAGTGTTGAAGTTAGAAATGAGGGGTTTCCACTGTTAGGGCACATCAGGGGTCTCCAAACGCAACATGGCGCCACCATTGATTCCAGCCAATCTTGCGTTCAAAAAGTCAAATGGTGCTCCCGCCCTTCCAAGCCCCGACGTGCGCCCAAACAGTGGTTTACCCCCACATTTGGGGTACCAGCGTACTCAGGACAAACTGGGCAACAACTGTTGGGGTCCAATTTCTCCTGTTACCCTTGCAAAAATAAAAAATTACTTGCTAAAACATAATTTTTGAGGAAAGAACAATTATTTTTTATTTTCACGGCTCTGCGTTATAAACTTCTGTGAAGCACTTGGGGGTTGAAAGTGCTCACCACACATCTAGATAAGTTCCTTGGGGGGTCTAGTTTCCAAAATGGGGTCACTTGTGGGGTGTTTCTACTGTTTAGGCACATCAGGGGCTCTGCAAATGCAATGTGACGCCCGCAGACCATTCCATCAAAGTCTGCATTTCAAATGTCACTACTTCCCTTCCGAGCCCTGACATGTGCCCAAACAGTGGTTTACCCCCACATATGGGGTATCAGCGTACTCACAACAAACTGGGCAACAAATATTGGGGTCCAAATTCTCCTGTTACCCTTGTGAACATAAAAAATTGCTTGCTAAAACATCTTTTTTGAGGAAAGAAAAATGATTTTTTATTTTCACGGCTCTGCGTTGTAAACTTCTGTGAAGCACTTGGGGGTTGAACGTGCTCACCACACATCTAGATAAGTTCCCTTGGGGGTCTAGTTTCCAAAATGGAGTCAATTGTGGGGAGTTCCTACTGTTTAGGCACATCAGGGGCTCTGCAAACGCAACCTGACGCCCGCAGAGCATTCCATCAAAGTCTGCATTTCAAAACGTCACTACTTCCCTTCCGAACCCCGACGTGTGCCAAAACAGTGGTTTACCCCCACATATGGGGTATCATCGTACTCAGGAGAAACTGGAAAACAACTTTTGGGGTCCAATTTCTCCTATTACCCTTGGGAAAATAAAAAATTGTGGGCTAAAAAATCATTTTTGAGAAAAGAAAAATTATTTTTTATTTTCATGGCTCTGCGTTATAAACTTCTGTGAAGCACTTGGGGGTTCAAAGTGCTCACCACACATCTAGATTAGTTCCTTGGGAGGTCTAGTTTCCAAAATGGGGCCACTTGTGCGGGAGCTCCAATGTTTAGGCACACAGGGGCTCTCCAAACGCGACATGGTGTCCGCTAATGATTGGAGCTAATTTTCCATTCAAAAAGCCAAATGGCGTGCCTTCCCTTCCGAGCCCTGCCGTGCGCCCAAACAGTGGTTTACCCCCACATATGGGGTATCATCGTACTCAGGACAAACTGGACAACAACATTTGGGGTCCAATTTCTCCTATTACCCTTGGGAAAATAAAAAATTCTGGGCTAAAAATCATTTTTGAGGAAAGAAAAATTATTTTTTTATTTTCACGGCTCTGCGTTATAAACTTCTGTGAAGCACCTGGGGGTTATAAGTGTTTACTATGCATCTAGATAAGTTCCTTGGGGGGTCTAGTTTCCAAAATGGGGTCACTTGTAGGGGAGCTCCAATGTTTAGGCACACAGGGGCTCTCCAAACGCGACATGGTGTCCGCTAACGATTGGAGCTAATTTTCCATTCAAAAAGTCAAATGGCACGCCTCCCCTTCCGAGCCTTGCCGTGCACCCAAACAGTGGTTTACCCCCACATATGAGGTATCGGCATACTCAGGAGAAATTGCCCAACAAATTTTAGGATCCATTTTATCCTGTTGCCCATGTGAAAATGAAAGAATTGAGGCTAAAAGAAATTTTGTGTGAAAAAAAAGTACTTTTTCATTTTTGCGGATCAATTTGTGAAGCACCTGGGGGTTTAAAGTGCTCACTATGCCTCTAGATGAGTTCCTTGGGGGGTCTACTTTCCAAAATGGGGTCACTTGTGGAGGAGCTCCAATGTTTAGGCACACAGGGGCTTTCCAAACGCGACATGGTGTCCGCTAACGATGGAGATAATTTTTCATTCAAAAAGTCAAATGGCGCTCCTTCCCTTCCGAGCCTTACCATGTGCCCAAACAGTGGTTTACCCCCACATGTGAGGTATTGGTGTACTCAGGAGAAATTGCCCAACAAAATTTAGGATCCATTTTATCCTGTTGCCCATGTGAAAATGAAAAAATTGAGGCTAAAATAATTTTTTCGTGAAAAAAAAGTACTTTTTCATTTTTACGGATCAATTTGTGAAGCACCTGGGGGTTTAAAGTGCTCACTATGCTTCTAGATAAGTTCCTTGGGGGGTCTAGTTTCCAAAATGGGGTCACTTGTGGGGGAGCTCCAATGTTTAGGCACACGGGGGCTCTCCAAACGCGACATGGTGTCCGCTAAAGATTGGAGCCAATTTTTCATTGAAAAAGTCAAATGGCGCTCCTTCCCTTCCGAGCCCTGCCGTGCGCCCAAACAGTGGTTTACCCCCACATATGAGGTATCAGCGTACTCAGGACAAATTGGACAACAACGTCCGTGGTCCAGTTTCTCCTTTTACCCTTGGGAAAATAAAAAATTTTTTGCTAAAATATCATTTTTGTGACTAAAAAGTTAAATGTTCATTTTTTACTTCCATGTTGCTTCTGCTGCTGTGAAACACCTGAAGGGTTAATAAACTTCTTGAATGTGGTTTTGAGCACCTTGAGGGGTGCAGTTTTTAGAATGGTGTCACTTTTGGGTATTTTCAGCCATATAGAACCCTCAAACTGACTTCAAATGTGAGGTGATCCCTAAAAAAAATGGTTTTGTAAATTTTGTTGTAAAAATGAGAAATCACTGGTCAAATTTTAACCCTTATAACTTCCTAGCAAAAAAAAAATTTGTTTCCAAAATTGTGCTGATGTAAAGTAGACATGTGGGAAATGTTATTTATTAACTATTTTGTGTCACATAACTCTCTGGTTTAACAGAATAAAAATTCAAAATGTGAAAATTGCGAAATTTTCAAAATTTTTGCCAAATTTCCGTTTTTTTCACAAATAAACTCAGAAATTATCGACCTAAATTTACCACTAACATGAAGCCCAATATGTCACGAAAAAACAATCTCAGAATCGCTAGGATCCGTTGAAGCGTTCCTGAGTTATTACCTCATAAAGGGACACTGGTCAGAATTGCAAAAAACGGCAAGGTCATGAAGGGGTTAAACACATTTAAGTATTTATTTTTTAACTAGACAACCCCTTTATAGCCCGTGTCTTCCCAGAATTTCTACAATGCCGTTTCAGGTTTATCATTTCTTCAAGCGCTCTCTGGATTTCTGATGGTGTTTATCTACTTCTCCTGTGCCTTAGGATATGTACACACGCGGGGGCTGTCTGCACATGTGAGCGGTTTAGAAAGACAAGCCGATCCGTAGAAACTGAGCTTACCCGGGCACAATGGGAATGAATGCAGAGACCAGGGCAGTAAGAAGTCACGATGACTAGGAATCTGCACACCATTGTTGGAAAATTAAAAAGCTCGGAGGTGAGTGCTCAATGGTAAATAAAATGTAACTACAAAAAAATTGTTAGTCACACAAAACACAGGATATTAAAAAAAATATATAAATAAATAATAATAAATTATATATATATATATATATATATATATATATATATATATATATATATATATATATATATATATATAGTTTCCTTTAACTCAGATTTTATCTCCTATTACAAATATAACAGGGAAATATATTAAGAAATCTTCAGTTTTAAGAGGAGACTAGCAATGTCCCGTTCCTCCTGTGTGTGGCTGTGAGACAACTGGCTGCAGCAGGAGCCTCTCCCCTCACACCTGTCTGCAGTGGCACAAAAGGTTGATAAACTCTGCCCCTTTGGATGAGAAGGCAGGCATCAGGCAGCCACAAGATGATGATGATGATGGAACTGATTAGCAAGAGCTTAAAGGGCAACTGTCAGTAGGTTCACCCCTCCTAAGCCATCTATATGGGCAAGCTGAATAAAATGATACCGTGATATCTGCAATCTGATGTCTTATTCCAGAGAAATCCACGTTTTATTAAAAATGTAAACAAGGTGTTAAGATCTATGGGCCGGACATAGATCTCCCCGAGAATCTGCCTCCAGAGTTTATTGTAAATGAAAGGTGGCATTACCAGTGTGAGACACGGAAGGCGAGTATCCACTATTTTTTTATTTTAAATGGGGCCATGATGTGACTAAGCTACGGACAACCCCTTTTATTATTCATTTCTAGGTTTTGAATTCCTTTAAAGGCAAAAAAACAAAGGCAACTCTGGAGGAATACTTTAAGGATAACTGTTCAGATCTTGTTGGATGGTGATTACATCAATGGACAATATATGGGACTGTGATCATTTAACTAGCGAGATGCTTCTCATAAAAAATAAATGAGATGTTAAGTCTTAACATGTGAAAACTTAAAGTCATTACCTATATGGGACTGGTTTCTGCATATATTTGACCCCTGCCTTTAAAGAAGCACCTTAATAATAATATGCTTATTAAAACCCCCACTGGGTCGGTATGATCATTTTTAATTTCCTCTAAGGAAGCCTGGCCGCTAGGGGCATCGCTATACTAAGCCAGATAGTAGGAAAGGGACCCTCGCTCATGGCCGGCGGACATTCGCCTTTCTTTTGTCATTTTCACTAGATCAATAAATGCCGTATGTGGTTGCTATGGCACGGAAGCCATTTGTTATTCTCCTCGAAATGAGATTTATCTGTGAGTGCAGCAAAGGAGGACAACTGTCAATCACGTTAATAAGGGGGAATTTGCACATTTATAAGATTGTCTGTTCTGAATGAACCGTATAATTTGTAGTGGACCGTTCTATTAAAAAAAAAGAAATTAAAGGGGACCTGATGCGATGAAAATGCAGTCCAATTTGTAAGCAGAATCCTATACAGCAGGAGGAGATAAATTGATATATAAAATTGTGTGAAAAGATTTGGGATCACCTGTGTTTTAATCATTTGAGCCCCTGCTCATTCTGGGTTTAAGGCCATGTGCACACGTTCAGGATTTTTCGCGTTTTTTTTGCGTTTTTTCGCTATAAAAACGTGATAAAACCGCGAAAAAAACGCTAACCTATGCCTCCTATTATTTACAGTGTATTCCGCATTTTTTGTGCAAATGTTGCGATTTTTTCCGCAAAAAAATCGCATCGCGGAAAAAAAAGCAACATGTTCATTAAAAATGCGGAATTGCGGGGATTCCGCACACCTAGGAGTCCATTGATCTGCTTACTTCCCGCACAGGGCTGTGCCCACCATGCGGGAAGTAAGCAGATTATGTGCGGTTGGTACCCAGGGTGGAGGAGAGGAGACTCTCCTCCACGCACTGGGCACCATATAATTGGTAAAAAATAAGAATTAAAATAAAAAATAGTGATATACTCACCTTCGATGTCTTCCCGCCTCTCAGCTGCATGCTGCCGCTTCGGTTTCTATAGCTGGTGTGCAGTGAAGGACCTTGCAATGACGTCACGGTCCTGTGATTGGTCGAGACCGGTCATGTGACCGCTCACGTGACCGCGACGTCATGGAAGGTCCTGCGCGCGCACACCATCTATACGGAACGGACGCCGCTGAGGTCTGCAGGTGAGTATAAGCATTTTTTTTTTTTTTTTTATTATTTTTAAACATTCTTTTACTATAGATGCTGCATAAGCAGCATCTATAGTAAAAAATTGGTCACACTTGTCAAACAGTATGTTTGACAAGTGTGACCAACCTGTCAGTCAGTTTTCCAAGCGATGCTACAGATCGCTTGGAAAACTTTAGCATTCTGCAAGCTAATTACGCTTGCAGAATGCTAAAAAAAACGCGAAAAAAACAGGGGAAAAAAAACGCCAAAAAAAATGCGGATTTCTTGCAGAAAATTTCCGGTTTTCTTCAGGAAATTTCTGCAAGAAATCCGGACGTGTGCACATACCCTAAGAGTACAGAGGGTGGTCCTAAATCAGCAGTGACCGGCAGTGGTGCCGTTCTAATCAGCAGTGACCGGCAGTGGTGCCGTCCTAATCAGCAGTGACCGGCGGTGGGGCCGGCCTAATCAGCAGTGACCGGCGGTGGGGCCGGCCTAATCAGCAGTGACCGGCGGTGGGGCCGGCCTAATCAGCAGTGACCGGCGGTGGGGCCGGCCTAATCAGCAGTGACCGGCGGTGGGGCCGTCCTAATCAGCAGTGACCGGCGGTGGGGCCGGCCTAATCAGCAGTGACCGGCGGTGGTGCCGGCCTAATCAGCAGTGACCGGCGGTGGTGCCGGCCTAATCAGCAGTGACCGGCAGTGGTGCCGTCCTAATCAGCAGTGACCGGCAGTGGTGCCGTCCTAATCAGCAGTGACCGGCAGTGGTGCCGTCCTAATCAGCAGTGACCGGCAGTGGGGCTGGCCTAATCAGCAGTGACCGGCGGTGGTGCCGGCCTAATCAGCAGTGACCGTCAGTGGTGCCGTTCTAATCAGCAGTGACCGGCAGTGGTGCCGTTCTAATCAGCAGTGACCGGCAGTGGTGCCGTCCTAAATCAGCAGTGACCGGCGGTGGTGCCGTCCTAATCAGCAGTGACCGGCGGTGGGGCCGGCCTAATCAGCAGGGGCCGGCCTAATCAGCAGTGACCGGCGGTGGTGCCGGCCTAATCAGCAGTGACCGGCGGTGGTGCTGGCCTAATCAGCAGTGACCGGCAGTGGTGCCGGCCTAATCAGCAGTGACCAGCGGTGGGGCCGGCCTAATCAGCAGTGACCAGCGGTGGGGCCGGCCTAATCAGTGACTGTCAGTCTTCTCTATGTGAGTGTACATACAGATATAGCCGTCAATCCTTGAGCGGGACCGCCCACTGGACTACTAAGCCCATAATGAGCAAAAGCCCTGCCAGATCAGACTGCATGCTCGCTTTTAAATATAAGTTTTGATTAAAAAATATATCTCTACGCAAATTAACTAAGGTGTGAAAGCTGCAAAAGGCTCAACTCATGCATCACTAGACCTCATGGACCACACCATACTACAAATTTATAAGGTTCATCATTACAATATGGTGTCTATAGCTTTATTACTCAGCTTTAACGCCCGACAGGTGGAAATACCAATAGTAAATAGGCTATATATGCTTTAGAGGAGAATGTATTCAACAAAGCAACTGCAAGCTGATTTAGGAGCAAAACTAATTCTCTGCATGTATCCATCAAACGTGGATAAAACATTTGGATATTTAAGTAGTTAACAGATAAGAAAAAAGTATTGTTCTAAATCAAATCAGTAAAATAACTAATAGTCACCCTATAAATCCTCTGTTTTTCCAATACGGTCATCGTTTACTAGGTCGCAGCAATTATGTTACCGCCAACAGTGCTGCAGTGGTCATTGATTGGCAGCAGTGGTCACCGATTGGCTGCAGCAGTCACATAGGTAGACAGACATGGTATTGCTACAAATACTGTCAGGAATACCAAATTGGGGGGTATTTATCAGGCAAGTACGGTATTAGATCATTTGTTATTTTATGGATTTTTCTCCTATACCCTATTCTTACAAAATACAAAGATGAGCAGTTTCATTGAGTAGCTGGAAACAAAACAGTATACATTTGTGTTCCGATGAAGAATTCGTCATGATCCATAGACTGTCTAATGTGTATGACGGCCTCCTTTTTTACCCTGACAGATGATTTTGGGGGAGAGGAAAATCCGGCCCAGGCCCATCCCGTAGACTTTTCAATCTACGGAAAATAAGCCAATGACAGAGGAGTCTGGCAGCGTCTCATCAGACGAGAGATTTATCTGTATGATGGGGGGCGATCGGAAGAGGGGCGATCGGAAGAGGGGCGATCGGAAGAGGGGCGATCGGAAGAGGGGCGATCGGAAGAGGGGCGATCGGAAGAGGGGCGATCGGCAGGAACAATCGTTTGTCCAACATTGAAATACTGTGAATGGGGGTACATAAAGGCCATAACTGTTTCGGTGCATTTCTTTTATGGCATTGTGTTTGAATCATTTATATCAAGTGCAAGCTTGAACAGTTTTACTATAGTTATTTTAGTTATTTTAATTTTGGCTTACAATTATCACAGCATCTCGCGTTGGGATGACATAATTGTGCAAAGTCAGACAATTTAGTCTAAGTTTTCATGATCTAAAAATGAGACCTGCCCCGCTGTATCTTATCAAAAATTATTTGCCCCTTTACCACTGAATAACACAAGAGAGATCGCTACTTTTTAGCTTCATGGTTATTGAAATGAACCACATATCTTCTGCACTCCAAAGTGAAGGGCCGGTGTTACCAGACATTCCCGATACATAATGTACAAAATAGATACGATCATTTACCTTATTGTATCTTTCATGTGGCACCGACTGTAAGACAATAGGCTCCATCGTAGAAACATTTGCAAACTGGACTTCTGGGATATATAGTGCACATACCACATGAGCCCAACCTGGAAGAGAGAATGGTCTGTTACTATGGATCACACAGACAACTGGGAATCTGTGTAGGAAACCCACCTCACTCGCTACAGGGGCTACCCCAGAAGGGCATTGTGAATTAACGAGTGTTCTCAGGATCCTCATCTCATCTAAAGTGGTAGCAGTGACAGAGCATCTCTCGCTCTACATTACACAGCTGATTTAAACGGACACGGTGTAATACCTAGTTCCCCCTGTGGTGGCGCTGTTGTGAAAGTGAACCCACATATTACAGTTGCTCTTTGGGGTCTCAGCAGGCAGACACAGTGTGATTTACATTCTTAGAAGTTCTTTCCTATCCATATAGGGAATGACTTGATGATCAGTGGGGGTCTGACCGTGAAATGGAGGGGTGGCCAACTATGAGCATCCATTGTACAGGGGACTGCTGGGATAGCAAAGTGCAGCGGTACGCTTTTTCCGGGAATTTCATATAGAATTAATGGAGCGTTAGGGGCTCCCATTTTTAGGATTGGCGAGACCCCCACCGATAAATCGCTGCATCTATACCACAAATTTGGAGAAATTCCATCAAAAACCCACAACAAAACCAGAACATTTGAGTACTCCCTTAAGGCAAAAAGTGCCTTGATGATCATGCTATTATGATGGAGGGGAACCAGGCGCCAAAGCTGCAGGAAAAATGAGAAACCTCCTCTGTAAAGCTGAGCAAAAAAGGTTTGCAGTCCCCCAATCCTGACTTCTGGTTTGGTCCTCTGTTGCATATGGGCATCGTTTTAGTGGCCTGGCACCTTCTGGTCGTCTCTGTTGCTTCCTAGGCTTCAGGATGTGACAGCGTGATGCACGTCATTACGATGTTGTGGTGTCTAGGAAGGACAGAGGAGCCCAGGGGATGACGGCCACAGAAGTAAAGTCCGTCTGCAACAGAACACCAGACCAGTAGGTGGTTGGGGGATTAGTGTTTTGCAGTCAGACCTCCACTTCCCAGCTTGAGGGTTTTGTATGGGGGTAGAAGTATTGCTACATTTTTTTAAATGAAGGGTAAAGATAAAAAAAAAAAAAAAATTCTCATTTAATGCTCCTGGATGCATAAATGTGAGTACCCATGTATTCTGTGTGCATTGGCTACCTGGCTCGTGGGATTTGCCTAGCTCAGAAAATAATAATGTTATATTGGCACATGTGGGAAATTAGGGCATTTACAGCTAATTTGCTATAATATATTTCTATTTGAGGGGCCAAAAAAAGAATAACTCGCTCAAAAATCCACAGGCAATTTAGACCCCCGCTACTTCAATGGAATATACATAGCTCGTGGCTACGTCTGAACGCGCGGCCACCAGGCGCCATTTCTCCACCTTCGTTCCAGTGTAATTAATACTAACTGTGAGAGGGAGCCGTCTTTAAACAGAGGGCAGAAGAACGGGGGGCTTAGCGCGTAGAGCTGCTTTCTACCAGCCTCCAATATGCTGGATTATGAAGAAAACCAGCTTTAAGTCGTAATGTGTGCGCTGTGCCTCCAGAATAGGCTATTGTGGCCATGCCAGAAACAGCAGCAGATTTCTGACTACTTTAATAGCCAAAATAATTCTGCAGGACTTGACGAGCGTCCAATTTCTAGTCCCTGAAGGTAAACACGGGCTTCAGTGGCCAACGCAATAAGTCAATATACTTTTCAGTGTTCTGGTAAAACACATATGGGATTGTCTGGTGTTATTCCCTTGCTCAGCGGAGGCAGGAAATAGACGAGATACTTACAAATGTAAAACTCCTGTTTAGTTTTAATGCTGCCAAGAACAGGGATGCAGTGGTGCAGGATTGCAAGGGTTAAGGATCAAGAAAAAATTAAAACCCAATTTCTCCCCCCGAAATATAAAGTTCTTAAGGGCGTCCCACCATTAAATATCATGATCACGGCATAAATGATACCACGACTCGACCTGGTGTTCAAGGGGCACGACCACCTAATGAGCCGAGTGCTGGTGGACGCACATGCTCAGTCTGCACAATGATCCTCTGTTCACTGCAGAGCCAATCATGGCAGCAATTTGCACATGCGATTACACTGATTATTCATTTGGCATACAGTGAGGACTCCCTCGGCCGGAAACAAAAGAAAAGATGAAAGGAGGAAGAATATTGTTAGCTGCCAGATGGGGAAGGAGACCGATTTGGTTCAATGTCCCAGATTGGTGGTGGCAGCAACAACGACGAAACAATGAAGCAAGAATTAATGGAAGGTGGGTTTTTTTCCCATTAATGCTAGGAAGTATAAATTACTTAGGAGGAACCAGCCATGTGTCATAGGCAGCATGAATCAAGAGTCTGGCTGCAGGATTATTTTTATAGATATAGATTAGACCAGTTCAGTGCTGCCCTCGGCCGGCTTTTCCCTGCACAGGTCTCTCCTAGATCGACGTTGTGAAGAATCAGTCTGGCTGCACTAATGCACTCAGATTGCCTTTAAGAAAGTTATTAACAGCAATTCACTACTTTTGGTATGAAAAGGATTCATAGGAAATCCCCTTTAAAAAACCAAATTCTATATGCACGCACACATTTTTTAAAATGAAAGCCTGTAAATAACAATTGCATAAAAGGCCTCTTCCGAAATGTGAGCAAGCGGTCAGAATCGTATTTACTGGTGATTTTTTATTTTATCTGCAGTCTCTTTAAATGGATTTTGGCTCCAGTCTAGTAATAAAGAATTGCTGTGATCAAATAACACAACGACCACTTAACTCCTACAAGTCATGTTTCATTGTAATAAACAGGATATTCAGAAAGATGGCTCAATATCAGCGTTATCGGAGCGCAGCAGCTTTTATTGCCACATTTTATTAATATAGCACCGATATATTTCCGCAGGCATGTCCCAGAACGATCAGCGGCGCGGCGGATTGTGGAAAATTTGGCAACTTATAGAATAAATCACACAAAGCACTTTTTGAAGGTTTGGAGTCTTATTTACAAAGACCACCCCAAGTCTAAAAGATCTATACTCCCCAACTTCTGTGTTTAAGGGGGAAGGGAAGTGATAACCACATAGCTTAATAAAAATAAATTCTAGATCTACGTTTAGGCTCTGGAGAAACTAAGAAACGTGTCAAAGCCTCGGTGTGCGGAAGGTCGGCAGACCAAGATCTAAGGGCGACCGTAGTCATTTAACAGAAATCTCATCTGGCCCATAGCTATGGACACATACACGCTTACAATGGGCGAGTGTGCGCAAGATCTGGACAGGGAGAGGGGAGCAGACCGCTGCCAATCACCTCTGGCCAACAGTTTGGGAACAAAGGATCAGGCATGTTGAAATTTAACATGTTCAATCCCACCCCTTCACCACAACATAAGCCGACAAATCCTGAAAGTATTATAGACAGTCATTTGGTCCAGGCAAGTTTCAATGGGACTGGCCAACCATACTTCAACCCAAAACATATTTATTTGCAAAGAATCTATAAAGGGGTCCTCTGTTTATTATGTTTGAAATTTAGTCTTAAAGAGAATCTTACACTGTATTTTTTTTTTATTACATGAATATAAAAGAGAATTCTTCCTTCAATTAGCGCCACTCCACTGATTAGGGAACTGTTGTCCTTTTTCTTCTGTGCCTCTTCGTTCAAAAGTTATTCCCCCCTCCCCTGGTAATAATGCTGCAAATTCTCCTTTAAGTAGACTGAGCGTCTACCACTGATCTTCTCTGTGGGCGTTTGCTTTTTCTCCCCTGATGCTGGCCAATCAAAACATGGCAACTCCCACAAGTTCTGAGGTACACGCCCATATTGCTAAAAGGGAAAATTGACACTTATTACAGGGCAGGGGAAAAATAACCTTGGTACGAAGGGGTACAGAAAAAAAATGTTCCAGAACTAGCGCAGCTGCATCAGCTGAGGAATGAAGTTGAAATAAAAAAAATAAAAAAAAAAGTAGTGAAAAGTCCTCTAAGGCCTTATTCAAATCTGTTCAAAACATGTTAAAACTGCTCCTGGTGCACTTATCTTTCTACTATATCCATAAAAAGTCCCAATTTTCATGCTCTTTGTCATCTACTATTTCAGTGGACGTTTCAGTCTTAATGGCATTCTGCCAGCACTATTGGTACTTGAACCTCCAACTGTCATCATGAACTACACGTGCCATAATCCACTATACAGTGCCCTTAAAAGCCTACCTCTGTATACAGTTTGACAGACAGGAGAGCAGGAGCGGAAAAACAGAGCCCTGCCGCTCACTTCCTGTAGAGAATACGCCCCGCCCACACTTTCTTTAGTCCATCAGTCAGTGGACAGCAAGTTATACAGAAGGGAGACACCTAGTGGCCGGCATTTTAAAGTGATTTTTCAGGGGTAAGACAAGATAAACTTCTAAATAAAGTGATTTGCAGATTGTCTATTTATCACATCAGATCAAGTTGTCTGATAATACAGTGATTCCCGTATATAAAACCACGCGGTCCCCAGGATTGTGAATAATTTGGTTTTGGATACGTAATTTATCAAAACTAGTTCTGCGGCTGAGATCCCCAAGATCTACTGGACTGAATTACTGAAAAATGAGATTGTGATAAAGGGCGCACACGAGCGCAAATCAATAACATTTATACTTGGAGACATTATTCAAAGAACAAGAAGAAAACCTGCGGACTCAGCGGTTGGCAATGACTTTGTGCAGACTTCAGAGCACTGATTGAGAACCTATGACACGTAAAAAAAAGAAAAAAAAAAAAAAAAGGCTGCGGCGCAGCTCCTTGGCCTCATACCAGGCAGACGCACGTGGTAAATCCTGGTGAATGCAGTTACATGGCATTCCTGATCAGCGGCCAGATGGTTCACATTTCACTAACAAGTTTTGTGTTGTAGCAAATCCTGCCTTAGAAGTTTTAAAAAAAAAAAAGTACACCCAGCGCCAGAGCAGCAGAAGGTGGAAAATGTGCGGAAATGCAACATTCCCAATCAGACATCAGCGTTACAGTGAGCACATTACAAGTCAGGATGAGATTTCCCACATCATCTAATGATGATGATGAAAACTAAATAAAGTAGATTCTGGCTTGGTCTTAAATTCCCCGAGTTGGTATAGAACCAGTGTTGTATGTGAAGGGGGCTGGCTGAATGGATCATTTGAATAGGAAAGCCAACCCCCTTTTTCTGTATATAGTCTGTGTTAAAGATGGCCCCTTCACATTGCACTGGTCGCGTACCATCACAGGAACCTCTCCTGCAGCCAGCCCCATTCTGAAATTGGGGCACCAATCCTAATTCAAGTATCACAGAATATACTTTATTTTAAAAATATTTTTTTTTTTTGCCAATCAGTTTTTTTCTTTTAATTGTACATTTTTAATTACGATATATTTTCTGCATGTGATTAAAGGGGTGGCCATTTTAAAGGGGTAACCCCTAGGTTATCCCCTATTCCTAGGATATGAAATAACTTGTTAATCATTAGAGGTCAGACTATTGAGACCACCCAGCGATCCTGACAATGGGGCTCTGCAGAGCTTCATCTGAATGGAGAAGAGGAGCACATGCAAGACCTTCACTCCATTCATTGTCTGTGGAACGTCGAGAGAAGAAAAAAAAAAAGTACATAGCTGTGTTCACTAGTTCTGTAGACAATGACCGCAGTGTACGGACTGGTCAGGGCTCTCCCGATCCAAGTGTGACAGCCGTATAGAAATATATGAAGCGGGCACGCTCAGGTCAGGAGAGCCGCGGCCGGTCTGTGCACTGTGGTCCGACCTCGTTCCCATTTACACAGCCGTCTGACTGAACCCTTAGGGCAAGTTCACACGAGGCGTTTATCCCAGCATTTTTTGGCATGCTAGATTAGTCTCTTGTGCATGCTCATAGAGTTGAGTGCAAGAAAAGAAAATATCCTATTCTGCAGAATCAGATTTTTGCTACCTGCAGATTTTCAGCGTTTTTTCACCACCCATTCCTGTCAATGGGTGAAACATGAAGAAGCGACATGCTCTATTGTGCAAAAAAAAAAAACATGCAAAGCACAAAATGCCGATGACAAAAAAACCAGAGAAAAAAAGTCAATAACAAAAAAAGCGCGAGATTTCTAACATTTCAGAAATACAGTAGCTGGTACTGTAAGGCTATATGCACACGTTGTAGATTTCCTGTGGTTCCGCAGCGTTTTTTATCCCGAGCAGAAAAGCTGCAGATCCGCAAGTGATTTACAGTTCAATGTAAATCAATGGGGGGAAAAAATGCTGTGCTAATGGTGCGGAAAAATCTGCAAGGAAAACGCAGCAGATTAAAAAAAAGGACCATGTCAATTCTTTTTGCGGATCTGCAGCGTTTCTGCACCCATTCCATAACAGAAATCGGCAGGGGTAAAAAAAAGGAAGAAATCCGCACAGAATCTGCCCAAAAAAAAAAAAAACACAAAATCTGCAACAACAAAAAAAAAGTGCAGATTTTGACCTGCGTTTTCTGACAAGAAATGCAGAATCTGCACAGAAAATTCCACAGTCTAATCCGCAGCGTGTGCACATAGCCTAAGACGAAGCTGAACAATTGCACTAGAAAAAAAAAAAAAAAAACGCCTAGTGTGAACTTGCCCTTAGACTCAATGTTCAAGTGAAAACTACGAGATTTGATGATTTTGTATAGAAAATAGAAAACTACACATATATTGTTACCAATAGGGCAATTTGCTGATGGGCCCTTCCTTTATGGGCATGACGCTGCAGCAACTGTCCAGTTGTGTATAGGGAACATGTTCTTTCCAAACTACTAACCCCACATCTGGCTTCCTCCCAAAAACACAGAAACAACTTCCAAAGCTTCAAGGTACAAGTTGGAACAGAGATAAATCCATTCCATCTGGCGAGTATTATTCCTGAGGCTAATGAAGACAAAACGCTGATACATAATGAATACTAGAAAATTGGGATTTTTATAAAGAGCATCTGGCTTTTCTTTGCTCCCTTTTCACCTCGGCTTGTGCTCTGCCAGGAAGGCCTGGAACAACATGTGATGCACCGAGGGTCCATCAGGCTACGCGGGGATTAGCACGACGAGAGCGAGCCATCCATAAGCCCCACGTGTCACCCAGGCATGTCTGCACATCGCGTTTAGGGCGTAGTCACCGAGCTATCCGCCACTAAAGGGGAGCAGTGTGCTCACATAACCCGTGGATTCCCCGGGACCCCACACACAGCGACACTGCACATTCATCACTCCCAGAAGACCGAAGAGGTCGGACATTCAGAGATAGTCCTCGCGCAGGTAGGGGGAAAGGCAAGGATCGAAAACATCAAGAAAATATTATATTATACCCATTATTATTATAGCTTTCAAGGATAACAATCAGAATGGACAATCCCACAGTGAAAACCCATCACTGACCGCAAGACCTCAGCATGCAGATTAAGACCGTGTTCACACATTGCGGAACTGTTTTTTACAAGGTGCTTTGAAGTCGTTGCAAAAAAAACCTTAAAAAGGGAATCTGTCTGCAAGTTTTTGGTGTTCGCATAATGTAATGGCAGAGCTGGGTTCCAGCGATGTTTCACTTACTAGACTGTTTTCTCTGCTGACCCCTGATTGGCTGCTTCTTGTATATACTGTCAGCAAGCTGCCTATCAGTGGTAGGGGCAGGGTTACGAAGATTAGCCGGACTGCCAGGCACGCAACACCTAGTCCTGCAGTGATCATCTCCTGCTGATAAAACCCAGCTTGCAATGAAACTACAGCACAAAACTTAACAACCCTGGAATGAAGTCTCTGACCCTACATCATGCCGCTCTCAGATGAAATAGAAAAACCTACTGATAGATGCTCTTTAAAAGGGGTTTTCCCGGCTTATTATACAGATGACCTATCCTTTGGATAGGTCACACCAATATCCGATCTGTGGGGGTCTTGCACACATCCTCCCCAATGATAACTATTTTTAGCTCTAGCAGAGGCCGGTTGTAAATAGTGGACAAAGTCAGAACAGCATGGCTCTGTACACTGTATTGGCAGCTCCTGGGTACTACAAGTCAGCTCCTAGTCACTTTAATAGGAGGTAAGCTGCACTAACATTTTCTTTCAGCTCTTGCTCTCCTGTCTGTCAAACTGTATTCAGGCATAACAGAGAGGCGAGCTTTAAACACAGAGCAAGAAACCAATGGAGATTGGCAGGCCAAGGAAAGGAAAGTCCTAGCACATAAAGTACTGTCAGAATATTGACGACATGGAACTGCACATAGTGGCTGGTAAGTCACAGAGCAAGATCATGTGCACAGTGCCTTGACGTATTAGATTGGTAACTGCAGCAAGATCGTGCTTATGTCCAGGCTTTGTGAGAAAGAACAGGTACGCTTCAAATACTATATATAAAAATTTTGCAATCCCGACAAAGCCGCTGTTCGATCACGTCACATGAAGCCGAAATAAATAACGTGACTGGATCCTATGTAAATGGGCTTATTATGGAGACTGAAATTCTATATTAGCACAGGTAATCTCCACCTTGGTTTTGATGCTTTTTGGCATGTAGTGAAGAGGATCCAAGATACAAGATCCTTAAAATACGACGGCGCATGTAGTTGGAAGAACAAATAAAGTCACTTAGATCCTTAGACCTTTAAAGGGAACCTGTCACCAGGTTTGGCCAATAAGAGATAGCGCCATCACTTCATTCTCTAGATGTGTGGGGGTCCCTGAGGTCTGACCCCCTCTAGCAGTTATAAATCGGTGGCATATCCTCGAGAAATGCTATCACAGATCAGGGGGGGATACCCTATAACTCACAGCAACCTGTAAGGGTATGACTCCACGGTACGGATGGGCGGCGGTATCGCCGCAGCGGCGAAGCCGCTCGGCACTAAGCCCCGCCCCCTTAATGGGACGCGATCATGCCGGATGTGTTAACTCTTCACATCCGGGATGATCGCTCTGTCCCATAGGGCCCTGTGATATGCCTTGCGGGGACGCTGCGTCCCCGCAAGGTGTACGGGCATGCTGCGATCTGAAAAGACGCGCATGTCCGTAGTCGCAGGGCCGCCGCGTGCGGGTTTCCACGCATAGTGGAGACGGGATTTCATCAAATCCCCTCCACTATGCTGGAACATCTGGACGCTGCTTGTTTGACGCTGCAGCGCTGCGCAGCGTCAAATAAGCAGCGTTTCCTGAACGTGGAAACATACCCTAAGAAGACCAGTCAGTCAACTTTACCCTTCAGGTCTAGACTAGATCATCGGGAACCATGTAGATGGCGGCAAGGTTACTGGGGTACTAGCTCTGGCAATACAAATCCTCGTGATGTAGGAATGGAAAATCTGCCCCCCATAAAACTTTTTATGCTCTTACCTCCATTGTCCGTACGCTTTAACGCTCCATCCTTATGAGGACACAAATCACATCTCTGGGAAAAAAAAGAAAACGATAATTAGAAATGTAAAAATCAGACTGTCGTACATTTGCACATACATCTACAACAGTATGTGACCTGAAGAGGCTGATGTACTCACTTTGAAAATCTACGTCAGCATGGACTCGTTTTAATATTGGGCAGGAAAGCTCTAAAAACAGATTATACAAACGCTCAGACTAAGATTTTCAAATTAATTACACCAGCCTCATCAGGTCTAAGATCAATTTAACATTGTGCACAGTGTTAAAATCTGGTGACGGATCCCGTTATATGGTCAGCTAAAATAGGGCAGCAGGAAAAAGGGCACCGATTGACAATAATACAACAGGTCGGTGGGCACTCGCATAAAGGCCCTTGTGGATGCAAACTGTAGGGGGCACGTATTGACCCTAGGATCTGCAGCGGAAATCCAGGGCACTAGGATTTGTATTGTGAGAGTGCCAAGGACCCGTACATGGATCACCCCCATTCACTACACCTCATCTGCCTGTGCCTGCCTAATCCTCCGCTTCTGCCCCTTCTTATTCACACACATTTTTTTATTTTTTATTTTTTTTACTGTGGAGCAAAAAAAAATAAAAAATTAACGGAAAAATTGACGCATCGTGTGAGCGGAAACCTTGTTCACACGCGAGGGAGGCAGATCGCTTGCGGATTTTCTTGTGGAATCCATGTATAATCCTGAAAGAGTGAATGGAGCCTTAGCTTTGAAAAAAGTTATGCCGACACATCACAGATCCAGCTACGGCAAATCAGAAACGCATTTACAAGAGCATCTGCCACAGACATCGGAGGCAAACACTTAAATTAATCTGCGTCTTTTCCGTGCGGAGTCCGTCAGAAGGATGAACGCGCTCATTCTCATTTCTTCCTTAGTAGTAACAAAATCCACCCAAATGTTATCAAAACCATGAGGTGTGAAGGCGGAATGGGCCCTTTAATGCACAGAACTAGGAAAAGCAGACTGAAAATGTGACATAAAATTCAGATATTAAGTGACACAAAATGAAATAAAACCTGAAAAGTTATTTCTGTGATATTAAAGGAGTTATCCAGGACTTAGAGCCTAACCTTAGGGTAGGTCAGGAATATTAGATTGGTGGGGGTCCGACACCCAGGACCCCCATTAAAGTGCTATTAGCGTGATGTATACAGTAGCCGAAACCACGCAATGTGTAGTGGTCATTCTCGGTACTGCAGCTCACATTCACTTTAATAGGAGCAGAGCTTCAGGACTGGACAACGGCCATTAAATAGTGTATGGCTGTTTCCGCTCTGGCCAGAGGGACCTGGTAAGAGCCGAGTGGTGGGGATGCTTGGTCCTGAACCCCCACTAGAGTTGGTACAAATCGATAAGCAGGTCCGGGCCTACCGGCCCATCAGTAAATTGTGGTTGCTGGACGGGAGCCCTGAACTGACTCTTACCTGACAGCACTTTTAGATTAGCCGGCATAGTTGACATTGCACCAGGCGACTAATAGAAAGAAGAGCCGGAGATGCCATCAGGTAAGAAGTGACTCTCAGGGATCCCGTCCAGTGGCCAACAGACTGGGACCTGTGAATCCATTTGCACCAAATCTAACCCTCACTGATCTGATATCAATAACCTACCAATAAGCCATCAGTATCAAAGTTCTGGAAAATCCCTTTAATCCTTCTGACCAATACTTCCCTATCCAAAAAGCTCAGTTCTTCATCCAACCACCACCTCATATGACCGATCTGACAGCGTATTTCACCATCGCATCTCCCCAAACCGGTATTTTCCTCCCTTAAGACAATCACAACCTCATTCTGCAAGTCACGAAAACGCACAAAGGGATGATTTATGGGTACGTGAAATCAGGAGCCACCATTATTCCAATACAGTAACCAACAAAAAAGAATAAAAAGGAAAACAAAGAGGAAGGAGCAAAAATCTACTCCCAACAACCCCCCCAAACAAATGGGGGCATCAGCGTATTAAAAAGGGTCCAGTATAATATGGTGGACAGACAGCGCGGCTGGGACCAAGCTCAGGAGCTGCATTATCAGTGCCATCGCCACACGGCCGGAGGCAGGACAGACAAAACTGTGCACAAAGTAGCATCATGTCATGGAGATCAGCAGCAAACAGAAATGTGCAACTACATAAATCAGATTTCCCAACAAGCATGAAATGTAAAATCGTCAATATTCACCAGAATCCACAGATCTGCCAGAGAATACAAGCCGCTGCTTCTCATATGTGTACAAGTTTCCCCAAAAATTACATATCCCCATCCACAGCTGTAAATGTCTGGTCACTGGGACGTCGCGGAGCATTACAACGGGTGGGTCTTCATCTTTCGCTCTTGTTTACTGCATGCGAATTGAAAGGAGCGGTATTGTATGGTCGTGGACGACCGTTCATGTCTAAGAGAAACAGATGCGGGGCTCTGTGCTTGGGCATCTTCACCAGTCACACAGACATTGAGGGGAGTTGCAGCGGCCATGACACTTTCTTAATATCTGATCGCAGTATATAGGATTCGGGACGTTCTAGCAACTGGTGGGGGTCAAGTAGTGGCAACCCCCCGATAAGACTTATCTATCCTGTGGACCCCTTTAACACAACCTGAAATAAAATGGTTACCTGTAACGCCGATATGTTATGGTTCCCTCCTTGATTTCTCCGCAAACTCACAATTTTCTCTCCAAGATCTCTGCTTTGTACTAGTGAAAAGTTGCACTCGTGATAAGCAAGCAGGAGCACAGCACGTTACCCTGGATTTAGGGATCAATTCCTAACTCAAACCCTCCTGCAGTCCGCTGACATCTTAGGCTACGTTCACATTTGCGTTCTGCGCCCCTATATTTAACATGGGGGCGCATGGACATGCGTTGCACTTGCGTTTTGTGACGCATGCGTCACTGTGGTGCATGCGTCAGGGCGCAGAGGACGCAGCAAGTTGCAGTTTTTTCTGCGCCCAAAACCATGCAAAAGTGGACGCATGCGTCACAAAACGCTGCGTTGTGCATGCGTTTACATTTGCGTTGTGCGTTGCGTCGCCGAAGCTGCAGCGCACAACGCAAATGTGAACGTAGCCATATACCTAATGCCAGAGAGGCGTCCCACCTTGCCCCAGACAACAGAAGTCAGAGGAGAGAAAGAGCGTGCCTGATGGATTTTAACATACCCCAATTTTTTTCGTTCCCATAGTAGTTAGGCAGAATTCAGAAATAACACGCCGCTTATTGAAAATAAATCCATACCCGACCAAATAAATGTCTGATGGGTCCGCTGTGCCTATAGAAGTGTTTGCACATGCCGTACTCTATTCATTTCCATGACAGATTCAGAAACATCCTGTCACGACAACAAGGGTCGGTACAGCGGATGGCACAACAAACACCAACAATGGAATGGGAAAAGAGGGAGGAAGGCCCTAATAGAGGGGAATGAAAGATGGGGCACCTCGTAACTCAGCCTGTGCTTCCCTAAAGCCCTATGTGGGTCCTTCTCCCCACCACCGTCATGAACCTGGTCCCTAGCTGTCACCTCACTATACCCTGGCCGGCAAGGACGCTAGCCTCACCACTGCAGATGATACAAACACAGTACATAGTGACAAGCACGAGACAGACGGGGAAAGTACATAAGTAACTTCGCTCCAGGCACCGCTGCCAAGCTCCACACTGCAGAAGACACGGAAACAGCACCCCGAACTCCAGAAGTAGCTGATTCAGCACTGACACCAGAGAGCCGCACACTCCAGGGCTGGTCTACATAGAATAACTATCACCAACAGTCAGCTGATGCATCATGTGACTATTTAAAGGATGGTGGGAGTGGTCACCACCCATATCAGCTGACCTAGCAATTCAGCAGCTTGCAGCTAGGAAAACTGATATTAACCCTTGCTGGCACAATAGCAAAAAAAAAAAAAACGTTTAAATTAAAGCAGAGACAGAGTGGTCACGAATCCAAAAATGGATGCTGACGTATCCAAGCACACGTGAGAAGCCATAAATGTCTGATGAGACAATCCCTTTATTTCCACTGCAGCTCCCATCGGTAGCGGAGACTCTGAATGGTGGGGCTCGGCATATGTTTAAAGGGAATCTGTCACCCCATTTTTGGCCTATAAGCTGTGGCCACCGCTATCAGGGGCTTATCTACAGCATTCTGTAATGCTGTAGGTAAGCCCCCCGATGTAACCTGAAAGATAAGAAAAACAAGTTTGATTATACTCACCCACTGGCCGGACCGCGACGCCCATAGGACCAGACCGCACCCTTGGAGAGTATAGTCTAACTTGTTTTTCTTATCTTTCAGGTTACATGGGGGGGGGGGGCTTATCTACAGCATTACAGAATGCTATAGATAAGCCCGATAGCGGTGGCCGCAGCTTATTGGCCAAAAATGGGGTGACAGATTCTCTTTAATCAAAGCTCCATACAAAACTGCTCCGCGATGAGGCTTACAGTAGGGACAGGGGGTCCCCATTTTGGTAATCAGTGATCAAACCATTCCCAATCTTGCGGTCAGGTGATCAATGGCGTGAATGCACCTTTAAACCGTTAGCTGATTTCTGTACTCAAAAGCCATCATTTGAGGAAACACGGGTACAGAATTTTCGAGTCTCTATTTCCCCAAAAGCTGTATGGCACCAATCATATCCCGTGCTCCAATAAGATAACATTCCGGGGGAACATCATGGTGCCCTTTACAGATCCAATACAGTGAAATACAGTAGGTACAGAGCAATCACCGGGAAGTCTCCCCTTCTATAGCAAAATCCATGGCCACAAGATAGAAAAAACTCAAAAAACAATTTTTTGTTGTAGCAGGATGCTGAAGGTTTTGCCATTTGTATTGCAAAGGGCTAAAGAACAGCGAGCTTCAGTTCACCTCCTAAAATGCCACCGTAAGGTTAAATTAAGCCTATTTTTTGATAAGGACAAAGCCTTTATGTGTCAAAATAACAGCGCCAACTTTTGAAAAATCAGCTTATAATGCCATGTAAATTAGTCAAGACTAGTCCGGCCATTCATTCCCCCAGATTAGTCCTGACTCGGCCCTTGCAAATGGCAGATGCAGGGCTTTGCCTTAATGAAGGACTAGACAAAGTTATGGCGAAAGTTTAGGAGGCAAAGGCGAGCGGACAGGATCCATTTAAGGTTCAGTTCACATTTATACAGTGCAATCCTAATGACGGATACCCCTGTGTGGCAAAAAACTGTATTCAGACATATATGGCAGCATATAAATACACTAAAATGGGCAAGAAAAATTAGTTTTGATTACATTTTGTTGTACTGTGGGTTTTTTTGGGGGGGACATTATTCTCATTGTGAGACGTACTGCAGTATTCTCAATAAGCCTAAAACATCTCTGTGACACTAAAAGTTAGTTTGGAAAAAAAAAATAAACGCATAGAGCTGAAAATGATGTAAAAGTCGAAATTCAGACATGAGCGGATATGAATGGATATGTCTGTAGACAGGAAAGTGTGAACCTAGCCTGAACCGGCTGTGAAAACCCACAGAATAAATGGACATGAAGCAGATTGAGGACACACTCTCAAGTTGGTGCTGAAAATCCGAGCGGATTTTCGGCATTTACGCTATAGCAACATGTGCAATTCTGCAGTGAAAAACCTGTAAAGTCACCCCACAGTGTAAACCGGTCCTAAAGCACGACCTGAATCAGCTGTTTGGGGGCAATCACGTGAGATCACATGCAGGAACTTACAAAAAGTTTCAGCACAGAATAGTAACAAGTCTGAAATCCCCCCCAAAAAAAAATTTAAAAAAAAAAGAGCGAGTTCATAGACTGGGGTTATATCAGATTTCTGATCCCCTTGACTAGACACGTGGAAATATTACTTAGCAGAAGACACAGATGCAAGATCAGAGATCTCTTTTCTGTAGCCGGCGCCATGACGGATGTGTAAATCGTCTGCGCTGTTCAACGATCAGAAGTGTCCTAAAATCTGAGCATAATCTGCGGAGCACAGACGGACTCACCACTCTGGCCGCTCTTTCCTGGGATTCGCATTTTCTACAAAACCATGGCCCGGTCGGCACTTGCACTATGCCGTAACAAGCTGTGGAAGAACACACAAAGTTAGTGGATCGATCACGTTACCAACATAAAGACACCTGCAAAGAGATCCAGCTGTCAATGTCTGCCCGGGGTATGCCAAGTGAAGACCTACCGGCAGCCTAGTGCCCCCTCATACAGCGCTCGGGCGCTTCGCACTGCACTTTCCTGTATATATAAGGCAGGGTCTACTAGAGGGGGGAAAAAAAAGCGAAATCCTTCCTTGTCACTGTGCAAAAAAAAAAGTTTCAAAAAATGTGCATTGCTAGACAAGCTGAGAAGAAACCCCGGCAGCTGTATCCAGAGCTTCCCCCACTATAAAGGGCAAACACAGTGCTTGCTGTGTGCAAGGAAAGGAGGAGTCTGCAGACCTCGCACCTCCCTGTCATTCCTCTCTCCCCAGCACATAGCAAAACAAAGCAGCTGTCTCTGTGCCAGAAGGAGCAGAATCTCTGACTGGTGCAGTCAGGTAATGGAGTGGGGGAGGGAGCCGCCAGCAAAGGAATCCCTAAACCCTTCTTCTGCCACTACCTACAATACACAAGGACAACGGTAATCCGGAATGGCCCCCTCGGCTTCCTGTCCGGCCCTGCTATGTAGGCCTGAAATAAGCACAATACACAGACAAGTTCTCACGTCCGGTGATCATCCGCACTAAAAGGATCCAGTAAGGAGGAAAAATAACAGCTGGCTATTTAATGGATCCGTTTTCCATAGACTTCAAACGTAAGGCTATGTTCACATGTCCAGTAATCATCCGTTACAACGGATCCACCAAAAAAAAAAAAAAGTGTGCAACGAAACTTTTTGTCCATCTGAAAAAAAATATGTACCACATTTCAACTGCATCCTTTTTTGTTTCTTGGTTTTTTTAACTTTAAAGTCTATGGAAAACAGATCCGCTAACGAGCCTTCCGTTTTTCTCCCATTTGACAAGGATCCGTTTTTGCTTACTGGATTGCTGATGGATTCGCTCCAAGGGATGATTACTGGACTTGTGAACTTTAAAATAAATAAATAAATCCAGATGCAAATTTATTTATTTTTAAGCAGGGGGGGGGGGGGGAAGTTAGAATAGAACAACTTTTGCTTTTACGGCTAAAATAACTAATCGCAGCTGAGTCCATTTGTTAAAGCACTGATTACGGCTCTAAGGCAGTGTTCACACGCAGCGCCAATGGTATCTGACCCAACTACTTAACGATCTCCTCTGATTATTCTTTTTCCACCTTAATTTATGCATTTTTGTGCCCATTTGAAGTAGTGTTTTTAATAGCGCAGAATCAACTTTTCTGTACTAAGAAAAACACAAGTGTTTTTCTTTAGGTTTCTATTTGTAACGTGCAAAAAAAGTGTCACCAAAAAGGCACAGTTCAAAGCAGCAGATTATCTGTGAAAATGTATTCCATCATATTCCACAGATCTCGTCTTCACTGTTCCCACTGGGGCTCACAATCTAGATTCCCTATCAGTATGTCTTCGGAATGTGGGAGGAAACCGGAGAACCCAGAGGAAACCCACGGGAACACAGGCAGAACATACAAACTCCTTTCGGATGTTTTCCTTGGTGGGATTTGATCCCAGGACCCCAGCGCTGCAAAGCAACAGTACTAACCACTGAGCCACTATACAGTGCCATCCACTGAGCAACTATACAGTGCTAACCACTGAGCCACTGCGCTGCCCTTCTGAGCAAAGAAATGCCACAGAAGGGAAAAAAAAAAAAAAAAAGTTTTCAAGCTACATGTGAATACAGCCTTACAGTATCAGTTTTTTCATCAAATTCAAATTAATCCAGTTTTGTGACTCATTTAAAATAGATGACTGGACATGTAAAGCTCCAACACACGCCACCGTATGGCAAAGCAGTGGCATACATTGGAAACAGGTCAAAATGCAAAGAAAAAAAAAAAAACTGCCCAGTATACTGTATACTTTTTTTTGCAGTGGAAAAGGCAGTTTGCAGGTACATGCATTTAGGCAAAATAAAAAGAAAAATATAAAATATGTGTTTGCACCAAAGATGTCCTTATCTTTAGGCCAAGTTCACACTAGGCATTTTAGCTTTCTTTTATGCAAATTTTCAGCTGCATTTTACAGTACCAGCAAAGTCTATGAGATTTCAGAAATCTCATGCGCACACATTGTTTTTTTGTCATCAGGATTTTGTGCTTTGCATTGTTTTTTGCACATTGGAGCATGTCACTCACAGCTTTTTCACCCGTTGAATGGAATGGGTGTTGGGAAAAAAACGCGGGCATCGGGTTTTGCTGTGTTTTTTTGGGCCAAAACCTGATTCTTTAGAATGGGACTTTATTTTTCCAACACTAAACTTTATCAGTATGCACAAGAGGCAAATCGAGCGTGCCAGAACTGCAGCAAAAACGCAAGAAAAAAAACACGCTTTTTTTTCTGCAGCTTGTTCCCTGTCCCTGCCAAAAGACACAGTTTTGCTGCAGAAAAAAAAAAAAAAAAAAAACTATGAAAAAACGCCTAGTGTGAACTTACCCTATAAGGCTATGTGCACACGTTGCGGATTAGGCTTAGGAATTTCTGGTGCAGATTCTGTCTCTCCTGGCAGAAAACGCACCTGGGGTTTTTTTGTGCGGTTCCGCAGCGTTTTTTTGTGTGTTTTTGCTGCGGTTTTCTTGCGGATTTGCTGCGGTTTTTACCCCTGCGGTTTTCTATAATGGAGTGGGTCCAAAAACGCTGCAGATTCACAAAAAAGAAGTGACATGCTCCTTCTTTTAAACCGCAGCGTTTCCGCAGCGGATTTTCCGCAACGTGTGCACAGCATTATTTTTTTCTCATTGATTTACATTGTACTGTAAATCAATTGCGGATCTGCAGCGTTTCTGCACCTCAAAAAACATGGCAGATCCGCAGCAAATCCGCAACGTGTGCACATACCCTAAGTGTAACTGCCAGTAGGAAAAAAGTATTGATCGGTGGGCGTGAGGGGCAGAGACCCCCACTGATCACTGAAGCGAAAGGGTTCAACTGAGCGCTGCGGGCACCTTAGAGAAAGGTCGGCCCGATTCTCCTCGAGTAGACGAGTAAATCGAAGGCTTGATGCTCCCCTTTTTTCATCTCCACAAGAGCCGATCACAGCAAAAATCCACCAGAAAAGCCGATCGCGTCAGACTGAGACCACACACTAGACTGTAACCAAGGAAACACACAAGTCAACAGAGGAGCTGTATACACTATACCTTATATGCCTCATGCTGGGTACATTGTAGAGGTGATTACCATGTGGGCTTCTAGGTGATGTAACAACCCTCGTCTCCCAACTAATGGCCGAGCTTCAGCCTGATGACTAGGCACGGACACGTCAGGTGGCAAGCGGCAGGAAAGTGAAGCTCGGAAAGAGCCCAAAATCCTAACACACCTCTCTGGTTTTACGTTAACAATTCTACAGAGGTCAGAAGAGAAGATTCCCCTTTCCTAATACTGAATATATGCATATTTAGTCAGAGGCGAGCATTCATGGAGTCCGGTCATCTTAGAGGACCAGTCCGGGGTGTTTTTATAACTCCTTGCTGCAGTGCTGTATACAAAGCTTGGCGGGGAGCAGCGGAATAGCAGGGCCGGTGCAACAGGTAAGCAATGCTGCTTTTCTTGTTAGTATTGCCAGCCTTCCTCCCAAATAGTTATGAAAAGGGAGAATAGCTCATGAGCTCCCAGGTACTTTTCCCATGTAAGTGGCATTTACGAGTCAATATTATCCTTACCACAAGTATTACTGCTCCGTTATGAACGACTACAATATTACCCCTCTGCCTACAATCAATTAACACCTATGGTCAGATAATGTTCAGGGACTAGGGAAGGGGGAAAGTTAGGTGAGGATTTAGGAGCTGGTCTAATTTTTTTATTTCTCTTGAAGCCGAGCAATAAAAACCTCTAAAGAAATAATCCCAAAACTTTTAATTATCAGCTTCTTGACTCCTGAGATTTCACCAAAGACTCCTCAAAAAAATCAAATGTCCATCCAAACCGGCTTAGCATGCACGATCATACATAAGTGGCTGACGGATACACTTGACACCGCTTATCCATGTTTAATGATTTTGTACAGGATTTTTTTTTTTTGGTGGTAGAGCCCTTTAAATAAGAGACTTAATACACCCAGAATGGAGCGGCCTTGGCTCTAATGTGATCTAGTAAAGGAGGGCAGATCACCTGTTCCACAGGAATGACAAGCAAAAAGTGACACTAACAATCAGGAACAGAAGCCATGGCAGATAAAGCAGAGGGGCTGCCATTCCTCGGGGCCTCATTTATTCAGTAGCCCTGGCCTTTAAAGCCCAGCTCCCTGCATTATAATGCGAGTCATACATATGTATACAGGACAGAGGTTACTATTAACAATCCGGCGGGTGATGACGTCTGCAGGGAATGTTAATGCCCGACTACATGAGCAGCGCCTCATCCTGCCGGCTGCCAGTTCTAAGCCTCCACCAATTTAAAGACGCCGCTGACGGGAGATCAGGGCGACCACGAGTCAAGGAAGCCGACTTCTAGGATGCCATATCAGAGGCAATCACACTTCTCTTCTGAACTGGAACATAAAGAGAAAATGAGGAATCAGCTGGTGCAATATGGACAAAGCCATGCACAATGCAGGCGGGATTCTTTAGGAAGACTGACTTAAATGGAAAGTTACACGTTGGTTGCCCATGCATATTACATTGATGGCGACAGATCTCATCTCTGCTGGACTGGATTTGCTCAGTACAGGGGGGGGGGGGGGGACAGGGACATCTGAATACCAGTGTCACAACTTAATGTGCCGAAATAACACCCCAGCCGGACCCTAAAGAAGAGCTGTCAGTCACACTGCATCAGTCCCACCCGCACTGTCATTTTCGTATGGAACACCAATGCTTTCCAGATTTGCAATGCTCCTGGAAAGCCCCATTACACGTTAGAAAAATCAGAAAAAGTTGCACGATGTGAGACTGGTGGTCCCAATCAGCGGACAGAGGGGCAGCGGGTCTTCCCAAAACTCCTACAAAGCAACGACAGCAATATCCATGTGCATGTGGCCATTAGATGAGCTCATTAATATAGCTAATATATCATGCTAAAGATTGTCCACTTGTAAACTTATAGGAAAAACATGCACCAAATACTTGTACATCTGCCCTAAAAAGAATGGTCTGGGATGTGACAGCGGCCGGGATCAATATAAGTTTGGTGGCCAGACAAGATGACTTAGCTCAGCTGTGCCACCAAGATTAGCAGAATAGCACCCTGGCTAATAAAAGAAAAAAACGGGATCATTTGAAATAATCGTACCCATTATGGATCCTCTTATGTGCAGGGAACACTTTTTAGTGGACAAAGTCAAGATGTGCCCAAAAATAGTCGCTGGACACGTGTTAGTCATTAGTCTAACCATTACAGTAAATGGCTGCCCACTCTCCCCAGTCCCACAAGCTCGCTGCCTTGGGGTAATCCTCGACGCTGATCTCTCCTTCAAACCACATATCCAAGCCCTTTCCACTTCCTGCCGACTTCAACTCAAAAATATTTCACGAATCCGTTCATTCCTCAACTAAGAATCTGCAAAAACCCTAGTCCATGCCCTCATCATCTCTCGCCTTGACTACTGCAACCTCCTGCTCTGTGGCCTCCCCTCGAACACTCTCGCACCCCTCCAATCTATTCTAAACTCTGCTGCCCGACTAATCCACCTGTCCCCCCGCTATTCTCCGGCCTCTCCCCTCTGTCAATCCCTTCACTGGCTCCCCATTGCCCAGAGACTCCAGTACAAAACCCTAACCGTGACGTACAAAGCCATCCACAACCTGTCTCCTCCATACATCTGTGACCTCGTCTCCCGGTACTTACCTACACGCAACCTCCGATCCTCACAAGATCTCCTTCTCTACTCCCCTCTTATCTCCTCTTCCTATAATCGTATACAAGATTTCTCTCGCGCATCCCCCCTACTCTGGAACCCTCTACCACAACACATCAGACTCTCGCCCACCATCGAAACCTTCAAAAAGAACCTGAAACCCACCTCTTCCGACAAGCCTACAATCTGCAGTAACCACTGATCCACCAAACCGCTGCACGACCAGCTCTATCCTCACCTACTGTATTCTCACCCATCCCTTGTAGATTGTGAGCCCTCGCGGGCAGGGTCCTCTCTCCTCCTGTACCAGTTATGACTTGTATTGTTTAAAATTATTGTACTTGTTTTTATTATGTATACCCCTCCTCACATGTAAAGCGCCATGGAATAAATGGCGCTATAACAATAAATAATAATAATAGTCAACAGCCATCTTTCCCTTCGACCTCATACACATGTATGCTTGGTTCAGAAGAGCACGCTGGTGTCCTGAATTGGGAGAGGGGAACAAGCTGCTGCCAAAAATCCCTTGGGGGCAATTTGTCTCCATGGAGAGTCAAAGGATCAGGTGACTAAATTCCAAGAGTTCGATCCTCTCTCTCCCGGTTGGGAGTCATCTATACACACGAGGTGCTTGGCCGGTCATGTTATTAAAATAAAAAAAAATTTAAAAAAATTAAAAATTAGTTTCAAGTAGGTGTGGGGCCTTCTGGTCTCGTTGGATTAAGCCAGACAACATACAAGACTCTGGGCCCGATTCATTATATTATATTATTATTTAAATACCTAAAGTGTGAACATACCCTAAGGCTTAATGGCAACATTTTAACGGAACACGTTTCAAAAATCAAGAGCATTTTGGATTTTGTGCAGAGTTCGTGAACCTGCAGGCATCATTTGGTAGAATTTGGTGCTAAAAACAGTAACAAATGCAATAAGACAAAAAAGTAAAGAGACGTTAAAAAAAAAAAAAAAAAAAAGGGAGGTGAAGACCAGTTAGTTTGTCTCCATAGAGACAATGGAAGAGCAAAATGTTAACCATTAGAACTAGACTATGCCATATAATGGTGGCATTTACTGCGAGGTAGTAAGATGAGAAGCAGGAATGTAGGAATGAATGTACTTATAGGATTGTCAACTAAACCACAAGAAACAACTGTCCAACAAGAAACCTGACCTACGCCATAAAGCATCAAGTGCCAGCATTTACAGCACGGCCACAAAGCAAAACCAACAAAGGACCACCAGCCACCAATGCCATGACCTCTGGAGTGAGGGGCGCTGCTCGGAGCGGCACCAAGTATTTTATAACCAGGTTTCAAAAATGGATTTTCCTACAATAAACATCCATTAGTGAAGAATTATTTCAGCAAGTATTAAGCTTAACACAAAAAAGGCCGAATTAAGGACGTCGTAGTAATAAGCGGACCGACCAGACAGGAGCTGCAATCCACAAATCTAAAATCAATTCTGCAAGTATTTCACACGGATTTCTTGCGGTTTTCACCCCATATATTGGAAAGCCTGCAATTGTCTTACTGTGAGTGCAGCATCTGCACTTCAGGTCAATTTCCTCTGCAGATTTATTACACTGTGTGAACGAGATTTAGTAAATGTCTCAACCGCTTTGCTGCTGCTTTTATACACCGCGGCTTTTCCATTGCAAATCTGAATGCAACAACCGCAGGATATACAGTTATGGCCAAAAGTGTTGGCCCCCTTGAAATTGTTCCAGAAAATGAAGTATTTCTCCCAAAAAATTATTGCAATTACACAAGTTTTGCCATACACGTTTATTTCCTTGGTGTGTATTGAAACAGCACAAAAAAAAAAAAAAAAAGAGAAAAAAGGCAAATTGGACATAATTTCACAAAAAAAAGTAAAAATGGGCCAGACAAATTGTTGGCACCTTTCCAAAATAGTGGGTAAACAACTTTGTATCACACATGTGATGCTCGTTCAAACTCACCTGTGGCAAGTAACGGGTGTGGGCAATAAGAAAATCACACCTGAAACCGGATAAAAGGGGGAGAAGATGACAATGTTTGCATCGTGTATATGTGTGTGCCACACCAAGCATAGACGACAGAAAGAGAAATGCTGAACAATATCAACAAGCTCAAGGTTACAAGTCCATCTCCAGAGATCTTGATGTTTCTTTGTCCATGGTGCGCAGCGTAATCAAGAAATTTACAACCCATGGCACTGTAGCTAATGTCCCTGGATGGCAAATAAAAATTGCTGAACGGCTGCAACGCAAGATTGTCCGGATGGTGAATAAGCAGCCCCAATCATGTTCCAAAGAAATTCAAGCTGTCCTGCAGGCTCAGGGTGCATCAGTGTCAGCGAGAACTATCCGCCCACTTTTGAATGACCCAGGAGACCAGTTTGCCAAAATGTATGCAAGCCAAAATCCTTCTGGGAAAGCATTTTGTGGACAGACGAGACCAAGCTACAGCTTTTTGGTAAAGCACATCATTCTACTGTTAAGTGAAAACAGAATGATGCTTACAAAGAACACAATTTCCTGGGCTGTGGAATCAGAGTTGGTGTTAGCATAAAATGGTCAGACTCCTAAAATATATGCTGTAACGAATTGGGTACAGTAGTTCAATGCAGGATGTGCCGTCAACGTTTTCATAAGACTTTGGGAAAGTTATGAAATGTCCTATAAATATTCTATTCCTGATCTAAGGATCTCAGCTTTTTAGGTGAGATGAACCTGTGCTGCACTTTATGTACATGCTCAGTAGTGAGGTAGGGCTGGGGAGTCAGAGTCAGGGAATTGTGTAGTCGGAGGGATGGCTTACCGACTCCACAGCCCTAGTGCCTTCAAATATGGTGGAGGTTCAAAGATGTTTTGGGGTTGTTTTGCTGCATCTGGCACTTGGTGCGTTCACTATGTGCAAGGCATCATGAAATCTGAAGATTACCAATGTATTTTGGGTCACAATAAAGTGCCCGATGTCAGTAAGCTGGGTTTGTGTCCTAGACCATAAGTCTTGCAGCAGGGCAATGACCCCAAACATACTTCAAGAAGCCCCCAGAAATGGATGGAAACGAAGCGCTGTAGAGCTCTAAAGTGCCACACAATGGGTCCGGATCTAATTCCCACTGAACACCTGTAGGGAGATCTTAAAATTGCTGTTGGGAGAAGGTGCCTTCAAATATGAGAGATCTGGAGCAGTTTGCAAAAGAAGATTGGTCAAAAATTCCAGTTGAGAGATGCAAGAAGCTTGTTGATGGTTATAGGAAGCGACTGATTGCGGCTATTTGTTCCAAAAGGGCGTGCAACCAAATATTAAGCTGAAAACAATAGAGGGAAAATAATGGGGAAAAAATGTCCGCTCACCATCTGTTGCAGCACCTTGCTGGATGAAGTAACATTGCCCGCAGCCGTCTCAGTCTTGGACGTCAGCAAGACATAAATATACAAAAGAGGAATGAATAGATAAAGAAAAGAAAAACGCTTTTGTATATTTACGTATGATATATGTGTTTATTTTCTTCCAACTTTGTGTTACATTTTTGTGGCACTTTATTGAGATAATTTTTTTGTTGTCGTCATTGGCTCACACTGTGCAGCACCAACTTGTGACCTATATTGGAAACCTGTCCAGTCCAGGGTGTTCCATGCCATGATTAAGGCTCTTAGCTGAAACGCGTTGGTTGTTCATCCCAGGTTGTGGTGACCAGGAGCCATGTATTTTTAATGTACGACTGCACCAAATAATTTTTTAAATTTTTTTACAAAAAGATAACTTTGCTTTCATCGCTGGATGTTTCTTCCCCCATCCTTTTCTAAATATTAAGTTGAGGGTGCCAAGAATTTTGTCAGACCCATTTTGGGAGTTTTCTGTGAAATTATGTCCAATTTGCCTTTTCCCTCAGTTTGTGTTGTTCCAATACACACAAAGGAAATAAACATGTGTATAAAAAAACATGTGTAACTGCAATAACTTTCTGGAACAATTTAAAGGGTGCCAACACTTTCGTCCATGACTGTATGTAGCATGTAGACCTGTGCAGAGGGGTGCTGGCACTTTGGGAAAAATGCCAGCTAGTGACTGGCAACAGGACGATTGGGCATGACAGATAAGCCACCACCTAAGGGGTTTAGTCAATAGATGATAACTTTAAATATGACATCCATCGAGACTGAAAAATCCGCCTGCTTTTTTTTCCACAGCCAAACCAGCTGAGAATCCACATGTTATCATGCAGATTTGCTGTGCCTCTGCAGAAGATTTCACTGCTGATCTTAGGGTACTGTCACACATTGAAATTTTCATCGCTGCGACGGCACGATTCGTGACGTCGCAGCGTCGTATAATCATCGCTCCAGCGTCGTAGACTGCGGTCACACGTTGCAATCACGGCGCTGGAGCGATGCCGAAGTCCCCGGGTAACCAGGGTAAACATCGGGTAACTAAGCGCAGGGCCGCGCTTAGTAACCCGATGTTTACCCTGGTTACCAGCGTAAAAGTAAAAAAACAAACCGTACATACTCACCCGTCGGTGTCCTTCAGGTCCCTTGCTGGCTGCTTCCTGCTCTGAGTGCAGCCGTACAGTGAGAGCAGAGCGCAGCACCGCTGTGATCTGCTCTCACTTTCCGGCCGGCACTCAGAGCAGGAAGCAGACGGCAAGGGACCTGAAGGACACCGACGGGTGAGTATGTACGGTTTGTTTTTTTACGTTTACGCTTGTAACCAGGGTAAACATCGGGTTACTAAGCGCGGCCCTGCGCTTAGTTACCCGATGTTTACCCTGGTTACAAGCGAAGACATCGCTGGATCGTTGTGTGTGTCAGCGGGTGATCAAGCGACGAAAGAAAGTTCCAAACGATGTGCTACGACGTACGATTCTCAGCAGGATCCCTGATCGCTGCTGCGTGTCAGACACTACGATATCGTAACGATATCGCTAGAACGTCACGAATCGTAACGTCGTAGCGATGGAAATTTCAATGTGTGACGGTACCCTAACTTTGAGTGAAAGAGATAAAATCCACAAAAAGTCTGCAACAGAAACTGAGCACAAGTCAGCTCTGCAGCATCTGGATGAGATTTGTGCAGATCTCGGCCACATGTCTGGTAAGGTCATCTGATGCGGACTTCTCGTGACCAGATCAGCGGGATTTCCATCACATCTGGACATATCCTAATTCCATTGTCTGCCACCGTACAGCCCTCACCTTGTGCCCGATCATCCTTTTCAGCTAGAATGGCTAGCACCACCTACAAACTAAAGTTTGCCTCGCTGTATAGCGGGCTCTCTTCTCAAAATGCCACTGCTAAGAGAAACCAGTCAGGTCGATTGTATAACTGAAGCTAGTGGGGTGTCTGAATGGGTCATAGAACAATAATAAAAATGATACCTGTCTTGTAACAATCCGATGTGCCAACGCTGAGAAATCAAGCATTGAAGTCACATGTAAATTAGTCTAAAAGTGCATTGGGGCGCGTTGATGTACCCTGAGTGGATTGACACGCCCCCAGTGCACACCCAGGCTAATTTGCCTGTGGCTTATAAGCTACATTTCTCGGCGTTGGCACATCGGATTGCTACAAGACAGGTATCATTTTCATTGTTGTATACAGGCTTACCACTAGCTTCGGAAGTAAAATCGGCCTGACAGGTTCCCTTTAACAACCACCGATAATCGTTGGATCTAGGATACTAAAATGATCGGTTCTGACTGATAGCCGAGAAATGTTTGATCCGTTTGTTTCTATTAGTGACTACTGCACCAATAACAAAAAGCAGGGAACTAAAATGTATGATGTCCAGTAGAGGAAACTGTGAAGTTTTAAGACTTAGATACAAAATATTCTTTATTTTCTTCTATTAATTACAAATCCAGACATGAAGTCGAGGTCTGATCAGGGGAAGGTGTCACTAGCGATGGCCCGGTGTAAGGTCTTGCCTCCAACCCTCTCGTCTCACAGGAAGATCATCACTGCTGCCCGTCGTTCTCTGCCCATGAGGAGCGATGTGTCTGCGATTTGTGTGTGATCGATACTGTTCCCAGCTACTGGTGTCTATATAACATGGGCACAGGCACAGGCAGACGTGACAACCTGACTTTGCCACCAATGCCAGTTCTCTGGCTTCGTTACAAGTCACTAAATTCTATCAAGTCCCAGATCACTTTAATCTATGCCCACATTTGTGCCAAGCTAGGAAGCGGAAAGGTGTGCCACTATTAGGAAAGTGATTGGCATTCATGCATGACTGGCACTGCTAGGGATGTACCTGGCATTAGTGTCGGGCAAGTGCTGCTGGGATGGCACCGATACCGAGGTGGATGGTACTGCTGGGCATGTGTATGTTGGTGAGCAAATGGCACTAGTGGTGCTACACGTGTGTGGACGGCACTGGAAGGGTTGTGACCGGCAGTGATGGCACTTTGCTGGGTTGGTAAGGGGTGGCATTAGTGTGTGACTGGTAGCAGCAATGGATTTACATGGGTGAGAGCTCATGCCCACATGTGGTTAGTAGCAGTATCAAGTAGGCACAATGCTGGCATGCACCAGTGAGGGGCTGGCAGTGCTGGTATCCACTACGGAGTGCTGGCTCAGTTGCTAAACTCAAGGCACCGGGTATCTTCCTTCCACAAAAATTATTATTATTGACACCAGTGTACACAGGAAAATTTGCAACGTTTCAGCAGCGTAGGGCCTTTGTCAAGCCAAGAAAAAAGTGCATGCAACCAAGAGAAATGATGATAATATTCATGTGTGTACACTGGAGTCAATAAAAATAATCTGTGTGGAAGGAAGATACCCGATGCCTTGGATTATTGGAGTACATGCCAGTTTTACAACTTAGTGGAGGAGCTGTACCAAGTCTGCATGAGACACGGAGCGGTGCATGGAATACACCTTGTGTTAATGTAGGCTCAGATGGTGAAGTCAGGGCTGTCAAAGTCCAGTCAGGAGCTGTTGGTATGCACTAGTGAGTGACGGCGACGTTGGTAAGGTCAGGGCTGACACAGTTGGCAAGGTCCAGTCGGGCACTGCTGGTTAGATAAGGGCTGGCACTGCTCGTATGCACTAATGAGACCTGGCAATGTTGGCAAGGTGAAGGCTTCTTGTGTGGCACTGTTGGGTGAGGTCTGGACTGGCACTGCTGGTATGCACTAGTCAGATGGTAAAATCAGGGCTGGCACTGTTTGTATGCAGTGATGTGTGGTTGGAACGGATAGTAAAATGAGGTCTGCAATGACGACAAGTAGTAATGTGGCGGACACTGTAGGTAAGGTCAAGGCTGACACCATTGGTCTGCAGTGGTGTTGCTGGCACTGTTGGTGAGGTCAGGGCTGGCACTGCTATTATGCACTAGTGAGTTTTGGCTCAGTTGGTAAGACAGGGACTGGCATCTAGCACTACTGGCAAGTACTAGTGAGTGCTCCAACACTTGGTAAGGTCAAAGCTGGCACTGATAGTATGCAATAGTGTGTGGTTGGCACTGTTGGTGAGGTCAAGGCTAACACTGCGAGTATGCACTAATGAGTGATGACATTGTTGATATGCAGTGATGTGTGGCAGACACTGCTGTTATGCTTCAGTGAGGGTTGACATTTAATATTGAGTAGCATGTGGGGCCGGCACGGTTAGTAAGATCAGGGTTGGCACTGTAGGTAGCGTCAGGGCTGGGACTGTCAATATACATTAGTGAGGGTTGACAGTGAATATTGAGCAGCGTGTGGGGCTGGCACTGTAGGTATGCAGTGGTGTGGGAATGGCACTGCTAGTAGCGTCAGAGCAGGGACTGTCAATATACATTAGTGAGGGTTGACTGTTAGTGTGCAGTAGTGTGTAGCTGGCACTACTGGCAGGGTCCGGACTGGCACTGTAGGTATCCAGTGTTGTGGGGCTGGCACTGCTGGCAGGGTCAGGACTGGCACGGTTGGTATGCAGTAGTGTGTGTCTGTCACTGCTGGCAGGTTTGGGACTGGAACTGTTGATATGCAGTGGTGTGGGGCTGGAACTGCTGGCGGGTTGGGACTGGCACTGTAGGTATGCATTGGTGTATGTCTGTCACTGATGGCACGGTCTGGACTGGCACTGTAAGTATTCAGTGGTGTGGGACTAGCACTGCTAGCGGGGTCGGGACTGGTACTGTTGGCACGCAGTGGTGTGAGGCTGGCACTGTAGGTATGCAGTGATGTGGGACTAGCAAAGCTGGCGGGGTCAGGACTGGCACTGTAGGTATTCAGTGGTGTGGGGCTGGCACTGCTGGCGGGTTGGGACTAGCACTGCTGGTATGCAGTAGTGTGTGTCACTGTTGGCTGGGTCGGGACTGGCACTGTTGATATGCAGTGGTGTGGGGCTGGCACTGCTGGCGGGGTCAGGACTGGCACTGTTGGTATGCAGTGGTGTGGGGCTGGCACTGCTGGCGGGGTCAGGACTGGCACTGTTGGTATGCAGTGGTGTGGGGCTGGCACTGCTGGCGGGGTCAGGACTGGCACTGTTGGTATGCAGTGGTGTGGGGCTGGCACTGCTGGCGGGGTCAGGACTGGCACTGTTGGTATGCAGTGGTGTGGGGCTGGCACTGCTGGCGGAGTCGGGACTGGCACTGTTGGTATGCAGTGGTGTGGGGCTGGCACTGTTGGTATGCAGTGGTGTGGGGCTGGCACTGTTGGTATGCAGTGGTGTGGGGCTGGCACTGTTGGTATGCAGCGGTGTGGGGCTGGCACTGCTGGCGGGGGCAGGACTGGCACTGTTGGTATGCAGTGGTGTGGGGCTGGCACTGCTGGCGGGGGCAGGACTGGCACTGTTGGTATGCAGCGGTGTGGGGCTGGCACTGCTGGCGGGGGCAGTTCTGGCACTGTAGGTATGCAGTGGTGTGGGGCTGGCAGGTTAGTGTGCAGTACTGGCGTGGTTGGCACTGGTGTGTGGATGACACTGGTGGTAAGGTCAGGGGTGACATTACTAACATGTAGGGGGGTCAGGGCTGGGAAGGCCGGGGCTGGCACTGTGCGCACCTGGCAGGGCAGCCCTTCCCCTCCTGGCAGCCCTTCCCCTCCTGGCAGCCCTTCCCCTCCTGGCAGCCCCCCGCTCACGGTTACCTTGATGCACCGCCACATTGCAGCCGTGCCCGTCGCAGTACACCAGCGGGTTTTCGGCCCAGCCCCTCTCGTCCGAGCACACGCAGCAGCCTCCGATCATCTCCTTCATACTAGTCGTCAGCTCTTCCTCCTCGGCTGTCACGGGCAGGTCTCCGGGCACCATCTACAGGACACCGAACACAACAAGCACCGGTTACTCCTCTACGCTGCCGAGGCTCGGCCCCCCGCGCCGGCCGCCGCCTGCCACCCGCATTACTTGCTCTGGAGCCGCCTCATGTCGCCGGGGCTGCCCGGACTGGCAGAGGGGGCCGGATCACGACGAGGAAAGCTGAGCACTGCGCATGCGCTGTGATGACACACATGTCAACTACTGCAGCAGCGCCTCTAGGGGATGCACTGTGTCACTGCGGCCCAGAGGTGATTAGGGGGAAGTCCGGGGACTGCGCTGCGAACAGCGACGTGATCATTCCCTGTCCCTCCTCCTCTCTGTATATCTGTACAGGTGCGTCTGAAAGACTCCGCAGAGCGTGTGAGCGGAACCACCACACATAGGAGGAGGGCAACGTGCCGTTACCAGTAGCAACCAATCAGGTTCTACTAAGGCATGTGGCAAAGTGAAAGCTGCAATGTGATTGGTTGCTATAGGCTGCAAGGGGATAGTTATATAACAATTGAAAAAAACTGATGGCAATAGCAACCAATCACAGCACAGCTTTCATTTGCTATAGTACTCTTGAAAAATGAAAGCTGTGCTGTGATTGGTTACTATTGGTAAATTTGGGCCTTTTTTGTCCTAGTTTCTGCAGTTTATTTTAATTTGTGTCTCATTTTTCTTTTAACATTCACACCTTTATTAAATGTCTTTTTTATATGTGGTCACTTGATTTTTTTCATGTTCATATTGTGCGCCAGGTTTGGGGTTTCCAAAATGTTTTTGCCTGATTCATCAATTGCATCTTTTAACACAAATGTACTCCAGTCCCATAGCCGCCCCCTTTCCTTCCTGGAGCAATTTTTTTTTACAAATTTTGCAATATTTTAGCAGAAGATTAAAACACAATTTTTTTTATTTTGCGCTCTATTTCGGAAGAAATTGGTTAAAAAAAGTCAACGAAAACCACAAGACAAAAAAAAAAAATTAAAAAGTGACTTAAAAATACCCAAAATGATGACTCGGGGGCCGTGGTGTAGGACACACGGCAGTAACGGAGATTTGTGTTCACCAGTCCGGCCGCGGGCACTGGACCGACCGGAGCTGACACTAGTGTAATAAAGCTGTCCGTGTGCTGAGCGCTGCTCTGGAGTGCTGATCTGGAGCGCAGCTCCGGCCTAAACCTTTTATTTTAATAGCTGCTTAACCTCGGTTGGCTTCACAGACTTCTGCTCAGTAACGTAGCCCGGCGGCCGCGGTGTAGCGTGCCAAGTCACCGGGAGGTGCCCGGCCGGTAAAAGAAGTTTGTGAAACCATTCTCAATATTTGTAACATGGTTTTTCCTCTTTTAAAAAAGTGGGACCCTGAAGACTGTACACTTGTAAATCAGCAAACATAGTGCTCTCCCTCCCTTGGTCCAGCGCCGCTTCGTCACTGCCGCTTCGGTTTCCATGTATTGGCTCCAGTAGAGACATAGTGTACATCACCGCTGCAGCCAATCTCCGAGCTCTGCTGATGGAGACACCAGGAGCCGCTAATCTTAGTGATGAGCTGCAGCGGTAATGTGCACTGTAGTCGTGATGTCACCGCTGCAGCCAAAACACTGAAGCCTAAGCAGCAGGTAGAGTCAGCGTCGGACGCGGCGAGGGCGAGTACTCTCTGTGTTTGCAGTTTTATATGTCTGCAGCAGTCTTTTGGGGTGAACTTTTATCAAAATGGAAGAAAAAACACTTTGAACTGTAAAAAAAAACGCAAAGCGTTAAGATGGGATCTGTGTGTCATCCATTTTTTCATGGACCCGTTGATTTGAATGGATAAGTTTGATTCACGTTCAGATCAAAATTGGACATGTCCCCATTTTGTTTTTTGCGGACCCACGTTCCACAAAAAGACGGACATGAACAGTCTCCTAGACTATTATGGGTACATTTTCTCTCCATTAAAAACGGACATCAGAATCATTTCTAAGGTCAGGTACAGGTGAGAGTATTTTACGTACGTGTGCTCTGTATGTTAGAATCGGATAGCACATGGACCTATGTTATTGAAGAGCGCAGTTCAGATGGGTGCCTGTGTGAAAAAAAACCTCAGCGTGCACCAGTCCAGACCTGGGCAAAGTGCGGCCCGCTGGTCACATCCAGCCCTCTGGCTGTTCCAGTGCAGCCCTCAGATCGGGACAACCGTAGGGCTGAAACAGTGGCCCACAGACCGCACCATGCCCTCTGCTACCCGGTGTCCATCCATCCGCCTCCTGCTGTCACCGATATCTGCATTCTCAGGGTACATACAGCGGTGGAAATATTGGTGGAGTGGTGGCAGCTGGACCCTTTTTCAACCAATCAGCGTGTGAGACTCATTTCAACGCATCACCTGTGGACTGTGGAGAGTCAGTGCACCGGAGACAGGAGCAGAGCACCGGGGAAACGGAAGTAAGGTGAGTATGCAGCGCCCCAGAGTCCTGGTCGTTGCAGTACTGTAGCTCCGCCGCTAAGGGGGGGCTATGGTACGTCTGATGGCACTGAAGGAGTTCATCTGACCAGGTATCACATACACCAATACATTTCACAGTCTGGCCTCCAGGGGGAGCTAAGGGTACTATTCATTAGGCCACTCCTCACAGTCTGGTAAAACGGGGGGTTAGGCAGGAAGTTAGAGAGAACACTGACTGGGTTGGAACCAGGCAACACCTTGTGGCAGAGGGTGTTGTAGGGGAAGATTCGGTAGGGTCCCTGTCAGGGGTGGGATCCTGACAGAGGCCTGGCAATCAGAGAGAAAGCTACGGGACCGCGCCTGCACTTCATAGCGGCGGTACCCTAAGAAAGGACAAGAAGCGAGATTTATTGTGCTGAGTGAGAAACGAGATCAACGCAACAGGGAGAAATACCAGTAGGAGTCGTGCTGTTAGACCGAGGCAACATCCTACTGAGGCGTAAATAACCGGTGGCCGGAACGCCGAGGAAGTACAGAGCTCTAGGCATTACTTCAAACCAACGGCAGGACAGAGAGCTATAGGCGGGCTGTCTCACCTACATCACATACGCAGACATAGGGGGCAACCTTTGGAGAGGGGCGACTCTAGGGTCCCGGAAGAGCTCCGAGCCTTCCCGTCATACGGGTGTGTCCTACCATAAGATCTGGGGGACGAGAATAAGAAGAACATCAGAATTGAGTTGTTGTGAGGGAACACGAGGAACAGACACAACAGTTGTGGGGACTATCCCGTAAGCACAGCAGGGGAGGACCACAACACACAAGCGCTAGAAGGAAAGCACAGATTTCCACCTGCAACGGGAACTCTGGAGGTGCCATCGGACCGGCTGGACTTGCGCAGCCCGGTTAACCGTATTCCGGACTGAGGACCCAGAAGCCTTCAGTAAAGAGGTAAAGAGACTGCAACCTTGTGTCCTCGTTATTAACTGCGACCGGCACTACACCGCACCACTACCACCATCCACATCTATTACTGTACGCCCCTCAGCAGGGTCACGGACCAGGTCTAGCCACCGTGACAACCCCAGAGCAGAGACTCAGAGGCCCGGTACCGGGTACCCCTCGGCCCTGCGGCAGTGGGGGGGCGCTACAACTTGGCGTCACGAACAGGATCTACTTAAGCCTGAAGAATCGGGTCATGTGTGCCTTAGAACTGTGATTTACTGTGCTTGGACTGTACTTTATTGCAAAGACTGTGTGCTGCCATTTACCGCCTAAAGTTCCCGCCAAAAGTCGCCGCCATTGCAGCGCCACAGGAAGCGCAGAGGAAGAAGAAGGGCGTGCCATGGGAGGAGACTACCAAAGCGGCGCCAGAAGTAGCGACTGCCCCCTCCGACTCCTGCTGCGAGAGGACGACCTACCCAGCGACAGAGGAGAACCGCCCCCTGATTGGCAACGGTGGGGACGAGGTGAAGAGGGAGCTCGACCTCGGAGAAATGGCGGAGCCAGGTGCATGCGTTGCCGCCGAATGCCAGACAGCGACGATAAGCAGCAAGTGCCCGAGCAACGGCGAGGTGATCCCGGCTTGCCCTCACCCATCAGAGGCGGACTCGCGTCCACCGCCGGTGAAGGACCTGAACTCCTTGGAGCCGCCAGTGGAGGAGCCGAGCTTACCTATCCCAGCCACGGAGCCATGGAGGGCGGAGCCACATCAAGAGGCCACTCCGGAAGAGCCGCGGTCCGGGCTGCGGCCGATTCCAGTGTCCTCGTCAACGGAACAGATCGACATCGGTGGAATCACATCAGGCGCAGGTATGGACGGCACCCCTACTCCCCCGGCCGATTCTGCTCTCCCGACCGATCCGGTTCCCCTGACCGATCCCGCTCCTGTGACCGCTCCTCACCCCAGCAACAATAACTGCGCCTTTACGGTAGAACGGGTGGTCCTCACCCCCGAAGTGATGGGGAAGCTGGTACCTCCCCTACCGACCAAGATGGGGGAGCCCATAGATGTGGGCCCAGACGGGGTGATCCTCCGGTGGGACACCCCCTGGAACGACCCGGATGGAGCTCGGGGGAGAGCCTCACCCTTGCTGTGCTCACTTGGGAACAGTATAAACAATGTCTGATCCAACACTGGAAAAACCGAGACGAAACAGAACAATCTGATATGCCGAAAACGCAACGCAGGAAGCCTGCGCACAACAGGAAAGACGTGGTAAAGCGGGGGACCGTGCTAGCCTTCCACCCGAAGAGGGGTTGGGGCTCCATACAGGAACCGGGACTACCAACTGATGTCTTCGTTACTAGTTACAACGTAAAAACTCCCTGCTGCAGTCGAGATGGTGACCCATTGCAAAAGGGGGATCAGGTGACCTACAATCGCCGCCGGAATGCACAAGGATGGTGCGCTCGGAACGTCCACCGGTGTGAGCCTGAGGGAACGTCACCTGTTGCCGCGACCCCGATTGATCCAGATTTGACAGATCTCGTTACTATCACCACCATCCGCCTTGTAGCAGCCACCGAGCTTGCAAGCAGGGTTAGCCTCCAAATCCAGACACCGGCTGATCTGATGGCACCTGAGAGACCAACCACCAGCACAGACATTGCATCGGCCGGGGACAGAAGACCACCCCCTGCACAGCCACCATCAGAGTAAGCAAAAATGCTTTAATGATTGTAAATAGTTCATTGTTTTTCTCTGCTAAAACCCTTCTAGGGTTACTCTTAAAGGGATCCCTTTGTTGACCCGGGATCCCTATTGTTTTTGTCTATTTTCTACTTTTTTTGCACCAGTTATCAAGAACTGCTGAATCATGAACAATGCATGATACAAACTCCTTGTATATAGTTTGCACCTTCTTAAAGGTGCTCTCTACTGGTTTTATATAAAAGACGGACTCTTTGCGAAGATACGGTTCTTGGAACTTGCACTGGAGTCCTTGCTGCATACGGACTTGCAGCTTGAGAAGTTGCACTACCTCATAGAGACTTGGTCCCCTCTTAAAGGGGATGTTCACATCTTGCACTTATATACAGTGTTGCCTTAAGAAGGTTAGATGGCAATAATGTCTTGAAAGAAAAAGTAATGATGCTAATATGAAGAAGTTATATGTATGAAGAAGTTATATGTAGCCAACTAGTTGATTGTAAGAAATGTTTGATAATGTGTTAGAGAATGAGGACAGAAAGTGAACCCGTACGGGGTTAGTTAGTGAGTCCTCCTAGGAGCCATACAGAGATGGCTCAGTGATCTTAAACTGAAAAAAAATGATATGTTCTATACTGTGTATAGTAGTGGAAGGACAGTAGGCCCGGGCGGAAAGGGGCAGTCCTGTAACAGAAAGGAGAGGCAGTAGGCCTGGAGCGGTTAGGACAGGCGGTCCTGCAGACTTAAAGTAGGAGAATGTAAAAATGTTCAGTAACCTTATAATGTGATTATAAGAAGGTCTTTAGTGGATTCAGCAGGTACGTCCTTAAAGGCAAAGTTGGATTAGTGTTCAAAATTTTGCACTTAGTAGAATACCCGGTTGGGTAAGAAAAGTTATTTATAGTAAAGTTATTTAAAAGTATTTAACCATGTTTGTAACGTTCAAGTGTCCTCACCTCCCATAAAGGGAAGCTCTGTTAAAAAGTTGACTTGTACTTGCATTTTCAAAATTGTATGTCTTTTTGCTGACATGTATTGTTGTTTTCTTCCCAGTCCAGGAGTACTGGATTTAGCCGGGGGGGAGTGCAGCGCCCCAGAGTCCTGGTCGTTGCAGTACTGTGGCTCCGCCGCTAAGGGGGGCTATGGTACGTCTGATGGCACTGAAGGAGTTCATCTGACCAGGTATCACATACACCAATACATTTCACAGTCTGGCCTCCAGGGGGAGCTAAGGGTACTATTCATTAGGCCACTCCTCACAGTCTGGTAAAACGGGGGGTTAGGCAGGAAGTTAGAGAGAACGCTGACTGAGTTGGAACCAGGCAACACCTTGTGGCAGAGGGTGTTGTAGGGGAAGATTCGGTAGGGTCCCTGTCAGGGGTGGGATCCTGACAGAGGCCTGGCAATCAGAGAGAAAGCTGCGGGACCGCGCCTGCACTTCATAGCGGCGGTGCCCTAAGAAAGGACAAGAAGCGAGATTTATTGTGCTGAGTGAGAAACGAGATCAACGCAACAGGGAGAAATACCAGTAGGAGTCGTGCTGTTAGACCGAGGCAACATCCTACTGAGGCGTAAATAACCGGTGGCCGGAACGCCGAGGAAGTACAGAGCTCTAGGCATTACTTCAAACCAACGGCAGGACAGAGAGCTATAGGCTGGCTGTCTCACCTACATCACCTACGCAGACATAGGGGGCAACCTTTGGAGAGGGGCGACTCTAGGGTCCCGGAAGAGCTCCGAGCCTTCCCGTCATACGGGTGCGTCCTACCATAAGATCTGGGGGACGAGAATAAGAAGAACATCAGAATTGAGTTGTTGTGAGGGAACACGAGGAACAGACACAACAGTTGTGGGGACTATCCCCTAAGCACAGCAGGGGAGGACCACAACACACAAGCGCTAGAAGGAAGGCACAGATTTCCACCTGCAACGGGAACTCTGGAGGTGCCATCAGACCGGCCGGACTTGCGCAGCCCGGTTAACCGTATTCCGGACTGAGGACCCAGAAGCCTTCAGTAAAGAGGTAAAGAGACTGCAACCTTGTGTCCTCGTTATTAACTGCAACCGGCACTACACCGCACCACTACCACCATCCACATCTATTACTGTACGCCCCTCAGCAGGGTCACGGACCAGGTCTAGCCACCGTGACAACCCCAGAGCAGAGACTCAGAGGCCCGGTACCGGGTACCCCTCGGCCCTGCGGCAGTGGGGGGGCGCTACAAGTATGTGGTGTGGTTTTTTTCATGTGTGTAGGATGTTGTATGTACATAGGTTATTTGGGACTCACACTGTATATAAGGCCGGGGTCACACTTGCGAGTGTGATGCGAGAAACTCGTGCAAGTCTCTCACATCAATACCCGGTACTTCCGCTGGCACTCGGGACCGGAGTGTGCAGCTGCATGCAGCCGCACACTCCGGTCCTGAGTGCTGGGTATTAATGCGAGAGACTTCAGCGAATTTCTCCCATCACACTCGCAAGGGTGACCCCGGCCTAAGGGGGTATGTGAGGCTAATGTACATAGGAGGCTATGTGGGGCTCATGCTGTATATCGGAGGCTATGTGGGGCTCATACTTTATATGTGAGGCTTTGTGGGGCTCATACTGTACATAGGAGGCTAAGTGGGGTTTATACTGTATATGGGGGACTATGTAGGGCTCATGCTGTATGTAGAAGGCTATGTGGGGCTCATACTGTATATGTGAGGCTTTGTGGGGCTCATACTGTACATAGGAGGCTATGTGGGGCTCATACTGTACATAGAAGGCTATGTGGGGCTTATACTGTATATGGGGAACTATGTAGGGCTCATGCTGTATGTAGAAGGCTATGTGGGGTTCACACTGTATATGGGATACTGTGTGGGGCTCACACTGTATATAGGCATGCTATGTGGGGCTCATACTGTATATAAGAGGCTATATGGGGCTCACACTGTATATGGGATACTGTGTGGGGCTCACACTGTATATGGGGAGCCTATGTGGGGCTCATACTGTATATAAGAGGCTATATGGGGCTCACACTGTATATGGGATACTGTGTGGGCTCACACTGTATATGGGGAGGCTATGTGGGGCTCATGCTGTATATAGGAGGCTATGTGGGGGCTCTTATAGTATATAAGGGGCTGTGTGAGGGCTCATACAGTTAATGGGATGTCAGCATACTTAATTCTGCTCAATATTAAAGGGAACCTGCTACTCCCCCAGGGCGTTTTTAAGTAAAAGAGCCACCTTCAGCAGCACTAAGTTTGCATTCTGTGAAGGTGGCTCTTATGTTTAGTATCCCTTAGGAATGCTGAAATATTCACTTTTATAAACTGCGCGCCATACCTGTATTGAGTCCGGGGGGGTACGTTTTCTCCCCCTGACACAGCCGTCTCGCAGCCGTCCATCATCCCTCCAGGCGCCGCCTCTTCTCTGTCATGACGTCACTGGTGCCTCGTGTAGTGGAGGCCCCAGATCCCGCCCCGCAGTGTGTTATTATGTACTCACACTGCGGGGCTGGGAATCTGGCGCCTGCGCAGTGGAGCGGGTCACCGTGTTCCATTGAAGATAGTGCCGAAGTGGAGCAGATTCCCAGCCCCGCAGTGTGAATACATCATAACACACTGCGGGGCGGGATCTGGGGCCTCCACTGTGCGCAGGCGCGATCTACTTACATCAATTGATGTACGGTAAGTTCCAGGGCAGAGAGCACGGCGCATGCCCGAGAAATAATTGCAGAGCGCAGGCGCGGGGGACGGCACAAGACAGAGAGGAGGCGGTGCCCGGTGGGATGATGGACGGCTGCGAGGCGGCTGAGTCAGGGGGAGAAATTATACCCCCCGAACTCAATACAGGTATGACACGAAATTTATAAAACTGAATATTTCAGCGTTCCTAGGGATGCTAAACATAAGAGCCACCATCACAGAATGCAGCCTGAGGCCGCTTTCACACGTCAGTGGCTCCGGTACGTGTGGTGACAGTTTCCTCACGTACCAGAGACACTGACACACGTAGACACATTAAAATGAATGTGTCTCTGCACATATCAGCGAGTATTCACGGACCGTGTGTCCGTGTGCAAAACAACGAGACATGTCAGTGTTCGTGGGAGCGCACGGATCACACGGACCCATACAAGTCAATGGGTGCGTGTAAACACGTACCGCACACGGATGCTGTCCGTGTGCTGTCTGTGTGCTTTTTTAAAGACATAGGGTTAAAATTGAAACAAATTGTTTCAAAACACGAACACACGGACAGCACACGGACGAGAAACACGGACAGCACACGGACAGCACATGAACGAGACACATGGACAGCACACGGACAAGACACATGGACAGCACACGAACGAGACACACGGACAGCACACGGACAAGACACACGGACAGCACACGAACGAGACACACGGACAGCACACGGACAAGACACACGGACAGCACACGAACGAGACACACGGACAGCACACGGATGACACACGGATGGCCTACGTGCACACCCGGACACACAGACACGGATAGCTCCGGGACCTTTTCTTCACGTACCGGAAAAATCTGAACGTGTGAGACTGGCCTTAGTGCTGCTGAAAGTGACTCTTTTACTTAAAAACGCCCTGGGAGGGTGACAGGTTCCCTGTAAGTGATACAATTAATATAAAATAATTATAATTAATATGTTAATATTAATGTTGAGCAAAATTAATTTTAGCCTATTGGTTTGGCCCTCCACAACAGTCACTGTCTATCATTTGGCCCTTTGGGAAAATTCATTAACCCCCCCTGCACTAGTCTGATCCGTTTTTTGGACCAGACTTTCAGCTCAACAGGTGCATTAAATAAAAGACATCATCCATATGGCATCTGTATTTTATGGGTCAATTGCAATTATTAATAATAATAATAATAATTTTATTTCTATAGCGCCAACATATTCCGCAGCACTTTACATTATAGAGGGGATTTGTACAGACAATAAAAGACATTACAGCATAACAATAAACACAGATCAAAACCGATCCCAAGAGGAGTGAGGGCCCTGCTCGCAAGCTTACAATCTACGAACTTAGAAAACTGTATTTGATCTTATAAATTTTTGACATATAGAAACAAATGCTATACATATGTAAAAAAAAAAAAAAATCATACAGATGGCGCACGGGTGACAAAGCGGATAAAAAAATCATCCCTTTACCAATAATTTTCCATAATTCCTGTCTGAATCCGGCCTTGTGCCAGATCATGTGAGCGTAAGAAAAATCGCCCGATTTTCATCCACAAAACTTGACATTTTTCATCTGTTATGTCATCCATTTTCCCGGTGTCCATAAATTACAGTATAGGTTTTATAGTATTAGGTGAAATTCTCATGATTCATTTTTGTTGAGTTTTTACGCCGCACGTCTCAGGGCATGTTCGCTTGGCATTTTTGCATCGTATTTTTTGGGTTACGTTTTTTTCCTATAACAGCAAAAGCAATGAGATTTCAAAAATCTCACATCCACGCAGATTTTTTTGAAAATTGAAGCACGTCAATTCTTTCTGCTTTTTTACACCATTTTTACCCATTGAAAGTAATGAAACACAGCAAAAACAGTGGAAAAAACACAGCATAACATTTGTACTGTCTTTTTGCAGCATTTTTGGAGAATATAACTACTTTTTTAACATGTACTGTAGATACATCACACATGTAATCTGCGTTAAAAATGTAGAAAAAAACTGCGCCTATTTGCTGTGATGTACACGGCCTTATCACAGCGAAGAGTGAAGGCTTTGGCTACAGAAAACCAAAAAAATACTGCGAAAATGTCACTTGTGAGCATAGCCTTGCAAGTCCCAGAAAAGTAGATTGGATTTATAGAAATATCATGCCCAATATGCTTTTTTTTTGCTGAGTTTGCATGTTTGAATTTTGCAATATGCCATTTTTTCTTACTAGTACACTGAGTTGAACTGATTAAACAATCCGCACGTAAAAAATGCACATGCGTTTTTAATACGGTTCCGTTGCGTAAACGCACTAATCCGCATATATCTGTATCAATAATGTTTTGACTTAGCCAAATTCCAGGAATTGTCACAAACAAAGGCTCTTTATTTAACACATGACGCACTAACAAAAGACAAAAACGAAGTAAAAAATGTGATAAAAATACATGTAAAAAAAATCTAGTAACCTAATACACATGACCTATAGAAATAGTGCAGAATATCTGCATTATCAAAAACTGATCAAAAACGAGCAAACGTAGAGGGACAAACAAATAAAACCACTACAAAAAAAATCCAAAATTTGCTGTGGCCTTTCCTTCAGGAGGCGAAGGATGTCAGTGGTGTGGCTATAGGGTTGCAAAGTTGGTCTAAAAGACCCTGGGATGGTCTAAAAGACCCTCTGCCACATATAAGTATTGGGGTATGTCCACTCTGAAGGTAAACGTTGCAGATTTTGAAGATTTACCCATGGATAATCCACAGAGAATGATAGTACCAGTAAGCTGGATGATATGTGAGCAAAATATTTTCCACTCGGAAACTGAACTTTGGTGCGAATTGTAAATTTTGCAATTTGCTAATTTCTCTTGTGGCCCAATCTCTCCATCCCTTGGAGCCATACCCACATAATAAACCATGGTACCTGTGAGACCTAGTAAAGATTTTTCATTGGGGCCCAGAAGATTCAAGGCATGCCTCTGGAGGGGGGAGCTTTTCATTATCAAGTGTCAGAGGGTATGGAAGTGGTGGTGTGCAGGTGGTGACAGAAAAGGTGCAAAGCTATCGTATGTCAGGGAGTGAAACGTCCAGGAATAAATCTTGTCATTATGGCGCCCGTCTGTGAGTATCAGGAGGAGCGGGCACAGCACAGGTGTGCATCTGAGGACGGCGACGCTGCTGATTACCCACCTGTTGCTATATAGGGTATAATTAATCATGGCCTCGCGAGACGAAGACAGGGCTACGATGGGGATTATTTTGCATTTCGATTTTATACAAAATGTAGTTTCGATTGTGTGCTCCATGTTCTCACCAGATCTGCTAATTTCATGTTTTCCCCGTCATTTTTAATTATATAGCTAATACACCCCAAAAGAATATTCATTATAGCATTTTGCTTGTTTTTATATAGTACCAGAACCAGGATTATCTAGTACACTCAGACAATTTAGAGAATTATCCCCCACCCTTCCCCCCCCAAAAAAAAAATAAAAAATACTCCGGGAAAGTAAATCATTGAGTCATCCTCAATCCTGATATATTTGTTTCTGGCATTACAGGTCCCACAGCTTTATCCAGCTTTTCCTGGCTGAATAGAAAATCTGTCTGGTTGTGTGGTGATACATCACCTCCTTATTTATGGCTGTATTCAGGCCTCATGTTGTAGCGGGGTTTTAAGGAATTTTTTTTTAATGAAACGGAGTCCCTCCTCCAGCTGGCGCAGGTACACTGATTCTGGAACAGTTTTTCTTTTTCTTCTGTGCCCCTCCGTTCCAAAGTTGTGCCACCTGGTAATAAAGATGAAAATTTTCAACTGGGCGTGTACCACAGACCTTCTTCTTTTTCTCGCCTGATGCTGGCCAATCAAAACTTGGCCATGTCCAATTTGAAGTTCTGTTGTACACGCCCAATTCGTTACAGGCAACATTTGCTTCTTTATTTCCAGGGGGCATAACTTTGGACAGGAAAGGCACAGAATATAAGAAAAACTTTTGCAAAATCAGTGGAACAGGGCAATTGGAGGAGGAAGAACCCTGCTGTGATTAAAACCACCATAGACTGATGGGTGGAGTGATGGGTCAGAGAGCCTATGTATACAAATATCAAAGACTAACCGTAACTTCCAAACAGAGAACAGGTTTGAACATACTAATAGTAGCCACCTTCATATATGCCTTAACTAACAAATAAAGCTGCACTTTATACACTATAGCATGCAAGCATGAAATATATAAAATTCGATTTGCATCACTGTTTTAGAGAATAGAAAAAAAACAAAGATACTTAGCACATAAATTGGCCAATTCATATGCATCCATCCATCAGCTGGCCTACCTACCCATATAAATGTAGACTATCAGCCCAGAAGAGGAATAACATTAGTCTAGGTTCCCAGCAAAGAAGATCGCCTTGTCGTGGCTGCGGGGCACACATGAATGGGCCAGTTTATGAGCTAAGTATCTTCATTTTTTCCTATTTTCTAGAGCAGTATTGCAATTCCAATTTCACATATTTCTTGTTTGCATGCTATAGCGTTACAGATGCAACTATATTTGTTAGGTATATATGGAGGTGGCCACTCTTAGCTTGCACCAGTTCACGCCTGTTCTCTGTTAGGAAGTGACGATCAGTTTTTGTTATTTATAGATAGGTTCTCTGAACCGAGCACTCCACCCTTCAGCCTATGGCAGTTTTAATCACAGCAGGATCCTACCTACTTATAATTGTGGACTAGCAGCCCAGGAGAGGTACATGTTAGGTTAGGTTCCCAGCAAAGGGAATCGCCTTGTTTTTGGATGGCGGGCATACATGAATAGGACAATTTATGCACTAAATATTTTAGTTTTTTCCTATTTTCTAGAGCAGTATTGCAATTCCAATTTCATATATTTCATGATTGCATACTATAGCGTTACAGAGTGCAAGTTTATTTGTTAGCTATCCTAAGGATAGGCCATCAATGTTAACATCCTGAACAATTCCTTTAAATTAAAAAGTCCAGTGAAAGGTCTTCCTTAAAGGGAATGAATAGAACAGATGTACGATACCTGCAGATCGTGCATGTATCTTGTCGGGCATGTGCAAACACATGATCATCGGCTACGCTCGCCTCCTGATCTCGAAGTGAGTGTTTTACATAAATTATCAGCAATACACTGCATATTTTTTTATTCATTAGATTGACTAATTGTCACTTGTGTGTGCTGCACATGGCTAACTTTAGACTCTAAATGCAGCAGCGGGGCTTGTGATGGCTCCCAGGAAATGCTCTTAGAACTACTTCTACAGAAAGCCTCATTGCTACTAATGGGAAAATCACAATCACGGCATGTTCACGGTCCCTATCAGAGTTCACATGGAAAATGCCACAAATAGGTCAACAGCTAAGCATGGTGCATCATGTTATAGAGATGATTCTACTATATGTGATGTAATATCTGGCAATACTGGATGTAAACTTAACCAAAGTTGACAATTTCATGATGGGTGAGCTGATTTTGATAGAAAATTTGCCGTGTTAATGGCCCGAGTGACAATTCTAGTGCATTATATAGCGTTTGTTCCCATAGGCCATAGACACAGCAAATTTTCTATTAAAATCCGTTTCGTATTACAGTGCCACAATTGTGGGTGAGATGTCCTCCAATCTCATTTACATGTTGTGTAGAAAATGGAAGATGGATGTTTTCCTTGGACTACAGATTTCCATGTCAGTTGGTGGAGAATGCGGGCACATCCAGCATCCTCGGTTCTCTTGGCAAAGCAACCCAAACAGGAGGATCTACAGGATGGACGAAAGCGGCTGCAGGTGAGATTTCATGGAGTAAGTTTAGCAGAACTGAGAATTTTAAATCCAGATCACTGATCATAACAAATTGCGGCTTGAGGTCCCGTGGGAAAGTACCCTTACACTCATATGTATAGTTACCTTATCATGCAAGCCATATTGTATCTTCAACAGGTTCCAGGGACCTTCTTTTTTTGGTTCTCCGTGCTCTGTTGCTGGTATCAGACTTCTTTGAGTTCTCCATGTTTTCTCACCAATTACTCTGTCCAAAAAAAGAAAAGAAAAACATGATTCAGACAAGCATATAATTGGTTTGCCACGGACTGCCCGTTATCGCCACTGTATTTATAGACATTTTCCTCTTGGATCGATACTAGGCACCACTATGGTTCATTTTCTTGAACTACAATAAGGCATTCAATGAAAGGTAGCAACAGTACCCAACTGCAAAGGCAGACGAGCACATGGAGCTGCACGTGGAGCCAGTCACGTCTGCAATTTGCGGTCATCATTGGCCCAATTTTCAATACTGCTGCCTGAACTCAGCCTAAAGAGAAAATGTACAAATTTTCCTTTGAGGAACACTAAACAATATGCGTATGTAGCTCTTTCAAAGACAAGTCCAGTAATACCTTTACATGGCCGGTCCATTCCTCCATTACTGAGAAATCAGCATTTCAATTGATATGCAACTGAGCTGAAGAGCTATGATAGATCCGACTCCTCTTTCACTCCAGCTCTATTTTCCGCCCAATGCCGCCTCCTCCTGCATGACTGACAGCCTCTACATTATGTACCTTCAGGCAAAGAAGCCGTCAAACAAGCAGGAGGAGGTAGCGCTGGGCATGGACTACAGCTGGAGTGACAGAGGCTTCAGATCTAGCATAGCTCTTCAGCTTTATTTGCATATCACTTAAGACACTGATTTCTCTGTAACAAAGGAGCGGAGTGGCCATGTAGAGTATGGCCGGATTTCTTTTTTAAAGAGTTACATGTGCGTATAGTTTGTCTGCTGACAGATTCCCTTTAATACGATATCACAAATTGCATGTAGGACTTCACAGAGCACAGTCTGCTTAATTTTCAGGGGTTGTCCTGTTTGAATTTTTCCAGAATGTTGGCCATAATTAGCTTTGTATAAAATGGTATTTATCACCTATAGGCTGCTATGGTTAAAAAAATTAAGTATATTGCGTAATCGCGCTAATTTTTTTTTTTCAATGGTCCATTCTATATGAAAGTTTAATCTGCCCCTCTTTACTGTACAATTTTGTCCATAACAGGAACCAAAAAACATGTTTTTAGTCTTCTTTTGTGTAAATGGGGGCCTATTGATACTTAGTGCTGTACGCTGCGCACTTAGCCTAATTATTTTTTGCCTATTATGTTTATTGCTCTAACATATTCCACGGCGTCATACACAGATTGCGATTACTCACCTATTACTACAGAGGCTCACAATCTAATTTCATATGCGTACACACACACAGGGGTCAAATACACAAGAAGCCAATTAATCTACACCAATATGGTTTTTTTTTGTCTAGTGCATCATTTGCATCAATCTAAAGGCCCCGTCACACACAGCGACGCTGCAGCGATACAGACAACGATGCTGATCGCTGCAGCGTCGCTGTTTTGTCGCTGTGTGGTCGCTGGGGAGCTGTCACACAGACAGCTCTCTCCAGCGACCAACGATCAGGGGAACGACTTCGGCATCGTTGAAACTGTCTTCAACGATGCCGAAGTCCCCCTGCAGCACCCGGGTAACCAGGGTAAACATCGGGTTACTAAGTGCAGGGCCGCGCTTAGTAACCCGATGTTTACCCTGGTTACCAAAACAAACAAACAGTACATACTCACCATCTGATGTCCGTCAGGTCCCTTGCCGTCTGCTTCCTGCTCTGACTGAGTGCCGCCGTACAGTGAGAGCAGAGCGCAGCGGTGACGTCACTGCTGTGCTCTCACTTCTCACTGTACGGCCGGATCTCAGTCAGAGCAGGAAGCAGACGGCAAGGGACCTGACGGACATCAGATGGTGAGTATGTACTGTTTGGGTTTTTTTACATTTACGCTGGTAACCAGGGTGTAAACATCGGGTTACTAAGCGCGGCCCTGCGCTTAGTAACCCGATGTTTACCCTGGTTACCAGTGAAGACATCGCTGGATCGGTGTCACACACACCGATTCAGCGATGTCAGCGGGACCTCAACGACCAAAAAAAGGTCCAGGCCATTCCGACACGACCAGCGATCTCACAGCAGGGGCCTGATCGCTGGTACGTGTCACACATAGCGAGATCGCTACTGAGGTCGCTGTTGCGTCACAAAACTTGTGACTCAGCAGCGATCTCACTAGCGATCTCGCTATGTGTGACGGGGCCTTAAGGCCTCACTCGGACATACCGTAAGTAATTTTTCTCTTACGCAAAAAAAAAAAAAAGAATCGATATTCATCAGTGTTTTGGATCAGATTCTCTGTTTTTACCACCAGTGTTTCATCTGTGACTTTCTAATATGCTTTTTACAAATAAAAAAAAATAAAAAATAATTGCAAAGCTTCTCCTGAACACTACAATATTAAAAAATTTTAACACATCCATTGTGATTTTTGCGACTTTTTCGATGTGCGATTTGGATAAAAAATGTACGTATCTCTGCTTTTTTGTGCAGCGTTCAGTCTGCAAAAAATGAAAAAAAAAAAAAAAAAATGTAAACAACTACATAGACTGTAAAGGGTGCACATTCTATCTGTGAAAAACACAGAACACCTAAGCGAAAAATGAAAATATGATTGGAGCTTAATGCTGGGTTTACATAGCATGAAACATGTCATTTAATATTGTTTAATCATTAATACCGATCGCTCTGTGCTTCTAAAACATCATGTTCTCGGCAGCACATCACCTGTTTACACAGGACAACGTGCTGTCGAGAACACTGATTTTCAAACTTGTTGAAAGATAATGGCACCTGACAAAGTAATGTTTTGCTTATTCGCTAGGTGCTTACCTGCCTGGTTAAACTGGATGACAATTAAGGAACAAGCCTCCGTAAGAATAGTTGTTTCCGATTATGGGCCTGGATAAATGGACCTAAACCAAATCTCTTACATATTTTTTTTTTGTAAGTCTGATTAAAATTTTATTTGCACTATTTTCACCAACATTTTGCTATATGTCCATCATGCAGCCAAAAAGTAGTAAATAGTTACATGTGACCCCGGCTTTAATTCCTGTCTACAGCACAAGGGTTCATGCGCGCGACCGTAAATATCGTCCCCATGTTATTCTATGGGACCATGCACACGTTTGATTTTATTTTTCACGGACTGAGTCTGTCCAAAGAATAAATCGCAGCAGGAACAACTTGCATCTGATTATCAGGTCGCGCTCGGATATTCATGTCTATAGATCCGTAGAAAACATCGGACAGCGCACGGACTGACAGAATGGAGAAGATGGAGTTTTTCTTTTTTTTTTTTTTTTTTCATTTCATCACATCCGAGTAAATCGGATCACACTGTGATCGCACTCTGATCAGAGTTGTGATTAGCATTATCGGACCGATTTTTTCGGATGCAAGAAAATCAGTTGTGTGACCCTGGCCCAAGTACAAGAAATTAGAGTGACCCTTAAATAGTGGAGAAGGATGGCATCACCGCACATGACAGGCAGTATTTTAATTCAAAACATATTAAAAAAAAGAATAATAATAAAAAAAAAAATCAGCACTTTTGAAACATGATATAAATATAGCTTTGCACCGTATTAGCCGGTAGATAGAAAAATAATCAAGATCTTCGGCATCACAAGTATATATATATATATATATATATATATATATATATATATATATATATATATATATATATATATATATGTAGACATATATGCCCATATATGTGTGTGTATATATATATTATTATTATTATTTTTTTTTATTATTATTTTTTTATTTTCAACTAAGTAGTCTTAAAAACTTGCTTTTTGTTAAAAAGTATCAACCACTGAGGACTATCAATTATGATTATATTACAGCACAATGTCAATTTTTTAATTAATTAATAATCGATAGATGATATCGTCACGTTGCACGTGCTCCGCTCTCCTCGTTACTGTATCGTGCATAAGGGGTTAATCGGCCTTCCCTTCCCCCTTTATGGAGCCACCCATTTCCAGTGCAGTGACAGTAAAAGGAGAGGGGCAGCTGGCTCTGGATTACAGAGCTGGGAAGCAGAGCTGCAGCCCAGCTCATCGTTAACCTCTTTGTTGCTGAAAAGCAGCGCTTGAATAGGATTTTACGAGAGTACAAGCAATAAATAGAAGAGACCGCTGACACCTACAATGAGGGCTGGCTATCATAGACTTTAATAGCAGATATATAGTTACAGAAAGCGTGGAATTAATGGCTGATTTAATATTACGTGCGCCACCAGCGCCCTGTGGATTGCATATAAAAAATAAATTAAAAAAAGGTTTGGTGCGATTTCAGTCTTCTGCACCCGAAGAGGAAAATGATAAAATTTTGGAGCGGGCGCAGTCGTAATGTTTGATGCCACCAATGCTGCCTGTTTTGTAAACTGTCTACATCAACGTAGCGGAAAACAAGAACCATCTTTGTGCACAACTTTGTGTCATTGTGTAACAGCATCTTTCACATGATAAATGAAGCTCATGGTCCAGTGCCTCAAATTAGTGCAATTGGGGGGGGGTTCTGTACCAAATAACATCAATTTAATGCAATGATCCTCGCTTCAAAGAGCTTGGCTCAACTCAAGTGTATGCATGAGGCCACAGATGTTGTGAATCCAAGAAAATGTCTTCTCATAGAGCCAAGGAACTAACGAGACAGTGAACATTTTTTTTATTTTTATTTTTTGCTCTCTTTATTTTACACTAGAGGACATAATCCTGACAACGCAATACTGAGTCAATGGCCCTGGCTTTGCCATTTCTATGCGTTGTTTACCTGCTGGAGGCCGATTATCTAGTGACATTCCTTAGATAAGATAGGCTGTTTGCAGAGGACAGTCTATTGTTTTACTATTCTGGTCAAATATAATAAGTAGCATCATGTCTACAGCCAATACTTTAGGTACTTTTTTATGCATGACCATACTTTGAACTTAATCCCATTGATTGTTTTGTATTTTATAAACCGTGACTGCTTCGGGTTTTTTTTTTTACTTTTCTCTAAATGACCCATGACATGGATATCTGGTTTCAGTAATACTTCCAGACTCTGTTCTTTAAAGTTAATTTATTTTTTTTAATTCAATTATTATTTATTATTATTATTCATTGATTCATGCGTTTTGTCAAATATTAAAAAAAGGAATCCTTCTAATTGACTAATTTGCAAACTAATGCGATATCATTTTCTTTTACCAAATTTATCAATTTAAAAATTAAATATTGATATTTTTAGTATTTTAATGTTTTAATTTAAAAAAAATATATTTTCTGCAAAAAGTTTGGGGCATTTCCAATGTTATGCAAGTGTGAAAGTTGTCCAAGTCCCATACTGCACAGTGTCCTAAGCCTAAGGGCTCGTTCAGATGAGCCTATAATACGGACGCGTGCTGTCCGAGAAAAAAAATCCACAGGGCGCTGATTAATGTTATTCAACAGGGTTGATCAGATGAGGTTTTTTTCGCACGGACCGAGTATGATTGTGGAAAAAAGTCGCAGCATGCACTATTTTCTTCCGAGTCTCGGGCGCGCAAAATAAAGGTTGGAACATCGGTGTTGCATCTGATTTTTACAGATACATTGCCATTATTAACCCAGGAATTTGATCATGTACATTTTATAATGTTGATATATAGAACCGTATGGCACATGGACATAAAATACGGACAGTTTTCTGGATGAAAATCGCACGTCTGACGCTGACCTAAGACATGCGTGTTCTATTCCCATCTTTCATGGATAGAACACCTACCAATTATATAGTTTATGGGGTTGTTCATGTGGGGGGTTTTTATTGGATTGATTTTCCCCAAAAATACAATTTTTGTATCCAATTTACGGATCAAACTCGCCCTTTCAAATCCGTAAAAAAAAAAAACGGACAGCACGCGGGTTCCATCTGTGTCTGATACCGGCCATGTCTTTAATGGAAGAGAACTGATAATTTTATTTATTTATATAATCATTTAATTTTTTTTAATTATTAATTTTTACATATGAGAAAAACGGATGCTACACTGATGGTAAAAAAAAAAAAACACATGGACCCAAAATGGATGAAAATTGAAAATCTGATCCGACACACTGATTAAAAAAAGGTCTTTTTTTTCTTTTGCGAAAACTGATTGAGGCCTAAGAGAAAGAGATAATATATAGATTATATCTGACATTTACGCTTCTGTTTTTACCAGCGAAAGTTTTTTTTTCTAACACGTGAAGCCAAGTAAATAAGTCCACTCTATTCGTGTCCTATTTGCTGGAGATGTACCACCACGGCCTTGCATTGTACATCACAGAGACCACCCTAATGTAAGAAATATTGACTCAAGGTCTAGGCTTTATTAGCAATTTAGCTGCTCCAAATTATAAAAATACTTGGTGCGTTTATTAAAAAAAAAAAAAATGTCTTTGTTGGAAAAATGTCTGCGCCCCCTCCCTTCTTCCCATTTGCACCAATTCACTAAGTGTCCTATGGCTTTTTCCTTCCCCCCATAGGAACAAGTGCTCAAATTGTGAAATTCAAGAAATGTAATTAACCACTAAGATAGACGAATAAGTGTCCTCATCACGGCTGTAGGAGGATGCTGTAAATATAGTACTTCAAGAGGTTAATTGTCAGCAGACAGGTCTGAAACTGGGTTTTTTTTCCTTTATCCTCCATATCTCATTAAGACGTATTTCCGTGGATATGTCTAATTTAAAAAAAAAAGGGTAAAGAAGCGCAAAATATTCACACGGTCTTCTGAGTATCACATAAATAGAGGGAACATAAGCAGGCGTGTTACATATATTAATTGTAAAGTGCTGCGGAATATGTTGGCGCTATATAAATAAAAATTATTATTAATTATTATTATTATTAATATTTTTTTGTATTTTCTTAAAAGTATTCAATTATATATTAAAAAAATATACATGCAAGATTATTTGATAGTGAAATATTTTATTTATTTATTTTTTTCCATGTCCTACATTCAGTTATGATATCATGGTGTGATGATTACTTGCTAATTAATTTAATAGACAGCATGCACAGTTAAATATTTTTTGGCCATTGAGTGAAAGGTAGGGTGCACTGTTATCTTTAACAAGTGAACAGTAGATTAAAGACCCCTAGTAAGACATTTAACATAATACACTTCCTAATAAAAAAAAAAAAGCAGATTGGGTAAATCCTTTCATGCAGTTCTCTATATTTAGACCACGCATTCCCATGAAGATTATAAACACCATTTTTATGATTTTCTAATTCACGTACGCCGGTTTTAACATCGTCGCCAGGAAAGATAAACCAGATCGAGCAGTTTATATCGTCATTTTTATTTTTTTTAAAATTTTTTTTTTGCTATTCCCTATAAATAATGCTAGACTTGTTAAACATCAAGCCTAAATAATTAACCCAATTTTTTAATTGGGTATCATTTCTGGAGGAAAATGCAGTCAATATTTTATTGGTATTTTTGTGTTATGGGTTTTAAAAAAATACATATATTTTTTCTATTTTATTTTTTTTTTCTATTTAAAATATAGACAATATACTTGTAATAAAATATTTCCTCCATTAAAAAAACAACAAATAAATAGTTACATCTTTTTTTGTTAGTATTTCTATATTTAATGTTTATTTTTTATATTTTTATTATGTATTTTTTTTCTATTTAAAATATATATAATACTCCTTTATGACACTTGGGGAAAAAAAATATCCCCCCCTTCAAAAAAAAAAAAAAAATGCGTTAAAACTCCTTTATTGGTATTTTTTTTTTTTTTGGGGGGGGGGGTTATGTTTTTTATTATATATTTTTTATCTATTTATAATATGTACAATACACCTTTATGCCACCTGTAAAAAAAATGATTCCTGTCTTAAAAATAAATAAATGGGTTAAAACTGTTTTAGAGCTATTTTATTGGTATTTTTATATTGCATGTTTTTTAGATATATTTTTTATTATATATTTTTTTCTATTTAAAATAGGTGCAATACACCTTTTTATGCCACCTGTAAGAAAATGATTCTTAAAAACAAACAAACAAATAAATGGATTAAAACTACCGTATTATATTGGTATTTTTATATTTTATGGGGTTTCTTTTTGATATTTTTTATTATGCATTTTTTTCTACTGCAAATGTATACAATACACGTTTCTGCCATTTGTGAAAAAAAAAAAAATTTCCCCCCCAGAAAAAAAGGTTAAAATTATTTTATTGGTATTTTTAATATTTTATGGTTTTTTTTATAACATTCTTATTATGTGTTTTTTTTTCTATTTAAAAAGTATACAATACACCTTTATGTGATTCCCCCTCTTCCAAATAAATAAGTAAATGTTAAAACTATTTTATTGGTATTTTTATATTTTATTTAATTTAATTTTTTTCAAATTAAAATGTATGCAATACATCTTTATGCCGCTTGTTAATATTAAAATATCCCCCCCAAAAATAAATAAATAAGATATTTTATTGGTATTCTTATATTTTAGGGGTATTTTTGTATTTATTTGTGTTTCTATTTTTATGTAGACAACACATCTGAATGCCATTTTGAAAAAAAATTTCCCTACCTTAAAAAAAAAAAAAAAAATGAAAAAAAAAGTTAGTTAAAAAAAATTACCACCTTAATAAAAAAAAAAAATAATGGGTTAAAACTATTTGCTGTTAATGCTCCAAAAAAAGTTGAAGACAAGTGGTCGCCCTGTGCTGAGAGCAGAACAGACCATTTAGTGGCTTGAACTAATTTATCTGGAGATTCCTTTCTGACATTTAGGAGCCTGAAATTTATATTTTAGGTGAAAAAGCCAAATATATAATATTTCTACCTGCATCCAGTGCAGATGTTCATTTGGACAACACTTGCTGAAAATAGAGAATAGTTGAGAGAATTGTTTTTAGTTTTCTTTTTTTTTGTTATTTATTTTTATTATTTATTTTTTTTAAAGTAGTTCACCAACATATTTAATATTTCTCGTAAATTTATATTTTCTCATAACAAGTGATGTAAAACCTTCAGGCTCTTCCCAGGGAATATTTTGGGAATAGCTGTTGCTGGATTCTTCCCATTGAGGAGAATCCTCACAATGTAATAGAGAGAGAGCTTGATCATGCTGTGCCTTTGGGAAAAAAAAAATCCTTGCATTGCAAGGACCCTAATGTGCTTTTTTCCACTTGATGCACATAGAAAAAAAATCATTAGGAAAACAGCATAGAGGTTTTTTGTTTTTTTTTCTTCGTCTTCACGGGCAGTGAATTTCAGGAGGAGGGGGCTTGTATGGACACAAGTAATGCTCTTTATTAGTGTATAGGTTTGCTTAAAATATAAAATATATTTAATATAATGGCGTATGGCCATATAGTGTATCTAAGCTCCAAAACATCTGGGGGAAAAAAAAAATAATTTATCAGCTGTATATCTCAATGTATGGAAGTAAAAAGTTGTATTAATGATAAATCTAAAAAAAAAAAGTCTTCTGTTAGAAATAATTACTTAAAATAAAAATGCACTTTACTCTCCTATGTAAATTCTGTGTAATGTATAAAGTATCTATTATATAATAAATATAGAACATTTTGAAGTGGTCTCTTAATTTTTGCCAGAGCTGTATATACTTGCCTCTGGTACTTAGGGATTGCCAGTGTTAGGTTCATACTGCCTGGTCCTGGAGTTGGAGGTGTAGTTCGTGGTTGGAGAAGGTGTTCGGAGACTGCTTGGAGTTTTGTCTGTGTGCACATCCTCATTCTCTCGTATTTAGTTTCTCCTTCATGAAAAAATTGGACCGCACTCGGATGACATCCAAAGTGAAGTCCAATTTTCATGGATGGTCAGATAGAAGAAGGTGGAGACATTTTTTTTTTTATTTCTCCACATACGAGAAAATCGGTTAACACTCGGACCATCGGACACACTGATCAAACTCTGATCAGAATAATCAATCCGATTTCCTTGTACGTGAAAAAATCGGACATCTGAACGAGGCCTTTTGGATACATGTTCGTCGTACATATTAAGAAATCCTTCAGTAAAGTAGTGTAACATGCTTGTAGGGTTCTTTTGGCAGGTATTTGGCTGGCATACTTTTTTTCAGCTTTAAAGCATTTAAAAGTCACATTGTCGATACAATCGGATGCCACAAAAGTTCACACACTGTAGAGTACATGTTATTTTATCATGGGAGTCAATGGCAGACATATAGACACATGGTGGCACTATTCAGACTTGTTTGCCCAAGAAACTAAATTCTGGGCGAACATATAGCAAGTACTTGCCATATAATTACTTTAAGTGCAGGTTCTCACAAGTGTATAAAAAAATCAGAGTTTCATCAAGAAAAGTGTGGCGATTTTTTTTCTCACTTGCATTGGTGAACAATCCGTTTTTTAACTCAGAAGCTATTAATCATTTACAAGACAATTTACAGTTTCCTATGATACAGAATTACAATGTATCCATAGAAATCCGATGCTAGACTGCGGCTCCGTATGGCATCTGGTTTTTTTTCACACCCCTTGAATGGGTGAATCTCATCTGATTTACAGAACAAACTAGTGCATGCTGCAATTTCTTCCCACGCACACAATAAATTGCTTATCTGCACTGGTCCATTGAAAAATATTGGTCCGAGTGCTGTCCGTTTTTTCCACGGACAGCACTCAAAATAGGGCCGTGTAAATGAGCCCTAAGTCTTTGTCCTTTTTCTGAAAATGCTTTGCTCATCGTCCCCGGGTCCAGCGTTGAGTCTCCGCCGCTGCTCCCGGTGTCAGTTATTGACTGTCGCACTGATGCCATATCAATAATGCGACAGCCAATCAGTGAGCTCAGCTGCTCTGAATGGGGCATTTCCTCTATATGGGTAGAGCCACTGAACTCAGTGATTGGCTGCTGCACTGCTGACGTAACATCAGCGCTGCTGCCCATCTGTAATGAGGATACCGTGACAGAGAGAGGCTAGAAGATAGTGGCAACTAGTTTCACTCATTCCTGCACTGGTTAGAAGTACTTCACTGTCGTATTAAACAGAGCAGGTTTTTTCCTAGCTAGCAGTGCAATGGTTAATCTGTTCAGCTGAAATTCCTGGAACTTTCCTACCTGAATGGTCTCAGCTGTTCAGTGTTGGCCACTCTCCTCTGCAATATAAACTCACCTCTAGCACTTAGGGATTGCCAGTGTTAGTTTTATTTTGGCAGTTTAGTTAGGTTCTGGACTTGGAGGTGTAGTTCGTGCTTGGAGTTGGCGTTTGGAGATTGTTGCTTGGAGTTTTGTTTGCATACACATCCTATTTTCTTCCTATTTAGTTTCTCCTTTCTTAAACCCACCTGTGTCCCACTCTGTTGTTTGGTTTGTGAATTTTGTATGGATGTTATTTTCATTTATACCTGTCCATCTTCCCTTGTTTGTCTGGCTAGTTTGTTTCTATACACTTCAGCTTCGCACTACCCTGGGTGGAGGAAGGGACAGATAAGGGTTGATATAGGAGCTTAGAAAGGCACGTGAACCCAGCATCTGCACCCTCTGGAGTAATCGAGAGGAGAAGGATAGACTAGTGTTCCAATAGGTATAGGGACCTGGTCAGTGCCTATAGTCACAACACCATGGTGACACCATCACTGACACCAGGAGCAGCAGCGAACACTCAGCACTGGGCTCGGAGACAGTGACTGAAGTGTGATTTATGTTTTTTTATATCAAACTGCACCCAGAGACTGGCACTTTTCTGAAAGAGGATAACGACTTTAAGCCCGCCATGCAGTCTGCCGAGTCCCCCATAGGGCTGTGTTCTCTATTAGATAGCCACTGCCAGACTCCTCTGACTCAGTCTTATCTCCCGGAGAAGAAACTGGAAATCTGACATTCTGAAACCTTTTCTCCCGACATAATTTGTCGAGAAAGAGTCAAGACGCCCCTCATACACACTGGACTGTCGGTTGATGTTGCCTATATTGTTAAGTTTGGATGAATTTAGACTAATATGTATGGGGGCCTTTACTTTGCCCATTGACTCCCAAGTAGTTTAAAACCAGCCTTAGGTCGACCGTATGTAGGACTTGCTTTGGGACGTAAGCCATGCCAGTATTGTCAGATGGTAGCCTATCCCTTATGTCTTATGACATATTTATGGTGGATGCAGATGATTTTAGCCCAAACGGTTACACGTATTTTGCGTGTATGGCCAGCTTAAAATCCTGACTACTGCAATACTGCCTAGTTGTCAGATACTGTTTTAGCGTATTTAAAATCATAATTTATTATAATGTCCAGTTGGCTTTTTTTTTACCTAAGACATCATAAAATCAGCTGGTAAAATCAGCAAATCTTTAACAGATAGATGTCAATTAGCCTCTTGGATGAAAGCATACAACCAATTTCTATCCAACCATTGGTGCGATCTGTCGAAACCGCATTTATTAACAACATGTGTTATACTGCTAGATCAAAGTCAGTAGTGCAACCCCGGTTCTCAACATCTCAGATACTTCCACAACCTTCATACCTTCACGAAAAACCTGAAATAAAGCTTTCGATTAACATGGCGCGACAATACTGTGGATAGGTTACCCCCCACTACTGTCTCCTATCCCCTTCCCTTGTAGATTTTGTAGATTGCAAGCCCCCGCGGTCAGGGTCCTCTATCCGTATCTGTCTGTTACTCATTTAGTCATGTTTGTTGTGCTCGTTTTTCCTTTATGCCATGTATTATGCATTGTGATACATATATACCTTTTTTATGCATGACGGTCTAAAATAAATATTAATAATTATATTTTGCAAAAGTACCAGAATATACATTCATTCATTTAGCTTTCATGTAAATGTGTTTATAGCCTAGATACAAGCAATGTCCAGCCAGAGATGCTTGGTAACTAGCGATGAACCGAACCCCGAACTTAGAAGTTCAGGGTTCGTACTGGACAGTCAGTGTCTGGTGCTAAACGCCGAACACAAACTTTCCCCGAAAGTCCGATGCAACATTCAGAGTTCCGGTAAAGGAGACAAAGGGAGATAATTGTTTTCTAGATCCAAAACTCAGGTCTCCATTGTTTTCAATATGATTTGGGTTCTGGTTCAGGTTTGGGTACAGTTTTGGTACCGGAACCAAACTTTGGGTCGAGTACAAGAACCCGAACTTCCACAGGTCCGATCATCCCTATTGGCAACATATCTCTGTTTTTTCTTTGCTTCAGGAATATAAACTATTATTGGCTTTGACCCAACAAGTGATGTCTACACGTGATAAATGACAAGACTAGTCCTGTAATGTAAAGCTGCTAACGGGCCGTAGTGTTATACCATAGATTAATTATGTAACCGTATTCTTACAAGAAGCGGGATTAGTGATCTCCTCCTACATATGTGCAGCATGAATCGTATCTCTCTCCCTCTCTATATTTAGATCAGTTCATATATTATTTTATTTCTAGATTATTATTTATTTCAAAGCCATATAAATGGTTATTCCTTACATTAAAACTTATCAAGGGATAAGTCATATTGAGAATCGGTGAGGACTCGCTCCATTCTTTGCCTATGGGTCTGCTGGAGATAGCGAAGTCCAAACACTTCAGAAACCATTTTTCAGGATCGGGTGAGGTCTCTGCGGCTGAACCCCCACCAGTCTACTAGTTATCACTTATCTTTATTATAGGGATAACTATTAATCTTTACTTTCATAGCATTGTATATATGAAGCTGACCATATACATTAGATAGATGTCGGCTAAGCGTTCATTTGACATACCTATACACAAGAACGCTCAGCTCGGCCGACTATGCATTTACTTTCAATGGGGATAGAGGAGTTACCAATGGACAAATTCCTTTGGCAACGTCTTGTCTCCCCTATAATTAAAGGGGTCAAATGTTAAAATGATTACCCCACCAGATCCTTCTCTCCTGTGATATCATCTGTTGGGGGAGAGACAGGTGGTTCCCATACACATCAAATAATCATCTAATTCTTCTGAAATCACCGGGTTCAGATGACTTCATTTATTTACGTATTATACTTTTTTAATATAGTGCCATTAATTCCACATCGTTTTACATACATTATCATCGCTGTCCCCATTGGGGCTCACAATCTAGAATCCCTATCACTATGTCTTTGGAATGTGGGAGGAAACTGGAGAACCCAGAGGAAACCCACGGGAACATCTGGAGAACATACAAACTGCTTGCAGATGTTGTCCTTGGTGGGATTTGAGCCCAGGACCCCAGCGCTGCAAGGCTGCTGTCATCTAATGTGTATGGGGGCCTAAGATATTGCTTATGGGGGTGTATTTTGCACGCACATACATACACGTTATATCATTGCTTCACAGCTGACGGGACGACGAAGTCTTCACATCCTCTCCACGTGATGCATGTCGCACCCATTTAATAACAGGAGGAAGACATCTATTTGTCAGAATAAAAATTGTGATCGCAGACAAAGCCTTGGCACCTAATACTATAATACAGTGCTTTTTCTAGGTTAGTACAAGATTAGTGGTGAAATGTACGAGCGGAAAGTGCAGAACAGGACATCACTAAATTATCTCCGATATCCAGCGAGTCCCAACTCGTACAAGCATCCGAGACATGGAGACATCACACAAAACACGACAAATCACACATAGTCAAGGCTGCAATTAACGGATCCTTCCCAGATTCCTAGCTCCAGTCATAGCACATCAGTCTGCGAGACCGGGGGATTGTCCCACCAAGTATCAGGGAATGAGGCTGAGTGATACAATGTAGCAAGGTATCGGATAGTGAGAGTTCGGCGGTGGATTAGGGTGTATTCACACTGGGGTTTTTGTTCTCATTTGATGGCCTGATTAATGTATCCAATAAAAAAATACAGATACCTGACCGATCCATTACAACTTATGGAACTTATGTTAAGAGGACCTGCCAGCTCCCCTCATATTTTGGCTTTTGTCAATGCTTGTACTTCCAGAACAATAACTTCTTGTCTTGGATATTTGTATTTCACAATTCCTCTGTTATTCCTCCTGGAAATGTACATCTGGGCATCACTTATACACCCACTAGGATCTGACTATGAAACTACATGCCCCATAGGCGAGTATCCATTTGTCAATTTATGTATAGATTTCCATGAGGAGGCACATTATGGGACCATAAAGGGGTTGTCCAGGCTTAGGCTACAAGTCTGCAGTCATCACTCTATGTGACTGCAGACTTGGGAATCTTCACATCACGCGCACTGCAAGCTGGGAGGATTCTCTGGTGCCGACTCCAGGAGCGATGAGCGCGTGATCGCACATATATGATTTCCATTCATACGATGACGTGCCAACAAGATATTGGTCAATGCAAGTGTATAGCCGGACATAGGCTACTCGGGATCTGTCTGGAAGTATACAAACCGCACACTATGACCGCCTGCTCCCGGGCGCCGGCACCGGAGATTCCTGACAGCTCGTACGATATGAGGAGTCACAAGTCTGCAGTCACATAGAATGACTGCAGACTTGTAGCCTAAAGCCGGACAACCCCTTTAACGAAAAGATTGTCCAAAATTGTTATTTTATGAAGAATATAATTGATCAATAATACGGAGCTTGCAAATCCTCTTTAAGATTTGGAAAAAGAAATGATCAGAATAGATACATTATATCCATCACGAATCCTTTAAAAACCTAGCCTAGGGGTGCATTCACACTAATGGTCCTTTCAACAAAATTTCTATGTGTTACGCGTCAATTTGCTGTGAATTTCACCCTATGCGTTGTGAATAGTGAAATTCATGGTGAAAATCTGCTCCTTATTCATAAACTTCCGCTGCAGATACACTAGCAAAAAATGTAATCAACTCCGCTGCTCCTGTAACGCATGAGAGCATAGCCTCACACCACAGAAGCTTAGTAACTCCATCGTTAGCAATGTGAAGCCAGCACAAGGGGTGGACTTAGATAGAAGAAGGCCCATGTGTAAGAACACTATATGGGCCTTTTGTGTCTGGAGCAGGTGGGCCGTATTACGTCTTGGGCCCCTGTGTGGCTGCACAGGATGTAGCTATGAAAAATCCGCCCCTGGTCAACACACACCTGTACTGCACCCAGGATAGCAACCACACGTCACCTATGTCACCCAGGAGTACAAGTGATAGTCTATGGATGACTTTTTTGTTATCTTTCCTACATTATTATTTCAATATGTTCTGACCATTTTCTCTCCCCTCTACAGCTATGGATTAGGGAAGAACGAATAAGGGCAGACGCAGTCTGACCCAAGAACATTGTGTCCTAATATAGTCAAAAAAGACCAGATGGAACGAACATCGGTTATTGTGAAATGAGAAAAAAAGGAAGTGCAAACTGGAGACAACACCACAACGGCTTACTGTGTCCACACATCATAGTGATGATAGGATGACGTTCAGGAAATGCGAGAAGTAGGGGAATAGATGCACACAGTGTGCACTTTTATATATAGACCAAGTGCTTGGACACCACTCTTAATCATTGAATTCAGGTTTTTCATTCGGTCCTCTTCCGACCGGTGTATAATATTCGGCCCCATTGCTCCCAGAGTATAACATCTGGCCCCTCACCCCTACTGTATAATATCATGCCCCTCACCGAGAGTGTGTAACATCCAGCCCTTGCCCCCGGTCTATAACATCCAGCTATCATGCGTCTGGGTTCGAACACTTGAGCCTGTGCTTTGTGGTCGGCTTCTCTGTCTGTCGAGCCACAATATATACATCTTTTCTCTGGGTGTTTAGTTTCGGTTATCCTTGCTTTAGTCTTTTCAGGGTAACAGGTGTTTTCATTTACTCATTTGTCTGCACCATCAGCTTTCGGGTGCAGCTTTATATACTTTCCCTCTGCTGGTATTTCCTGCTGGTGATAGTCTCATTTGGATATCCAGCCATACTACTGTACTTTAATCCAGTCAGTGAAAGACCAGCTAGGGTTTATCTCTCTGCTGTTTATGCTCTTTACCCTGCACCATTCTGGGATCTCTTTCCATTTCAGCACACTTTCCCTTCTGTAGGTAATTTGCACTCTGCTCTGCCCTTCGGTTCTTAAGGAGCACTATCATAACATCGGCCCCTCGCCCCCAGTGTGTAACATTCAACCCCTTATCCCCCCGGTGTATAACATCCAGCCTCCCCCCACCAGTCTGGCCCTTCCCCCCGGTCGATAACATCTGGCCCCTCATCCTTGGTGTATAACATCCAGTCCCTCATCCCCAATGTGTAACATTTGGCCCCTCGCCACACGGTGTATAACATCCGGCCCTTCTCCACTGGTGTATAACATCCGGCCCCTCACCCCCAGTCAATAGCATCCAGCCCATTACCCTCGATCTATAACATTCAACCCCTCACCCCTGGGTGTATGAGATCCGGTCCCTCACCTCCAGTGTATAACATTCGACCCCTCAAGCCCGGTGTAACAGGCCAGATTATACCCCCAGGCCAGACTATACCCGGGGTTAAAGTGGCCTAGGCTAGATTATACCCCGGGTATACTTTGGCCTAGGCCAAACTATACCCCGGGGTATAAAATAGCCTAGGCCAAAGTATACCCCTCCAGGCCAGATTATACCCCCCAGGGTAAGCTGAGGGAAAGCTGCTCATTCTTCTAGGTCACAGCTCCCCCTCCCATCGGGCACTGCTCCTTTTCAAGCTCCTCCACCTCTGGTGACGCCAGGGATCTCCCTTTCTAAGCCCCACCCCCTCCCTATAGTCACATGTGACATGAAATCTTCAGCCCTGCTCGTGCCAGCTCGTTGTCTTGGCGCCTTGGATATGCTTGGAAAAGGGCTTTGTATACCTAGGGGGCACTGACGAGCACTGAGGGGTGGGTGGGGAACCCCTTTACTGGTTGCTATGGGATATAGCATGATCACTCTATCCTAGCAACACCTTGGATACGCTTGGAAAAGGGGTTTATCTATCTTGGGGGCACCATTGCAGCACTGCGGGTGGGTGGGGAAACCTTTTACTGGTTGCTATGGGATTTTACATGATCACTCTATCCTAGCAACGCCTTGAATACGCTTGAAAAAGGGGTTTATCTACCTTGGGGGCACTCTCGCAGCACTTAAGGATAGGTGGTTAACCCCTTAGGTGGTTGCTATGGGATTTTACATGACCACTTTATCCTAGCAACGGCTTGTATACGCTTGGAAAAGGGGTTTATCTACCTTGGGGGCACCCTTGCAGCACTGTGGGGAAGCCGGGGAACCCTTTTACTGGTTGCTATGGGATTTTACATGACCAATTTATCCTAGCAACGCCTTGTATACGCTTGGAAAAGGGGTTAATCTACCTTGGGGGCACCCTCACAGCACTGCGGGGTGGGTGGGGAACCCTTTTACTGGTTGCTATGGGATTTTACATGGCCATTCTATCCTAGCAACGCCTTGGATACGCTTAAAAAATGGGTTTATCTACCATGGGGGCACCCTCGCAGCACTGCGGGGAAGCCGGGGAACCCTTTTACTGAGGAAGGAAACAGCACAAAAATTCAAAAGCTGACTTAGGCCATAGTATACCCCCGGGGGATAAACTTTATACCAGGGGGTATAAAATAGTTTTTATAGTATTTCTCTAGGCCATAATGTTATCACTTCACTGTTTTTCTCACCCTATTGCTTATTTGTTGAAAAGTGTGCAGATCTGAACTGACAGTAGATGGCGCTGTCCTGTCAGTGCATAGTTAATGATAACTTGTTTTGTATGTTCTCTATGACACCTCTCTGCTCTCTATGACACCAAATCTTTTCCAATTTTGACAACCATGGAAGATCAATTGTATGACCAGCTTTTGAGATTCTACACTGCAACAGAACAAAGGTACCCTCAGTATACCTACGATCTACCTCCTGAGAAACGTGCAAATGCCAAGTCCCAGTTTAGACAAACAGCAAAGCCATATCGAGCCCAAGGAGGAATTGTTTATCATAGGGAAAAGGAGGTTCTTACTAAAAGTCGACTGCCAAATATCCTGAAGGCCTGTCATGACAACCCAATATCTGGGGGCCATTTTGGCAGAGATAAAACTTTAGCCAAAATCTCTGACCGGTTTTACTGGAAGGGAATGAAAAATGACGTTCACCAGTATGTGAAAGCCTGTCAAAAATGTTTTGTTATAAATCCCAAAATCACAAAGGAAGCTCCACCACTCAACAGTATATCAGTGCCTGGAAAAGTATGGAGCTTAGTTGGGATTGATATGATTGGCCCTCTTCAGGAAACATCAAATGGCAACAAATATATAGTTGCTGCCACTGATCATTTCTCCAAATGGACTGAAGCAACAGCTGTCCCAGATAAGAGTGCCAAGTCAGTGGCAAATTTTTTGTACTCCGTTATCTGTCGCCTTGGCTGTATGGAGACTCTGATTAGCGACCAGGGACGAGAGTTTGTAAACTCGATCATTGACAACCTGATGGAACATTTTCAAACAGATCACCGTATTTCATCTGCATACCACCCACAAACAAATGGCCAGCGGGAACGTGATAATCGGACACTTAAAGAAGCTCTTAGTAAGCTTGTCAATGACCAAGGAAACAACTGGGATCAATTCATCCCTGGTGTTCTGTTTGCCTATCACACATCTGTGCATGCTTCAACCAAGGTTACTCCATTTGAGGTCATGTATGGACGGAAGGCCAAGCTTCCCATGGACCTTAATCCCTCAAAAGATGATACGGTGGATCCCATGCCCATTTCAGATCATGCCACCCCTGATGTGCTAAATACACTGTCAAGCATTCTTAAAAAGCTGCACTCAGACGTCAGTACCAACATCCACTCTGCTCAAGAACACCAGAAGTGTGCCTTTGATCGCCGACACAAAAGCAACAAAGAAATCACTGCTGGTACCATAGTTTATATCAAGAATCAGCGCCGTATTCAACGCATAGGTTCAAAGATGGAACCACGCTGGATTGGACCTTATTTAGTTGTGGAATCCTTGACCAAGGGACGAGTAAAACTTAAGAACAACAAAACTGGCAAGATATTAAGCAACACATACCACACCAGCAACCTAAAGATTTACCAGGATAAAGAGGCTTCTCCACCATCCGATGATGATTATTCCAGTGACTCTGCCACACAGAAAAATAAGCAAACTAAGGCTTTCAACCTACTACCAAGTTCAAGAAGGAAGTATCTTAGCACCACTCTTGGCCTTACGTTTAGTAAGGTTGTATACTGTGGATGCAGACGAGACCTTGAACAACCACGGCGTACATATAAAACCAAAGGTGATGGAAACTGCTTCTTCCGGGCCATCAGCTACATCTTGACAGGAACAGAGGACAACCATTCCCTTCTCAGAGATAAAGTCATCCACCATATGAAAACTGACTTGACAAAAAAACTACAGGACTACTTGAACCAAAATGTGAATGAATATGTGAACATCTCTGGAATCTCTCGTGATGGAGTCTGGGCAACTGATGCAGAGATCATGACCACGGCGAATCTGTTGAGTTGCGACATAATAATCTACACAAACGTCGGTGACTCCATGGATTGGTTGACATATCCTGCAAGCTTCAATCTGCAGTCAACAACTGAACATGCACTGTATCTTGAAAATAAGCACGATCATTTCAATGTTGTTATCAGTGTTTAGCTTTAAACGTTAATTTGGTAGCAAGGACATGCTAGACTAAATGTCATAATACACAGAATGACTGTTGGGCGATTTGTTGCCCCAGATAATTGCATTGCATGATAAGTGACTTATAGCTAATGAGAAATTATTGCCCCCCCTCCCACCGCTAGGTGGTGCTGGCTCTGCTTCTACAAGCTCCAACGGCACTAGCCAGGTGCCGCTCTCCTCTATGGCGCCTGGCTGTGACGTCGGCGCATGGAGAGGCAGCGCCACCTAGCGGCAGGAGGGGGACCCCGTCTACCAGGAGACGGGCAGCGGCGGTTAGCGAGGGGGGGTAATCGGGCAGCCCCCCTAAGGTAACTATAAAATGGGGGGGTATTTGTAATGCATATGCATTACAAATACCCCCCTTTACAACTACTTTTGCCATGGGCAAAAGTTTTGTATAGTGGGAGGTACTCTTTAAGAATTGTCAGTTTGGTTTCTCAATAAAATGTTGAAGCATTAAGTAATTCTTGTGTATATCACTCAATGCAAATGATTTCATTGGGGTATAATATGAGCTGAGAGGTATAAATTGGGCTAGGCAACTTTAACCCCAGATTAGTTACATAATCTGGCCTGGAGGGGTATAGTTTGGCCTAGGCTATTTTACACCCCGGGGTATAGTTTGGCCTAGGCCAGTTTATGCCCGGGTATACTCTGGCATAGACCAAATTATACCCGGGGTTAATCTGGGACAGGGTTACTTTGGCCTGTTACACCGAGGAACCCTTTTACTGGTTGCTATGGGATTTTACATGACCACTTTATCCTAGCAATGCCTTGTATATGCTTGGAAAAGGGGTTTATCTACCTTGGGGGCACCCTGCTTGCTATAGGGTTTTACATGGTGTAAGTACCTTAGATTGATCATTTGAAATCGCTTAGCAACCAGGAAAAGAGTTCCCCAGCCTCCATGCAATGCTGCGACAGTGCCCCCAAGGTAGATAAGCCCCTTTTCCAAGCGTATCCAAGGCGTTGCTAGGATAAAGTGGCCATGTAAAATCCCATAGCAACCAGTAAAAGGGTTCCCCGGCTTCCCCGCAGTGCTGTGAGGGTGCCCCCAAGGTAGATAAACCCCTTTTCCAACCGTATCCAGGGCGTTGCTAGGATAAAGTGGCCATGTAAAATCCCATAGCAACCAGTAAAAGGGATCCCCACCCACCCCGCAGTGCTGTGAGGGTGTCCTCCAAGGTAGATTAACCCCTTTTCCAAGCGTATACAAGGCGTTGCTAGGATAAATTGGTCATGTAAAATCCCATAGCAACCAGTAAAAGGGTTCCCCGGCTTCCCCGCAGTGCTGTGAGGGTGCCCCCAAGGTAGATAAACCCCTTTTCCAACCGTATCCAGGGCGTTGCTAGGATAAAGTGGCCATGTAAAATCCCATAGCAACCAGTAAAAGGGATCCCCACCCACCCCGCAGTGCTGTGAGGGTGCCCCCAAGGTAGATTAACCCCTTTTCCAAGCGTATACAAGGCGTTGCTCGGATAAATTGGTCATGTAAAATCCCATAGCAACCAGTAAAAGGGTTCCCCGGCTTCCCCGCAGTGCTGTGAGGGTGCCCCCCAAGGTAGATAAACCCCTTTTCCAACCGTATCCAGGGCGTTGCTAGGATAAAGTGGCCATGTAAAATCCCATAGCAACCAGTAAAAGGCTATAGTCTGGCCTGAGGGTATAGTGTGGCCTGTTATAGTTTGGCCTAGGCTGTTTTACATCCTTAGGTATAGTTTGGCCTAGGCCAAAATATACCCAGGGTTAAATGTAGCCTAGGCCACTTTAACCCTGGGGGGTATAATGTGGCCTGGAGGGGTATAGTTTGGCCTAGGCTATTTTACACCCCGGGGTATAGTTTGGCCTAGGCCATTTTATGCCTGGGTATAGTTTGGCCTAGGCCAGTTTATACCCCGGGGTATACTCTGGCCTAGGCCAAATTATACCCGGGGTTAATCTGGGACGGGGTTACTTTGGCCTGTTACACCGGATTATAACATCCGGCCCCTCGCCCCCTAGTCTATATATACAGCCCAATGCCCTCAGTCTATAACATCCAGCTCCTCACCTCTGGTGTATAACATCCATCCCCTCACCTCCGCTATATAACATCCAGCTCCTCACTTCCGGTGTATAACATCCATCCCCTCACCTCCGCTATATAACATCCAGCCCCTCACCTCTGGTGTATAACATCCGGACCCTCACTTCCAGGTTATCACATCTGACCTCTCACCTCCAGTATATAACATCCAACCTTTCTCCCCCCCCCCCCCCCCCCCCCGTGTATAACATCCAGCCCATTGCCCTCAGTCTATAACATCCGGCCTCTCACCTCCGGTGTATAACATCTAGCCCCTCACCTCCGGTGTATAACATCTAGCCCCTCACCCCCCCCCCAGTGTATAACTACCGGCCCATTGCCATGCCGTCTGACTTTACTAACATGTGACATAATGGCTGGTGGAGCACAGATCACTGATAACAGCGCAGTCCTGTAATAGGAACCACTGGTTTAACAAGTCCAGTATGACATTTCTTTCCTCTTACATATTCCCACCATTACCTTTGATTTGTATTATTGAAATAATGGAGGCAATCAGGAGACACAATAACTCAGCCAAAAAGTGGGGACCGCACAATGTTACAGAGGGAGATCGCTGAGGAGCAAATTGCATAAAACTCACCATCAGTCTGCTGACTCCATAACTGCAGAATCCAAAACCTAATCAGGGATTAATATCAGTGCAAGCAGTGCGCCCCCGCCAGGAGCTTTATGGCACAGCAGCTGCACGCAGCCTTACATCACAAAGCACAATGCCGAGCACTGGATGGAGTGGTGTAAATCCATCAATACTGAACTCTGGAGCAGAGTCACATGTCTCTATATCTGATAAACCATTTTGGGTTTGGTGAATGCTAGAAAGCGGTTACCTGCCTGACTGTATGGTGCCCATTGTAAGGTCTGGTGGAGGGATTGATAATGCTGTGCAGTTCTTCTTCAGGGCTCGGCCTTGGTAAATTTGTTTTAGTGAAGGGAAATTTTCATCCTTTAGCATACAATGGATTTAGGAATATATTTACTTAGAAAATTGGTGACATGTTCAACACTTCTTTCACCTGCTGTATATATACATGTATAATGCAAGAACAAGTGATCTATTGCCCAGATTGATTACTAATATACAAGACCTGCTAATTGCTACACGGGATCTCACAAAGTAATTAATTGAATTATCCAGAGATAAGACAATAAAAAGAGAAACCTAATTTCTCAACCGCCCCTGACTAGAGACATTATTCACATTCTGCTACTATATTAATACACTGCGATCGCTGACGGCATGATGTGAGCACCGCTGCTTCCAAATACCATCCCCAATACCGGGGTCTGATCAAAATCAGTTTCATACATGTAAATGGGGTCATTTCTGTGGCGTGGGCGAGGGTATCTACAAATCGACCACTGCATGTGGACTTACCGATATGTGCATTTATTTTGTCCATCCATTGTTATATACATCTTTCTGTCCCATTTATCCATTTCTTCTGATTCCATAGAGTCATACAGTGGGTACGGAAAGTATTCAGACCCCATTAATTTTTTCAGTCTTTGTTTCATTGCAGCCATTTGATAAATTCAAAAAAGTTCATTTTCTTCTCATTAATGTACACTCTGCACGCCATCTTGACTGGAAAAAAAAGCAGAAATGTAGAAATTTTTGCAAATTTAATAAAAAAAGAAAAACTGAAATATCAGATGGTCATAAGTATTCAGACCCTTTGCTCACACACTCATATTTAAGTCACATGCTGTCAATTTCCTTGTGATCCTCCATGAGATGGTTCTACTCCTTCATTGGAGTCCAGCTGTGTGTAATTAAACTGATAGGACTTGATTTGGAAAGGCGCACACCTGTCTATATAAGACCTCACAGCTCACAGTGCATGTCAGACCAAATGAGAATCATGAGGTCAAAGGAACTGGCCAAGGAGCTCAGAGACAGAATTGTGGCAAGGCACAGATCTGGCCAAGGTTACAGAAGAATTTCTGCAGTACTCAAGGTTCCTAAGAGCACAGTGGCCTCCATAATCCTTAAATGGAAGACGTTTGGGACCACCAGAAGTCTTCCTAGACCTGGCCGTCCAGCCAAACTGAGCAATTGTGGGAGAAGAGCCTTGGTGAGAGAGGTAAAGAAGAATCTCAAGATCACTGTGGCTGAGCTCCAGAGATGCAGTAGGGAGATGGGAGAAAGTTCCACAAAGTCAAGTATCACTGCAGCCCTCCACCAGTCAGGCCTTTATGGCAGAGTGACCCAACGGAAGCCTCTCCTCAGTGCAAGACATATGAAAGCCCACATAGAGTTTGCTAAAAAACACATGAAGGACTCCCACACTATAAGAAATAAGACTCTCTGGTCTGACAGGAAGAAGATAGATCTTTTTGGTGATAATTCTAAGCGGCATATGCGGAGAAAACTAGGCACTGCTCATCACCTGCCCAATACAATCCCAACAGTGAAACATGGTGGTGGCAGCATCATGCTATGGGGGTGTTTTTCAGCTGCAGGGACAGGATGACTGGTTGTCATTGAAGAAAACATGAATGCGGCCAAGTACAGAGATCTCCTGGATGAAAACCTCTTCCAGAATGCTCTGGACCTCAGACTTGGCCAAAGGTTCACCTTCCAACAAGACAATGACCCTAAGCACACAGCTATAATAACAAAGGAGTGGCTTCAGAACAACTCTGTGAGCATTCTTTACTGGCCCAGCCAGAGCCCTGACCTAAACCCAATAGAGCATCTCTGGAGAGACCTGAAAATGGCTGTCCACCAACGTTCACCATCCAACCTGATGGAACTGGAGAGGATCTGCAAGGAAGAATGGCAGAGGATCCCCAAATCCAGGGGTGAAAAACTTGTTGCATCATTCCCAAGAAGACTCATGGCTGTACTAGCTCAAAAGGTGCTTCTACTCAATACTAAGCAAAGGGTCTGAATACTTATGTCCATGTGATATTTCAGTTTTTCTTTTTTAATAAGTTTGCAAAAATTTCTACATTTCTGTTTTTTTCAGTCAAGATGGGGTGCAGAGTGTACATTAATGAGAAAAAAATGAACTTTTTTGAATTTACCAAATGGCTGCAATGAAAGAGTGAAAAATTTAAAGGATCTGAACACTTTCCTACACCACTGTAACTGTTTGTCTGCCCATCTATCAAGGATTTACAGATATGTCCAGATTGATGTGAGTATAAAGATATACCAGCAAAATATATATTACGTGAATTTACTATCTAGTCCTTATCTATCTCATATCTATCTATCTATCTATCTATCTATTATCTATCTGTCTATCTATCTATCTATCAATCATCTATCTATTATCTATTATGATGTAGACAGCATTTCAAACAATAGTGTAAAATGTAATGGCTTTTTATTTGCCCATTTGGAGAATATAAATCCATTATATTTTGCATTATTGTTTGGACTTCTGCCTTTTTTGTGGATCTATCGTATGTCCTTTGAATCTGTAACGGAGGATCCTGTATGTAAACTCTTCTGTATTTCCTCCTCTCTCCTTCCCACCCTGTTGTGTTCTCTGTGCGGTGCTGGGAACAATGGCCGTGCCCTGAGGAGACGTAGACTAGTACATACTTGCTGCATTTCCTGGCTCTTTATATCCCCCTCTTCCACAGACCTCCCTCATCTGCCTTCGAATCCCCTGGCAAAACTCCTCTTCTGCCAGTAATAGTCTGTGAGCGGCAAAGTGGTTGTGGCGTGGAAACAGGTATTCACCAATATACAGTATCGGTGATAACTTATTGATCGCTGGTTGTCCATCCACCGGATCCTGCACCGATCAGCAGAAGGGGGCACTTCTATCCCCCCTACAATGGAGCGGTAGAGCGCATGCCATGCGCTGCACTCCGGCAGCCCCACCCGTGATCTACTGATCGGCGCAGGTCGCATTGGGTAGACACATTTCTTTTTCATATCTGGTGATGTGATTTCCTGGCAGTATTTCAATATTTTCTTAATTTCTATCACCAAATTGTGGACCCCATCACTCAGTAGTTTGTGGATTGCACGTTTGTTATTAGAAGCATTTCATGAATTAATAGGCATTGCTAATATGAATGAAGGTCTTATGACGTAATAAAGTATTTATGTCACATGTCGTTTGGGCTTCCAAGAAATTGTTTCTTCAAACCATGAAATAATTGAGAAAAAAAAATTGTTATTGCCCTTCTAATCCCCCCTGTGTGCAAATAATCCCCAAGGGCGATAGGATAACCACATTTATTCCATTATCAAACTCAATATTTTAGAGAGGAACAAATATTATTGTCACCAAGTAATCAGAAAACAGGGAGAAGTTTTGATACTTAATCCATCAGGGTCAATCTCTCTATGCCAAATTCTTAAAAAGGCCCAGGAAATGTCTCTCTCCCATCTTTATTTAGGAAAAAATATTACAAATTGCTGCAAATCCTCGTAATATACAGCATTTATGCATTATTGGGTGATTTTGTCGATGAATTTGTCCATAGATTTAAGCCCTTTGCAATGTCAAATGGGAAATTTGCATTGAATTTTGCCACTGCTCTATTCATTGTCTAGGGGTCTGGCAAAGGTAGACCAAGATTGTACTATAGGAGGTGAATAGAACGGAGGTGCGCATCACTTTATTTAAATGGGACACTCCAGAACCCCAATTTCTGGATCAGTGGGGTCATCCTGCTGGGACCCTCGACAATCGCCTAACCTGTTCATAACTTCCAGTTATGGTACAACCCCTGTAAAGTGATCAAACTTTACAATACAGACTGTACATATTAGTAAGTAGTTCTCTTAGATGTAATGAGGCTGGTGTACTTACTTTAAAAATCAAAGTCAGAATGGCTGTACATTCCTTTGTGAAAGTTTAACACCATGTCTTCCCACCTAGTTTAATTGACAGCTCCTCAGTGTCCCTCCTCCCTGCTGCTGCTGAAATCTCACACTGCTCAGTACCAGCTGCATCTGACAGTCAAGCTGGAAAACTGGAGATTTCATATACTTAGTACTTGACCCCTTTATGACCTATGACGTATAGGTATGTCATAGGTCACCTCCCACTCTTTGATGCAGGCTCAGGCGCTGCGCCCGCATCTTTTCCGGCACATGACAGCTGATTTGATCTGACAGCCGATCTGCTATGAGCGCTGCCCCGTGACCGGTGTTCATAGTACATGATCATTTCTGCTACACAGAGCAGAGCTGAAGCTGAAGCCTTGCTATATGTAGCACAAGCGATCAGAAGATCGCAGCTTCAATTCTCCTAAGGAGACTATTGAAGCAAGTAAAAAGTAAAAAAATAAAAATAAAAATGTTTTTAACCCCTTCACCACCATGGGATTTTCCATTTTTGTGTTTTCTTTTTTTGCTCCCCTTCTTCCCAGAGCCATAACTTTTTTATTTTTCCATCATTATGGCCATGGAATGGCTTGTTTTTTTGCAGGACAAGTTGTACTTTTGAACGACACCATTGGTTTTATCATATAGTCTACTGGAAAACAGGAAAAAAAATCCTAAGTGCAATGAAAGTGCAAAAAAAAAGTGCAATTCCACAATTGTTTTCTAGGTTTTTTTTTTTTTTTTTTACCATGTTCGCTAAATGCTAAATCTGACCTGCCATTACGATTCTCCGGGTCATTATGAGTTCGCAGACACCAAACATTTGAAAGTTATTTTTCGTTTAAGTGGTGAAAAAAATTCCAACATTTGTAACAAACAAAAATCAGGCGCCATTTTCTGAGACCGGTAGCATCTCCATTTTTCGGGATCTGGGGCTGTCTGACGGCTTATGTTTTGTACGCCGAGGTGACATTTTTATTTATTATTATTATAATTAATAAATAATTCCAGAGTTCTGTACATGTGAAAAGGTTTATATACAGATAACATATATGAAACATAATGTACATAAAATGCAATAAACAAACTGACAGACTGGTGCAGAGAGGGAGAGGACCATGCCCTCAGGGGTTTACAATCTCTACTGTTGTCTATTTGCAGCAATTATTGTATTTTGGTCAAAACAGGGTTATCCAGCTTTAGGGTACAGGTCTGCAGTCACGCCATGTGACTGCGGTATTGTGAAGTCTCTGGTGCCAGCGCGGGGAGCTGGCGGTCATGTAACCACAAGTATGTGATTTGCATACTCCCGGCCACATTCCAACTAGACGTCTCACTCAATACACTTGCATTGAGCGAGGCTACGCATGTCTAGTCGGCATGTGACCGCTTGTATGCAAATCACTGCAGACTTCTTCCCTTTAATCCACTCCCTCCCTGGCAATTGTTCCGTTGTGCACATTTGTATTTTCCTTCTTTTCTTGAAAGGGACATAACTTTTTTGTGTTTCCATAAGAAGGCTTGTTTTGTGCAGGACCAGTTGTAGTTTTGAATGACGCCATTCATTTTACCATGCAAAGTTCTGAAAACAGGAAAAACATTCCGAGCGTGGTGAAATGGTAAATAAAAATAAAATAAAAACAGTTCCGCCATTTTGGGGGGGTTTTCATTTTATGACATTTGGTTTACAGTAATATTGTCCTGGCAACATGATTCTGTAGGTAAGTGTGATTATGGAGATACCAAACTTATATAGATTTTATTTTTTTATCTCTTTGACGAGATTGTTAATAACTGAATTATTGATGGTCTATCAGTTGAATTGGTAATGAATATGAGATCGGCGCGTGTCGCACTCCCACTGATCTGGTGAAATCCGCTCTGGCAGTGGCTGGAAGTAAGTGACGCATAGGGCAGGACTCAGCAGCTCCACTCATCACCTAGTGGCCATTGCCTAACACTGCACTTTATCTCCCATTCAAGTGAATTGGAGCCTCACCAATGACCCACACCAATGACCCACATCAATACTGAATTCAGCCCTGGACAACCCCTTTAAAAGAAAGTTATCCTAAGAAAATAAGTTCTTGTTTAAATCAGATTTTTGTGTTTTATGTATTTTTTTAACTTTTCAGGTAAAACGCTGGCATTTTAAATTAATTGGATGGGCCATATCCAATCCCGCCTGGATCCTCCCCAGCCTTGCCCATTTTGGGTGGAGCTACTTCCTGCCTAACTCAGTATTGTAACTTTTTCAAAGCTTTTATTCCAGTTTTCAGGTGTAAAAGCTTCGCTGAATTGGCCTTTATGTTTTGATGACTTTTTATTGCATTTTTTTTAAAGGGAAATGCATGAAAAAAAAGCTATTCAGATTTTTTTTCTCTTTATAGCGATCACCGAACGGGTTAATTTATAATTATATTTTGATACAACTGAGTTTTATGTCGTGATACAAAATATGTTTTTTTTTCTTATTATTTATAAAAGAGGTGGAAAGGAATTATTAAAATGTTTAACTTTTTTAATGTATTTTTTTAGTCCCCTGATCATTTGATTCTACAGCATTGCAATATATAACTTATGGGCTTCACAGGAGGATTAATATGGCAGCCACAGGGGCGTAAAGGCCCTTAGCTGTCTTGTTTGGTAACCAATGGGCACCCGGTGATCGCATCATTTAGGGGCGATGGGAATATCAACAATCACGGCATTTATATGAGGCTATCAGTGTCATCTAAATGGTTAACAGCAGATAAGCTAAGGGGAAAATCTACACATAAAACTCAGCATATCCGAAAGGGAAATTGATATGTTGTGGATTTCAAACACGCACCGCAGGTAAGTTGACGCAGAGTAAGAAAAAAATAAGAATCTCAATAATTCTCGACCGCTTTGCTGGAACTGTAAGATGCTTTGGTTTTTTTGTGGAGCGAAAATACTCAAGTGTCAAAAACTCACCAAAAACTCATTGTAACAGCGGTGCAACTTGAAACTTGTGTGTCCCAATCCAAAACCTCCAATGGGGCCCCAACTATAAGGCCATGTGCACACGTTCAGGATTGTTAGCGTTTTTTTCGCGTTTTTTCGCTATAAAAACGTGATAAAAACGCGAAAAAAAACGCTTACATAAGCCTCCTATTATTTACAGGGTATTCCGCATTTTTGGTGCAAATGTTGCGATTTTTTCCGCGAAAAAATCGCATAGCGGAAAAAAAAGCAACATGTTCATTAAAAATGCGGAATTGCAGGGATTCCGCACACCTAGGGGTCCATTGATCTGCTTACTTCCCGCACGGGGCTGTGCACACCATGCGGGAAGTAAGCAGATTATATGCGGTTGGTACCCAGGGTGGAGGAGAGGAGACTCTCCTCCACGCACTGGGCACCATATAAGTGGTCAAAAAATAAGAAATAAAATAATAAACAGTCCTATACTCACCCTCGATGTCTTGCCGCCTCCTCGCACGCTGCCGTTCGGTTTCTGTACCTGGTGTGCGCTGAAGGACCTCGCCGAATGACGTCACTGTCCTGTGATTGGTCGTGAGCGGTCATGTGACCGCTCACGTGACCGTGACGTCACGGGAGGTCCTGTGCGCACAGACCAGCTATACGGAACGGACGCCGGTGAGATGTCTGGGTGAGTATAAGCATTTTTTTATTTTTTTTATTATTTTTAAACATTCTATCTTTTACTATAGATGCTGCATAGGCAGCATCTATAGTAAAAAGTTGGTCACACTTGTCAAACGCTATGTTTGACAAGTGTGACCAACCTGTCAGTCAGTTTTCCAAGCGATGCTACAGATCGCAGGGAAAACTTTAGCATTCTGCAAGCTAATTACGCTTGCAGAATGCTAAAAAAACGCGAAAAAAACGGAAAAAAAACGCAAAAAAAAAAATGCGGATTTCTTGCAGAAAATTTCCGGTTTTCTTCAGGAATTTTCTGCAAGAAATCCGCAACGTGTGCACATACCCTAAGGCTATGTGCCCACGTTGCGGATTCGTGTGTGGATTTTTCCGCACCTTTATTTTAAAAATTTGCAGGTAAAACGCACTGCATAGTATAGGCTGTGGGGAGACCATCACACTGTATGGGGGGTCCAAGACGAAGAAAAAGGATTGGACTAAAACAGGCACGCACAACCATGTAATATGAAAAAATAGAAAAAACCTTTTATTCAACATCACAACAATTATAAAAACATTTAAAACAAGTGTTGCGCGCCTGTTTTAGTCCAATCTTTTTTCTTCGTCTTGGTACTATACATATCATTGGACTAGGCATCGCACCCTTTTCAATATTTGATTTACAGCATGGTGCACCCTTTTCTTTTTGTTTCAATCAACTGTATGTGGGGGTCCATCATAGTATAGGCTGTGGGGAGACCATCACACTGTATATGGGGAGGGACCATCATAGCGTAGGCTGTGGGGAGACCATCGTCCATCATAGTATAGGCTGTGGGGAGACCATCACACTGTATGGGGGGGACCATCATAGTGTAGGCTGTGGGGAGACCATCACACTGTATGTGGGGGTCCATCATAGTGTAGGCTGTGGGAAGACCATCACACTGTATGGGGAGGGACCATCATAGCGAAGGCTGTGGGGAGACCATCACACTGTATGTGGGGGTCCATCATAGTATAGGCTGTGGGGAGACCATCACACTGTATGGGGGGGTCCATCATAGTGTAGGCTGTGGGGAAACCATCACACTATATGTGGGGACCATCATAGTATAAGCTGTGGGGAGACCATCACACTGTATGTGGGGGTCCATCATAGTGTAGGCTGTGGGAAGACCATCACACTGTATGGGGAGGGACCATCATAGCGAAGGCTGTGGGGAGACCATCACACTGTATGTGGGGGTCCATCATAGTATAGGCTGTGGGGAGACCATCACACTGTATGTGGGGGTCCATCATAGTATAGGCTGTGGGGAGACCATCACACTGTATATGGGGAGGGACCATCATAGCGTAGGCTGTGGGGAGACCATCGTCCATCATAGTATAGGCTGTGGGGAGACCATCACACTGTATGGGGGGGACCATCATAGTGTAGGCTGTGGGGAGACCATCGTCCATCATAGTATAGGCTGTGGGGAGACCATCACACTGTATGGGGGGGACCATCATAGTGTAGGCTGTGGGGAGACCATCACACTGTATGTGGGGGTCCATCATAGTGTAGGCTGTGGGAAGACCATCACACTGTATGGGGAGGGACCATCATAGCGAAGGCTGTGGGGAGACCATCACACTGTATGTGGGGGTCCATCATAGTATAGGCTGTGGGGAGACCATCACACTGTATGGGGGGGTCCATCATAGTGTAGGCTGTGGGGAAACCATCACACTATATGTGGGGACCATCATAGTATAAGCTGTGGGGAGACCATCACACTGTATGTGGGGGTCCATCATAGTGTAGGCTGTGGGAAGACCATCACACTGTATGGGGAGGGACCATCATAGCGAAGGCTGTGGGGAGACCATCACACTGTATGTGGGGGTCCATCATAGTATAGGCTGTGGGGAGACCATCACACTGTATGTGGGGGTCCATCATAGTGTAGGCTGTGGGGAGACCATCACACTGTATGTGGAGGTCCATCATAGTATAGGCTGTGGGGAGACCATCACACTATGTGGGGGTCCATCATAGTATAAGCTGTGGGGAGACCATCACACTGTATGGGGGGTCCATCATAGTGTAGGCTGTGGGGAAACCATCACACTGTATGTGGGGACCATCATAGTATAAGCTGTGGGGAGACCATCACACTGTATGTGGGGGTCCATCATAGTATAGGCTGTGGGGAGACCATCACACTGTATGTGGGGGTCCATCATAGTATAGGCTGTGAGGAGACCATCACACTGTATGGGGGGGACCATCATAGTGTAGGCTGTAGGGAGACCATCACACTGTATGTGGGGGTCCATCATAGTATAGGCTGTGGGAGACCATCACACTGTATGTGGGGGTCCATCATAGTATAGGCTGTGGGAGACCATGACACTGTATGTGGGGGTCCATCATAGTATAGGCTGTGGGGAGACCATCACACTGTATGGGGAGGGACCATCATAGCGTAGGCTGTGGGGAGACCATCACACTGTATGTGGGGGTCCATCATAGTGTAGGCTGTGGGAAGACCATCACACTGTATGGGGAGGGACCATCATAGCGAAGGCTGTGGGGACACCATCACAATGTATGTGGGGGTCCATCATAGTGTAGGCTGTGGGGAGACCATCACACTGTATGTGGGGGTCCATCATAGTATAGGCTGTGGGGAGACCATCACACTGTATGTGGGGGTCCATCATAGTATAGGCTGTGGGGAGACCATCACACTGTATGTGGGGGTCCATCATAGTATAGGCTGTGGGGAGACCATCACACTGTATGTGGGGGTCCATCATAGTATAGGTCGTGGGGAGACCATCACACTGTATGTTGGGGTCCATCATAGTGTAGGCTGTGGGGAGACCATCACACTGTATGTGGGGGTCCATCATAGTATAGGTTGTGGGGAGACCATCACACTGTATGTTGGGGTCCATCATAGTGTAGGCTGTGGGGAAACCATCACACTGTATGTGGGGGTCCATCATAGTATAGGTTGTGGGGAGACCATCACACTGTATGTTGGGGTCCATCATAGTATAGGCTGTGGGGAAACCATCACACTGTAAGTGGGGGTCCATCATAGTATAGGCTGTGGGAGACCATCATACTGTGTGGATGACTATGAGGGAACCATCATACTGTGCGGGGGGCTGTGGAGACACTATCATACTATGTGGGAGGCTATGATGACTATCATAGGACCATCACCCGATACTCCAGCGCTGTAAGACTACAGTGTTAACCACTAAGCCACCATGCTGTGCCTCTTTGGTAGCATCCCTCCACCCACATAATGTCATTGTGGCCCTAGTGTTGCCTCTCTAACAAGCTCCTGATAACTGTATAATGTAAATGCACCTTTTACATTAGCCCTTGTCCTAACTGTAGTTGGGGGTAGAAAAAGTGTAAAAACGTAAAAGCAGCACTAAGTAATCTATTAAGACATAATTTATCCAGCGATTCTCTACTGTCTTCATTCATTACCAGCTCAGCCAGCTCAATCACTGCCTTTGCTGAGAGCAGCAGTCTAGATGAATTTGTCATCAGGTGTTGCGCTCTGCATAGGCAGTGACCGAGATGACAAAGATCGCTTCATTACGCAGAGAGCTTTGTTATCTAAGGCTACGTTCACATTAGCGTTACGCTAATGTGCGTCGGGTTTGCGTCGGCGACGCAGCGGCGACGCATGCGTCATGCGCCCCTATACTTAACATGGGGGACGCATGCGTTTTTTTTTGTTGCGTTGTGCGACACATGCGTCTTTTTTGCCGCAAGCGTCGGACCAAGAAAACGCAACAAGTTGCATTTTTCTTGCGTCCGATTTTCGGCAGAAACCGACGCATGCGTCGCAAAACGCAGCGTTTTTGCGTGCGTTTTGATGCGTTTTGCGTGCGTTGTGCGTTGCGTCGCCGACGCAACGGCGCACAACGCTAGTGTGAACGTAGCCTAAGTTGCTGCCTATGCAGAGCGCAGCAGCTGATGACAAACTCATCTTATTTTCTGTGACTACTCTGCTCTAAGAAATGGCACTTGCCGGTGCTGTTTATTTGATGGGCGGAGGGGTTACACTGCTATAAAGTGGGGCGCTATGCCCATATAAAAGAAATCTTCACATACTACCTGAGCCGTATCTGCAGCATTCATTACTCAGTTATATCAGATCTTCCAATATAAATCTGAAATACTCTCTTCTCTCAGTATCAGGAGACGTCAGCTGCAGATCTGAGTGTGTGATCGCTTCCTCCCTGCTATGAATGGGTTGATCTTCGCTAGCTTTGTGGTTTTCTACAGACTATTTTAGGAGCGCAGCCGGTTACTTCTACCTTTTGAGATAACATTTATAGAAGGTTTTATCAGCTTGATCAAACTAACTGTCAAGATGGGAGCAGGAATTCACAGGTGTGCAGTAACCGACAAACTTCTCCAACAAAAATTATATATTTAAAGGGCCAGCGCCAACTTCCTAAAAAGCAAGATAATAGGTAGTGCTAGGTCAGATAGCACTTGCTCACTGGTTCATCCCCATTCTCTATCATCTTGTTGCGGAAGGAGGGGGGCATGTAACCCTAAACAGACTGTGGCCTGACAGCTAATTTCCTGTGAGCATAGCTGAGAAATGTATATATACACAGCAGATAAATGCTCAGGCATCTACAGGCCAGAAGCCGGTATCGGTGCTTTAAGGAAAATTAAAAAAAGGATTGATAGGTCATCAAATGTTATATGCCTGGAGAACCTTAGACTATGTGCACATGTTGCGGATTCGCAGCAGTTTTCCATGCGGTTTACAGTAGCAAACCCGCTGGGCACATACTGCGGAAAATTCCATGCAGAATTGCTGCGGTTTATTTTCTGCAGCAGGTCAATTCTTTGGGCGGATTCCGCAGCGTTTTACACCTATTCCTTAACAGCAATCCGCAGGTGAATTCCACATAAAATCCACGGTAAACCCGCAGGTAATCCACAGGTAAAACGCAAAAGAATCCGCAACATGTGCACATAGCCTTAAACATACTTAGCTATTATTACATAGAGGGCAGAGACAGACTGCCGTATTTCTTGTGCAAGAATCTGATCGTAAAACTCGTACTGGCTGTCGGCTCTCCTGACCTGAGCTTGACAGCTGCATAGAAATACATCATAGTGTCTTGCTCAGGTCAGGAGAGTAGCTGGCCAGTCCGTACAGTGTGATACGATTATCGCACGAGTTATACAGCAGTCTGTCTCTGCCCTTAGAGTGAAAATATATTGTCTATTATTGGGCCTTGTGAGCACAATCACATCGACATCTTCAGCTGCTCCATATTTCAGAGCCGGTGTCAGACTATGGAACAACTGCACTTGATACTTGACTATTGCACGTAAACACACCGGGCTGATGACCTTATCATGCAGCTTTATATGAAAATACCTATTTGTTATAATTGCCAGACCTGAAACAAGCACTTTTCACCTATTGTGTCCCCCCCATTTCCTTGTAGATTGTAAGCTTGCGAGCAGGGACCTCACTCCTAATGTCACTGTTTAAATTGTCTTAACTTGTATTGAATTTGTCTGTACATGCCCCCGCTTAATTGTAAAGTGCTGCGGAATATGTTGGCGCTATATAAATAAAGATTATTATTATTATTATATTAATGCACATCCACATCCATGTCCGTAATGACTCCACACAGCTCAATACGTAGCACAATAGATTTACAAAATAGCCTTAAAAAACGGAATCCATAGCACAGTTTGATGTTTGAGCTTTGAGTGAAATCTGTTTTTTAGATTTTTTTTTTTAGCATCTTTAATACGGGGGGAAATACAGGTGGAAATATGAATGAAGCCACACAAAAACAGCTATAAAAAATTATCCAAACAGCAACAAAACGAGCCAGGTGCAGAGAAAACCGTTTGTACTTTGTGTCCTACTTCACTCATTATTTCAGTCCTTATATCGGGGCAGTCATGTGCACGAAGCCTCACTGGGGCTGCACGGTTTGCTTAGTAGACCAGATAAATGATCATTGTCCAGCACGTCCATATCTCGTAAATGTCCGTAATGCGCACTGCTCAGATAATACTTTATGACTTTCACTATACAGAGCTACAGCGTGTCCTATCTGCTATAGCGGCACAGCACTTCACATTTATGGGCGGTTATTTACCACCGCTGGTGCAATACCCGGCATTTAATGTAAGATTAACACAGTTAAAGTTGAAATCAATATATTGATTTATTGATCAATGTACAGAATGCATTTTATTTACTCGCTGTGTCTCTGGCCAGACGAAAAACTGTAACAAATTATATCTAGGCCTGTAATAGCAATCAATAGATCACCAATTTGAGATCCTGACAATACCGCCTGGAACCTTTCCTTAAGTAGCACTGTCTGGCTTTCCAGCCATCCAATTCTTCAAGGGATCTACTAATGGAGGAAGCCCACAAAGCACTCAGACTAAAACTAAAATCAGTATCTCCATTATGAGAAGTTATTGTGTTTCCTGCACCAACGCGCTAAAGAGACCCTTCTCTCGATTCAGTGATCACCCATTTTCCATCAGCAGAACAACCCTATAAGTTTGGAAATTCTTTATGTAGACCTGGCCATTTTCTGTCTTAATCGATTACCTGGAGAATACTTACCTTATGCCCACTATTTCCTTGAGGACATTTAGGGCCTCTACGAATCAACCATTTATATATATACCTCTGATAATAATGGGTCAAGTGGGGTTCAGATTTCAGAAATAGGATGTGAGCCTACACCAGATCGTTTGTCCCAAAGGCTTCTGTCAACCTCAATCCAGCCCTGACAATAATTCAATGTTCTAGTTCTATGCTTTTTCTTTCATTTATATCCATATTTTCCGTGTTTGCCCACTCATTTGAATTCATTAACACTGCTCTGAAGAAGCAGCTTCTGTCCTGCCCAGCTTCTTCTCTACACCATGTTTCAAATTATTATGCAAATGATATTTTTCTCGGATTTTCCTAAATGGTCGGTGCAAATGACAGTCAGTCTAATAAAAGTCATCACCCGTTAGAGTATACATTGAGTTTTAGTGAAGAAACCTCCCAATGATAACAGTATAATCTCCAAAATGAATAAAAACTCAAAATGCACTGTTCCAAATTATTAGGCACTGTAGAATTTCTAAACATTTGATATGTTTTAAAGAACTGGAAATGCTCATTTGTGGAATTTGCAGCATTAGGAGGTCACATTCACTGACCAAAAAAGCTATTTAACTCCAAAACATCATAACAGGCCAAGTTAAAAGTTCACATAGGACCCTTCTTTGATATCACCTTCACAATTCTTGCATCCATTGAACTTGTGAGTTTTTGGAGAGTTTCTGCTTGTATTTCTTTGCATGAATATCTTTTGCTTGATGATACTCCAAAGGTTCTCTATAGGGTTGAGGTCAGGGGAAGATGGTGGCCACACCATGAGTTTATCTCCTTTTATGCCCATTGCAGCCAATGACTCAGTGGTATTCTTTGCAGCATGAGATGGGGCATTGTCATGCATGAAGATGATGCTCCTGAAGGCACGTTTCTGCTTTTCATACCATGGAAGAAAGTTGTCAGTCAGAAACTCTATATACTTAGCAGAGGTCATTTTCACACCTTCAGGAACCTTAAAGGGCCCTACCAGCTGTTTCCCCTTGATTCCGGCCCAAAACATGACTCCTCCACCTCGGGGTGGCCGAATAGTAGGTTTATGCACCACAGCAATCCTAATCCTTTGAAGGATCCTACACCTTGAGGTTCGATGGACTCCAGAGGCACCAGCAGCTTCAAATAACTGTTTGCTGCTTTGTAATGGTATTTTGCCAGCTGCTCTCTTAATCCAATGAATTTGTCTGGCAGAAACCTTCCTCATTATGCCTTTATCTGCATGAACTCTGTCTGTGCTCTGTTTCAGTCACAAATCTCTTCACAGTATGATGATCACTCTTAAGTGTTCTTGAAATATCTCATGTTTTCATACCTTGTCCAAGGCATTGCACTATTTAACGCTTTTCAGCAGCAGAGAGATCCTTTTTATTTCCCATATTGCTTGAAACCTGTGGCCTGCTTAATAATGTGGAACATCATTTTTAAGTTGTTTTCCTTTAATTTGAATCACCTGGAAATCTAATTATCACATGTCTTTAAGATTGATTTCAGTGATCCATTGAGCCCTGAGACACAATACCATCCATGAGTTTATTTGGAAAACAAAACAATTAAATCTTTATGACACTTAAATCCAATTTGCATAATAATTTGGAACATGGTGTAGTGCTCTCCTTGTCAGTACAGATGAAGAAATAACACCAGATAGGCAACATCTTATTTGAAAGGCTGGTGGGATGTCTTGAGAAAGGAGAAGAGTTTCCATGAGGTCTCTTATATGTCAGCGGCTCACTGTCACTCCGGCAACTCTCATGAATTCTCAGCGCCACCCTACTAACTGCGTTCACCGCTCTGCACCACCCTGTGTCAGGCCGCTGCGCTGTGTCATCATACAGCACTTGCAAATACTGCTGCATATCCCTGCTGTCTCAACCTGGCTATAGGGAGGCGTGGCCAGATCCTGCAGGAATTTACACCCGCTGTGTCCTGCAGGGTTTGTCTAACCCAGTCTATCCACTGCCAGGCAAAGGATATATTAGACAGCTTCTCCCTCCTCACATTTGTCTGAGCTTAGGTTACTAGTTGCAGTCTGTCTCTAGGTATCCATATTGGTGCATGTTTGATTTGACTCTCCTGTTACTGACCCAGCTTGTTGTCCCCAATCTTTCTGACCTCTCCATTCCTGATCCTGGCTATATATTCTGACCCTGTGCTCCCTGCCCCGTCCTCGGACTGTCTGAATAAGCTTCTGTCTCGCCCTCTTCTGTTTCGCATACCTGCTCTGACTCGAGGGTCAGCGGCTGCAGTCAGTAGACTTACTAGTGTGACACCTACGGTCAAGCCTATCCTCACCACCAGAGGCTCTAGCAAAAACCAGATAGTTAATTAGTCACACCCTCCAGGGTAAGCCCAGCATGCGTTACACTATTTTATATGGAAATTCAAAGTTTTTTTCTTTTAAATTATGTAACTGCAATAAATTAGAAAGTTTCTTTAAAAAAAATGCATTATGTTCACATCTGTATTCTTCATTTAATTTGCTCCATCATTGGAGTAGAGAATGAAAAGTAACATCAGACCCAGATAGTGAAAAACAAATGTCCCTGTCATGGCGTCCCTTCTTGTTTGGTGTTTTTGGATGGATGCATAATGGGGGCTCTGACTAAAGATCTGAACAGAGGTTTAACTTGACTTCCAATCCTCAAGACAAAGAGAGCACACTTTTTATTTTTTATTGATTCTCGCCTATCAACATTCAGTTCCTCGTCTCTTCGGAGATGAACAGCGCACTTTCCTGACTGTTAATACCCAGAGATAAAGTCTCCTGTGTTATCTCTTCTATCTGAACAAACCCTACAGATTTTCGACAACCGTAAAGGCCAATGTAAACCATTTTCTGCTGACCATCAAAACCTTTTGGGGACATGATCAATGATGTCAGATACCTGCTGTGCTCTGTTGTTTGTTTTTTTTAACAGATGGGTCCATGGTAGTCCTGAAATTAAAAAAAACAACATACCTCTCGGACTCCCGCCATTCCTCTGCACTATTGGTCACTTTACTTGTTGGTCTCTTTGCTTTCTCATCCAGCAGGCAACGTCCTGTGGTCGCTACAGCCAGTCAGAGCCCACTGGGTCAAACATTGGCATTTCTTATGAGCCAAAAAAAAAAAAAAACCTACGAGCTCTAACTTCTCAGATAAAAGGCTGCAACCAATCATTGGCCACTGACTGGCTGCAGTGTTCACGTGGCTTCCCCTGTTGGAAGAGGAGGCTATGAGACTAGTGCTGTATGGAAGAACAACGGGATACGGAAGATGAGGATATGTTTTTCTTTTCATCTTTTCAGAATACCATGGGCCAATTTGTGTAACGTTATATTGTAGTATAGGCAGCACAGTGACTCAGTGGTTAGCACTGTATGGTGGCTCACTGGTTAGCACTGTTGCTTTACAATACTGGGGTCCTGGGTTCAAATCCCACCAAGGACAACATCTACAAAGAGTTTGTATGTTCTCCTCGTGTTTGCGTGGGGTTTCCTTCCATATGCCAAACACATAGTGATAGGGAATTTAGATTATGAGCCCCACTATGATAATATCTGTAAAGCGCTGCAGAATATGATGACGTGATATAAGAAATGCATAATATTAATATAAAGCCACCTTTATGTCATACATCTCATCTGCATCCCAACGATAAAAGCCTAAACCAGTTCACCGATCACAGCAGAGATTGATCCACTTATGTCGGTGGCAACGTCATACACCGAGTACTCAGAGTACGGCTACCTAAAATCCCTAATGTGTGGCTGATTAACCCCTTCATTTTCCAGTCGAGCTCTGACCTACCCAAATATGAGGTATCTGTTATAACCTACGTCTGCCTTCTGTTGACTGCATCACTCCCATAGGAACACATCTTATCTCCATGTATAATTAGTTTTTCCAAGTCATGCCAATATTTTCAATCAAGCCCTTGCAAGCACAAAATCTCTTCATCTTGTGTCAGGAGGTCCGGCTCTTGTTTTTCTCCTACTCATTGGAACGTGAGGTCCTCAAGCAGGTGGAAACACAGATAGCATATAACCCCTGTGCAAGGTAATGGGCCCCGCAATCTCTGCTAATCGAAAAGAGACTCTCATATGTCTGTCAGTATTTGTGACCTTAGATAATTTGGTACCACAATATGTCACACGCAATGTAGTAGTCAGAAGAAAGCTGCTATACAGGTGACAGTGGGCCCCTTACCTGCTGGTTCCCTATGCCGCTGCACAGGTCGCACGGGTTCTATTTCCTCCCTAATGCTGAAAAGCAATGGTAAAGAAAGAGCTGTGGGTAGGTGAACTGAATCATTCTCTCTAGAGCAGTTTTCTGGTGGAAAAAAAAGTTGCACATTTTTTTCAAAATTTCCAACTTATTGCCCTTTTGCATCAGCCATTTGATGAAAAGTAGCTGGAGCTTTGCAAAAGGGTCTGTAGCCTACAGCCTTGCAAAAATGTTACTATAAAGATATGCCAGAAAACTGGTGCACGCTGTAGCTCAAATTTGTACCATCTCGTGGCAGTCTTAGATTTCATTTTTCGACATGCACAGCTCCAAAAAAATGTGTCAAATCTATTAAGTGACATGCAACTCTTAATAAATTTTATGCACCTTACACCAGGGGGCTATAGGTTCATAATTGGCATATGAAACACCCCTGTAGTGCTCAAGGACATGGGACCCCATCTTTGAGCTTTAGTCACCATATCCATGAGCTCCACAGCAGCCGGACAAGGTTATGGACATATGTCTACCTTAATTTTAGGATCGCTGGCTAGGACTGGCCTTGATTAATTGCACCCCATCTTAAATTATTGCAATCTGTTATTGCCTGTCGTGAATGTTCAACAGTTAATATATGTGATTCAGCAGGATGAAAGTAATGGTAATGTGAGATTTTATAATATGAAGCTAAACCAACTGGGCGCAGAAGAATCCGCCAAATGACATTCATGCCGGCCATATTTCCTCTCACTACTTGTGAAGCAAAGAAGGCTCTGGATGCAGATATAATGCCTCATTCTACAATCTAATAGTCCCTTCTTTCACCACTAGTGGTTTTATGGCAATTTCTGTTAGCTTTTGTGATGCTAGTCACTATTTGAGGACAAGCCGTGAGACTGGGTTGTCAAGAGGTCCGAGGTCAAAAGCCAACAGAGTACATCATAGAAAGAGGGGTGAGACAAAGGCATAGACAGGAAACAGTCCAGGGTCAATATTACAAGAAATGTAGTGGATCATGACAAAAGGGATAGGCAAACTAATGGTCAAGACCAGGTACGGACTGGGGCTGAAATTCAGTCCTGGCATTTGAAATCACACAGGCCCATGTTGTCCCCGTCCCCATGAACCAGATGGGATATATTACTAATATTACCCTGGATGGTGGAAATCAAGATTTGCTACAAGACCAATGTGTCTAATGATACCCGTGGCCTGCTGGGGTAAGTGACGGAGTCAGCGACTTTGTGCTCCATCACAACTCTTAACAGTATGGGTATCTTGAGAACACTGATTCTGTTACCAACATAGCAGTCAAGGCAGCCCATGACCAGACCGGCCCTTCTGGCATTTGCCAGAGTTGTCAGATGGCCAGTCTGGCCCTGGTCAAGACAAATCCTAGGGCGGGTAGCCAAGATCAGAATACCAGACAAGGACCACAGAGCAAGCTCACACCCCATGATTGGTGAGGAGCGAACGTGCTCGGATAAGGTGTTCGAGAGATGCAACACATACAGGGATTGCCTAACAAACAGGCAATCCATACATGTGTTTCGGCTGTTGAACAGCCGCGAGACATGCGGCCACGGGGACTTGAACATTGTATTCGAGCACACCGAAAATACTGGTGTCACTATCAAATTGAACATGAGGAGGAAGTCCTGGCTGCAGCTGATCTCTGATTCCTCGTCATGCTCGATTCGTACAAAGGCGGAGATAGTGATGCTAGCGCTGATCGGGCGCCGAACACTACGCATCATGCAACCGCATGAGAGCCCCGCTACCGTGAGTGCCGACACCGCCAGAACAACTCCAGCATGGGAGGTGAGTATAAGCTTTTTTATTTTATTGGGGGCCAAACATTTAGATTGAGAAGGGGTTGTCCTCGTAATGGACAACCCCTATAAACTGAATTTATAAAAAGACCAGAAAATGAGCCTGATCAGGAATAAGCGACAAAGGAGGAGGGGAGTTAGGATAATGATATATTCTTCTGAAGAAAACAAACAAACAAATGAAAACAAAAGCCTCAGACAAGTCATGTAAAGCATAAAATCCCCCCCAGAGTTGTGAAAAGCTTTTTACTATATGGTGACCGCAGGTTTAGATGCTCCTTGTAGCTTTCACCCTCTGTTCTTTTAATTATAATACCATGTGGGGTATTCAGCAATGCAGAATAGAAAGCTTCGAGCTTCTGCGCCTTCTTGTAGTTAATCTGCTAATATTCAACAGGAACTGAGTGTAAACCCCTTTTCCTGTGCGCTTGTGGGTGAGAGGAGGAAGCAGTGTTGTTTATCAGACGTTACAAACATGCTCATCCACCCCCAGCGATACACCTATCTAATCTATATATACACACACATACATACACCCTGCTCTGCTCTCAGCCTTTTAACTGAAAACGAGAAGAAAAACAACAAAAAAAGACACAGCAAAACAGAAAGACGACAACCACATGGCGACCACATAACTACGTTTTGGTGGAACGACAGAGACAAAGGGAATCATTACAGTTCATGTAAAGAGTCACCAGTAAATGAAGTCTCGAAATTCTCTATTGTCTGTTGTGTTTATTGTATAATGTATGTACAGATGTGAACAAAGCCGATAGACTTGGATAGAATTAATAGAATGCTATTGAAATGACATCAAAATACATTCTATTTCTTCCATGAATGTAATTAACGTATGTAGATGGTTCTATATGGAGGGGAAAAGGGCAGGTCACAAAGGGCATTTGGCTTCGTTTCTCTAACATCTGACAGTGGTACCAGGTCAAGACTTGCTTTAGTTATTTTGTAAACTCTATATTCTTCTTCTGTCCACATTTTACAGTTCATTTGTCTTACATTTTTATACTGTATATACTTTTATATATGCATCTTTTATTTTACGTTTGTGTTTGTAACAACTTTTTAGGCTACTTTTCTCATTTGCATTACTTTATGCTTTGGGCTTTTTTTTGCTACTTTTATTGACTCGGTATTTTCAGACTAAGGGCTCATACAGATTAGTGTATAAAATGGACGTGTACTGCCTAATTTTTAAATCCAATTTTTAATCGGACAGCAGAATGACCCACAATATTCAATGAGGCTGTTCAGATGAACAATTGTTTTCTTGGTCCGACTCTCTGTAAGAAACGCACTGCAGCGTGCACTACTTTCATCTAACTGGGGGGGTGAGACTTTTATGGCCCAGTCAAAGACAACAATCGTGTCACAGTGCAAGGACTGGCCGGCGGCTATCCTGAACCAAGCGTAACAGCTGCAGAGAAATACATACTTTCATGCTCAGGTCAGGGGAGCCGCCGGCCAGTCCAAGCATTGTGATTGTCGTCCGCGTTCTACAGCTGTCTGACTGCGTCCTTAAGTCTATGGGTGCGTGCAAAAAAATCGGATCATCATCATGGCATCTAATTTTTATGGATAGATTATCTATACATGTAGAAAACTGTGTGTGATCATATAAGTGTTTTAATGTAGTTGTATGGAAACAGGTCGCACACGGACGTAAAAAACAGGCACACGAATGGCCCATGGATGAAAATCTAATGAAAATTCAAAAGAAATTGTCTGAGTTTTCCGGATGAAATGATTTTTCGTATGCTTGTCTGCAGTAACCCTAAGGCTTTGTTCACATGTCAATATTTTGCATCATTATTTGTGAACCAAAACCAGGAATGAGTCACAAACATAGAGGAGATGCAAATCTTTACATTATGTCTCCATGGAGGTTTTATTCCGGATGTTGTCTTAAGCTTGCATTTACACGCAAACATAATCGTGAACGATCGTTCTCAAGATCGATTATTTCACAATAATCTCTCAGTGTAAACAGGCTGCCCGTAGCCCGATAAATGAATAAAATATTAATTGGGTGAAATGATATTTTGTTCTGTGCAAAATCTCCATTCTAGGTGTTGCTTCGTCCTGTGTAAACCAGACTCGCACTGATAAGCAGCCTACGTGCGCTATCGACTATAACTATTGTGGAAGTTCAACTCACGTGGCGGTAGAAAAATAGGAACACCGTCTCTTTAAATGCTGGGTTGGTTTATTATTAAGTGGTATGAACCAACACGAGGGAAAATAAACTCAGCCTTTCTGACTAAAACAGGAAAACAATAAAGAAAAAAACAAAAATGCTGCAACACAATCCATATTTATGCGGATGGCACCCCGCACTGGGGCATCTTGGGTTCAGTCTATCCTCAACAATCCACAAAGCCTCTGGAGACTCCTCTCTCCAAGTTTGCTGAAGCTAGACTGCCTGTAGAACCCATTAATTTAAACCCCAGACCATGTGACTCTTTCCATCATGTGACTAATGACATCATACAGGTCCTAGCAGCTCTGCAGGTGGAGATAAGGTGGACCTCCTCCCACCCGCTCTATGAAGCTCCACATGAAACCAGACCATTATGCAACTTTAACTTACTGAGTTTAGAATTTAGATTGTGATCCCCAATGGGGACAGTGATGATGTCTGTAAAGTGCTGCGGAATATGATGTCGCTATGGAAGCATAATAAATAATTAATAAATACATATGTGAACATAGCCTTACAAACAATGATACAAATTACTAACCACAATGTGATAAAAACCAAAGACCCATAAGGGATGACAGTAACACTGACGCATTCTAAAGTCCGAATTATGATCCTAGCACTTAGAATCCGCACTTAGATAGTCTAATAATGATATCTGTGCGCACACAAACATTTTTAATCTGATTTTTCATAAAGAATGGCACAAACATGGTGTACAATATCTAACATTCTGAGTCCAACGTGCGTGACTACATTTTCTTTTTATCACTTCATCATTCTTGATCCTACTGAGCAGAGGATGATCAGAGATCAGAAGATCACATAGTTGATAGCCTAAAGTGTAACAAAATAGTATTTGGATTTTAAAACAAAGGCCCCAATTCATCATTTGCAGTTATTTTTATTTTTTGTCTTGTGGCATTTGTGGACGTCTTTTCCACCAAATTCTTCAAAATAGCAATTCACGAGCTCTGCACAAAGTAAAAATGGTCTTTATTTTGTCTGTGACCCGTTTTGCTACTTTTCAGCTCAAAAAGTCATATAATGTGCCCAATAGTGCAAAATTGTATAAAAATATCTGGCATACATAAAATCACTGCAGGGGGTCGCAATTAATGAATAAGCCAAAAACAACTATAAAACCCCAAACTTCAACCACAATGGTGAAAATAAGCCGAAACAGGAGAATGCATATAAAATAGATTACATAAAACATATATGTTCTATCTATAATTGTATCACAGTTTTTATTTATTTACTTTTTTACTTTATTTCTCTCGTGTGTCTCCCTAAGATATGAAAAGTTTGTTGCATTTAATGGCAAAATGTAACATAAAGACTCACTTTAAAAACCACTGTTTTTTTTAAATAATTATTTAAATATATCTATATAATTCTTTCTTTCTTAGAAGAAAATAAGTTCATGAGGTGATAGGGTGGAGGGTCACCGCTCTACAAAAGCCTTGTGCCTTCCATTCCCTGTAGCCCCATTAATATTAACGTTTGTGGTTTCCCGGCTACTGAAGCAGCGACCAAATGTTCTACTCCAAAATAGACTTTGTTTTCACCAGATCCTCTAGATCTTATTAAACCTGGTGTTCAATGATGAAGGCGGCTCAGATGGGGCTTTCTATACATCTGTCTATTACCTACATGGCCAGGTAACAACAAAAACTTACACTACTCCTAGGTTACAGGACAAAATTATTTCTAAGAGGAGGATACAATCATTAAATGATTTTTAATTATTTTTTTTTCATTGATTGTGATGTTGCCCATCAATCTCATTCAGACGTCAGTGATCTTTCATGTACACAAAAAACAGTCCGAGTGTCATCAGTGTTTTTTATCAGAGTGTCATCAGTGTTTTTTATCCAAGTGTCATCAGTGTTTTTTATCAGAGTGTCATCAGTGTTTTTTATCCGACTGTCATCAGTGTTTTTTATCCAAGTGTCATCAGTGTTTTTTATCAGAGTGTCATCAGTGTTTTTTATCCGAGTGTCAGTGTTTTTTATCCGACTGTCATCAGTGTTTTTTATCCAAGTGTCATCAGTGTTTTTTATCCAAGTGTCATCAGTGTTTTTTATCCAAGTGTCATCAGTGTTTTTTATCCGACTGTCATCAGTGTTTATCAGAGTGTCATCAGTGTTTTTTATCCGAGTGTCATCAGTGTTTTTTATCCGACTGTCATCAGTGTTTATCCGACTGTCATCAGTGTTTTTTATCCGAGTGTCATCAGTGTTTTTTATCCAAGTGTCATCAGTGTTTTTTATCCAAGTGTCATCAGTGTTTTTTATCCAAGTGTCATCAGTGTTTTTTATCCGACTGTCATCAGTGTTTTTTATCAGAGTGTCATCAGTGTTTTTTATCCGACTGTCATCAGTGTTTTTTATCCAAGTGTCATCAGTGTTTTTTATCCGACTGTCATCAGTGTTTATCAGAGTGTCATCAGTGTTTTTTATCCGAGTGTCATCAGTGTTTTTTATCCAAGTGTCATCAGTGTTTTTTATCCGACTGTCATCAGTGTTTTTTATCCGAGTGTCATCAGTGTTTTTTATCCGACTGTCATCAGTGTTTTTTATCCGAGTGTCATCAGTGTTTTTTATCCGAGTGTCATCAGTGCTTTTTATCCGACTGTCATCAGTGTTTTTTATCCGACTGTCATCAGTGTTTTTTATCCGAGTGTCATCAGTGTTTTTTATCCGACTGTCATCAGTGTTTTTTATCCGACTGTCATCAGTGTTTTTTATCCGACTGTCATCAGTGTTTTTTATCCGAGTGTCATCAGTGCTTTTTATCCGACTGTCATCAGTGTTTTTTATCCGACTGTCATCAGTGTTTTTTATCCGACTGTCATCAGTGTTTTTTATCCGAGTGTCATCAGTGCTTTTTATCCGACTGTCATCAGTGCTTTTTATCCGACTGTCATCAGTGTTTTTATCCGAGTGTCATCAGTGTTTTTTATCCGAGTGTCATCAATTTTTTTTATCCGAGTGTCATCAGTGTATCTATCATCTACCTCTTATCTATTTATGATCTATCTATTATCTATCTATCAACCTTTCTCATCTATCTATCATCTATCTATTATCTATCTATTTTCTATCTATCTATTATCTATCTATCTATCTATCTATTATCTATCTATCTATTATCTATCTAGTTATCTATTATCTATCTATCTATCTATCTATCTATCTATCTATTATCTATCTAGTTATCTATCTATCTATCTATCATCTGTTATCTATCTATCTATCTATCTATCTATTATCTATCTAGTTATCTATCTATTTATCTATTATCTATTATCTATCTATCTAGCAAAAAAATGATGAAGGCAGCAAACCAATTGGAATATCCAGCTGATGTTTTTGGCCCATATGCGACCTGCAGCCTCACACTCCGGTCCCGACTTCCGGCAGGAGGTTTCGGGTATTGATGCGAGAGACTCGCGTGAGTTTCTTGCATCGCACTCGCAAGTGTGACCCCGACCTTACATTGACTATTTTTCTTATGTTTTGCATAATTCTTTTTACTTTCAAAACATATAATTTAAAGAAAAACTGATATATTTGCCTCACACTTTGGCCCCGATTCATCATTTGAGATTTAGCAAACTCACTTTTCTTCTTCTTTTTTTTTTTTTAATCTTGTTCGCTGTTCTTGAGTTTGACACAAAATCAAAAATGCTCTTTATTTTTGTCTCAAAAAGTCGCAAATCCTTTAATATAACCGCGAGCCTGTCCCGAAATGCGCAAGTTTAAAGAGACTCCGCCAGAAACCTTATTACCAGGCAAGTACTGGAGTGAGATTCGCCCAAAAATGTGACATTTTGTAAAAAGTCACGTTTCGTGAATCTGCCTAAAACATATGGATAAGCAAAGCCGTAAAGCAAAAATAATTTTTTTAAAATACTTAAAAAATAAATATGATTTAAAAAATAGCACAAAACGTCTAGATAATAAAGGCGCATATACTAAAGCCAGAAAACTGGAGAAACAAAAATGATGAAGCCGGGTGGGGGATTTTGTCTTTTATGCGTTTTTTTTTTTCCAATGAATTCTTACCTCTAAAATAATGGGATTTATTTTAGCCGCTATGATAAGGATTGGATCATTCTGCACGTAAAGGGTTACTGTTGGAATTGTCCCATTAGAATGTAGTTTTTTGGTCCAGATCTCAGGAATCTCACTCATTCAGATCACTGAACCTTGACAGCTACACATGTGGCAAGTTCCTCCTATTTAGACCAGGCCTGTGTTCTTTTTTTCTCATTTCTTTTCTTTTCTTCTGGGGGGGGTGAACCAAACAAGTTCATTCTTGTGCTATTTGCCACCTTCAATTTTATTTCAATTAACAGTTAATATGAGCACGGTCTCATGATACATAATGAATGACCCTGAATAAAACGTGTGATGGTTCTATTAATCCTCTTATTCACCTGTATAAATGTCATTACGATGCAATCCACTTGTCTTCTCAGCTGCCGACTTGCAAACTTTAGATGCTTTAACGTAACATAACAATACAATATTAGCTTCAAGGCCTGTATCTAACCTACAATCTTATTGTGCACTTAATTTCCTTTTTTTTTTTTTTTTTTATTATTATTATTATTATTATCAAAATATTTTCTTATAATAAATACCAAATAAATGATTGCATTTATTTTTTTATTTTTATTTATATTTTATTTATTTAATCATTTTTATTTATATTTTATTTATTTAATCATTTTTAAATAATAATAATGTTAATAATAATATTAGTATCACCAATATTATTATATAATAAAATCTCCTGTGTTTTCTCTTTATTTCTATTAATAAATTACAATTACGGTACTGTGCAAATTGCCTCTTCTGGTCTTTGATTGTAAATCAATAGAAAAATACCTAGTATATATAATAAGAAAAATATATATGCGTCACTTAAAAAAATGTAAAAAAAATACTATTTTTATAATAATAGTTCTAAAAGAAACTGCAGATCCCAACATAACCTTTAGCACTTTTGTTACTATCAGGTACTGTAATTAGCATTGCCTATATGTAGGTGTCTAAGGCCTCATTCTGATACCAGTCATTTTTTTCGCACGAGAATAATCTGAGTTTCATCAGTGTTTTTCATCTGCTTTTCATCAGTGTTTGGTCCGTGTGTCAGTTTTTACTATTTGGATTTCATGAATGATTTTCTCATAAGAAAAAAAAAAGAAATCAATAAATGACAAAGCTCCATTACAGTATTAATCACGGAAATCTAACGCGGAAGGCATCTGTCCGCTTTCCATGTAAACCATTTAGAGTTTTCTGTGTTACAGAATTTTAATGTATCCGTAAAAATCGGATGTTATACTGTGGCTCCGTGCGGAGTCTGATTTTTTTTTTTCTCACACCCATAGACTTGAACGGTTGAGTCTCATTCGATTTTTGGAGGAAAATTTGCACGCTGTGATTTTTTTTCACACTCACAAAAACGTATCAGACTCGGACCGATGTTATTCAACGGGGCGGTGCAGATTTTTTTCACACGCTGATTCAATCAGTGAAAAAAAACCCTCTGCACCGCCCCATTGAATAACATTGGTCCGAGTGTGATCCGTTTTTATTTTTATCGAAATTACGGACCTAACACGAGCCCTAATGGTAAATGACTTTTTTTTAATATATTTATCTTGTGATTGTTTATTTATTTAGTGATAGCTTTTTAGAAGACAGAATTTGCAAAGTAAATATTTGACAATTTGATTAGGATTTTTTTTTTTTTTTTAATTCTTAGATTATGGATTAAAAATGAATCAGTTGCAAGCGAAACATACCGGACGGACTTCAAACAATTTGTAAGATTCATTTGTGAAAGCTATAGATGGTGTGTAGAGCGGTCATGGTGATAGATTGTATGGTCGAAGGGTAACCTAAAGCTTTCGGAAGGGGGGGCGGTAATGCAAAATGTCCAATATGGTTCCCAAATATCATGCGTCCGCTTTGCATATAGGACGCAGCCCCACAAAGCTGTCAGGCCTGGGCACAGCTACATCCTCTGCCCCCCTATAGCAGTGTCTCCCCTGATACCGGCCATTATTCATCCTATAAGTTGTAAGCTTGCACCAGAGCAGCGTCCTCTCCCAATGTGCCTGATTTGCTCAGTAATGTTTCCTCCTATGGATCTCCATGTTTATGTTACCTATGGAGGAACTATGTGAATGCACTGTGATAATACTTATGGGGTACACACAGCATTTAGGAGACACAGAGTGAGCTCCTTGTCCCTGGGAAGGCTTAGGAGCCTCTGACTCTTTGGAGGGGTATCCTGTGAATGGAACCCCTGACCACCGGTGACGTCACGGGGCCTGATCAGGGATTCTCCAGAGAGAAAGGGGGGGAGGGGAAGAGAAAGAACTCTGAATGGAACACTGGGGAAAGGGGACGGCTGCCGTCACACTAGCAGTATTTGGTCAGTATTTTACATCAGTATTTGTAAGCCTCAACCTTCTGGTCTACAGACAAAGCTAAAGGATACAGCGCCATATACGTATGCATGTATGACGAATGCATGCGCAGGAGGGATGGAAACGTATCCACTAGCTGGTGTTACCTAGTGACCTCTAATAAAGAACTGACACATTGTAGTCATTCCTAATATTGGATGCAAACTATAGTACATGACTCCGCTTAAGAAATTCGGAGCAAACTGGCACATCTATTTTTTTTTAGGTTTTATGCACAAATAAGTGAGATGAGTGCAACAATAGCAAAAATAAGAAAACAAATCTGACGCACAAAGGTCAGAAATCAGTAGGTTTCTTCTTTGCTTTTTTATATTTCTAAGGTTATGTCCTACCATCAACTTGTTTTATGTTGCAGAATTTCTACACCTAAATAAATTGGGTATTTTTTATTGCGTTTTTGGATGCTTTTTTGTTTCATGCGCTTTTATCACGTTTTTGAAGCTGCAGGTTTTTTTGTCTCTTTTTAGTCTGTCGTGTTTTAAACAAAGCTACTTTCTTGGTATTTGGCTTTGATACACGTTTAATGATACATTCATATGCGGATTTCATGCATTTTTGATGCAATTCCGCACTGAAGACGTTTTTTTCTTAACCTGTGGATTTTTCGCAACTAGTGCAAATCTATGTAAAAAATCTGCCCATACGTAACAGAAAGCGACGCGTCGCGGATTTGTAACACGCACCGCAGGTCGTATAATAAAGTAAAATAAAAGCACAGTGAGCACGAGATTTCTATAAATCCCATCCACTTCACTGGAATTGTAAGATGCGGAAGTGAAAATATCCAAAGTCAAAGACTCACCAAAAACTCAAAACCGAAAACAAAAATAAAACAGTTAAAGAAACTTTTCAAATGAATCTTTTCTAGTTTTTCTTTAGTTTTTGTGGCCTAGATTCTCATTATTTTTAAAGTTCTGTATTTATTTATCTATTGTGACAACAGATTGTATCAGTTATTCATCAACGTTTTATGGAGAACGGAATCTTTTCTTTATACAGAGTTTTCACTGATACAAAGTATACAAGTATCGGTATAGAGGGCACAAATTCCAGACTGAACTAGTACAAACTAATGCATTTTGGCACGAATTTTGCACATCACAGAAATTATTAGGATGCATCAAAGGAGATTTATTCTTTTTTTACAAGATACATATCACAACCTGAAGGAGATGAACACTGGTGTGACTCCTGCCTGACTCACACACGATTGCTCACACATAAAGCTGCGTTCCCTCCATGAATAATTGGGTGAGTTTTCCATGTTGTAGATTTTCTGCACTTATTAAGTAAATTAGGTTTCTTGCGGTTTTTGTCCATGCATTTTTATCACTTCTTTGCGGTTTTTTTTTGTCTCATGTTGGTGTTTCAAGGTTTACATAAAGTTGCTTTGTATTTGATATTTCCTGGTATTTGGCTTTGACAACATTTTATTGATACACTCATGTTCCTGCAGCGGGAACACACTGAAAATGCATATGTGTTTTTTTTTCATGCAGAATTCCTACATTTAGGCTATGTTTGCGTTTTTGCTTTTTTTTAATGTTTTTTTTTAATGCAAATTTTCATCTGCGTTTCACATTACCAGCAAAGTCTAAGTCTATTTCAGGAATCTCATATGCACACCTTGTTTTTTTTCTTTCCTGACTGTTTTGTCAAAGAGGAGTGCCAATAAGATCTCATAAAATAAACATTTTATTAATATAATTTTAAAAGTTTGTATAAATATTAGAAACAATATATCAAACAAGCAGAATACACCTGACGAAGCCTTGGGTGAAACGTGCGTTGGGGCTTGTGGGCCACAGCACATGTACCCTACCCCCTATACATTGACATACTACCTTCATATAAGTATTCATTCATTTTCTCTTATTAAGACCAGTCACAGCATTACGCTTTATGACTAAGGGTATTTATGGCATGGTTTTAACCTTTTTTGCACTGTCTCTAAAATACCTGTATATGGTATACACTGCATATGTGCTCAGGCACCACTTCACATGAGTATTGTTTGTTTGATATATTTTTCTAATATTTATACAAACCTTTTAAATTATATTAATAACATGTTTATTTTATGAGATATTATTCACACTCCTCCTTTCCTTATGTTGGTTCTATTATCTTTTCATAGAGTGTGTCTCGTTTATGTTCTCTTATTTCTTACTCAGTCTTTGTTGGTATTTGTTTTGTCAAAGAGCTGTGTTTTTGCAAAATGCAGCATGTCACCTTTTCAGCATTTTTGCAGCATTTTTCACCCATTGAAAAAAACGCTATAAAAAAATGCAGGTATCAGGTTTTTCTGCGTTTTTGGTGCCAAAGCGGAATATTATATTATTATATTTTTATGCACTAACCTTTATCAGCATGCACAAGAGACAAATGTACCCGGACAAAAGTGCAGTCAAAAAAAAAAAAAGCTGCAAAAACGCTCCCCCCAAAAAAAATGCAGCAAACACTCAGCGAAACCTTCTTTTTTTTTTAACGTTGCTTGTTTCCTGCCAAGAGAGCAGGTTTTGCAGCAAAACGCAACATGTGAACAAAGCCTTATTGCTTTTCTATGCGGAAAATCAGCGCATAAAACTCAGCGTACCTGCAAGAGAAATTGACATGTCGCGGATCTGAAACAGGCACCGTAGGTCAGTTTACGCAGAGTAAAAGAAAAGAGCAGAGCGGGCAGGAGATTTCTATAAATCTCACCCACTTTGCTGGAGCAGTAAATGACGCAACTTTTTTTTTTATTCAGCAAAAATACGCAGCGTCAAAAACTCATCCTGGGCAATAATTAACCTTACTGATACAAAGTATCAAATGCCAGATTAAACTAGTACAAATGAATACATTTTGGCATCAATAGTGTACCCCACAGCCAGAGAAATCATTAGGATTCATCAAAGCAACTTCTTTTTTACAAGATACATATCACAACCTGCAAGAGATGAACATTGGTGTGACTCCTGCCTGACTCACACAACTCGCCTGCATGCGCTGAATCACACTCCTTAAGTATTTGTGTCTATATACTCACATATTTTACGTTTCCAGACAAATATTGCAATTTTTGCAGCAATTTTGGGCGCTTTTTTTTGCATGCCTGGCATTTTTATTAACTTAATTGGGGGGTAAACTGAAATGTAAACCTATGAAATACTGCGGATTCCGGTAACACTTGCTGGAACTGTTTTTATGAAATAGCCCCTCTGCCTAAAAAAAAAAAAATAATAATATCACAGCAAATGCCTTGTTGTAACAATCCGGCAATAACTGTCCATGCTTGAACACAGTCTAGAAGTTCAATATGTTCCTTCTTGCTCCTGAACTTATTGGTAGACATTAGTGAATGGATTCGATGCAAATCCAATTGATGCTGAATTTTAAGAAAAAATTTTTTCTTCCATTTTAAACACTGTAGAAGATTGCTCACGATACCACAGGCATGACTGGGGCAGGCGGGCTTCCCCATAATGCCTCATGGTATGCGCAGCCAATCAGGAGTGACTATAATAGTCTCTATAAAAGCTGAGGCAGGAAATGCAGCAGCCATTTTTGGGTGAATCTGGATAGTGAGAGGATGTCACAAATCACAGCTTAGCAATAACGATAGGGAGAGCAAGTTATAAAACACTGACTAAACATTAGGGCTGTCCCACACGTCCAGATAATTCCGGTACCGGAATAAATCGGTACCGGAGTTATCCGTGTCCGTGTGCCTGGGAACTCACGGAGGCCATACCTGCGGCACACGTGTGCCGCCCGTATGGCGAGTGGGTACCACACGGAGCGTGTGGTACCCACTCTGCATGGTGCTGAAGCTGCGATTCATATCATCCCTGCAGCAACGTTTGCTGCAGGGAAAATATGAAGAATAGTGTTTAAAATAAAGATCCATGTGTCCGCCGCCCCCCCACACCCTGTGCGCCCCCCCCGCTGGTCAGAAAATACTCACCCGGATCCCCCGTCGGCAGTCGCTCCTTCCTGGTCTGGCCGCGGCTTACTGTATGCGGTCACGTGGGGCCGCTCATTTACACTCATGAATAGGCGGCTCCGCCCCTATTGGAGGTGGAGCCACATATTCATGAGTGTAATCGGCCGCATACAGTAGGAGGCGCGGCCAGACCAGGAAGGAGCGACAGCCGACGGGGGACCCGGATAAGTATTTTCTGACCAGCGGGGGGGGGCGCACAGGGGGTGGGGGGGCGGCGGACACATGGATCTTTATTTTAAACACTATCATTCATATTTTCTCTGTAGCAAACGCTGCTACAGGGAACATATGAATGGCGGCTTCAGCACCATGTGGGGGGGGACAGCGCTTACTGTAGCGCTGTCTCCGGCACGCCACACGGACCCCAGACGGAGAATGTCCGTGTGAGGTGCGTGTTTTACACGGACCCATTGACTCTATTGGGTCCGTGTAATCCGTGCGCTCCCACGAACACTGACATGTCTCCGTGTTTGGCACACGGAGACACGGTCCGCACACGGTCCGCACAAAATCAATGACATCTGAACAGATGCATTGATTTTTATGGGTCTACGTGTGTCAGTGTCTCCGGTACGTGAGGAAACTGTCACCTCACGTACCGGAGCCACTGACGTGTGAAACCGGCCTTACACAGTGTGTGACAGCACAACAGTGAAGAACAGTTACTATCCGTTTACCCATAGCTATATATGTTGATATTAGGCTACGTTCACATTTGCGTTGTGCGCCGCAGCGTCGGCGCCGCAGCGCACAACGCAAACAAAAACGCGGCAAAACGCACGCTAAAACGCTGCGTTTTGCGCCGCATGCGTCGTTTTTGGCCGCAAGTTGGACGCAAAAAAAAATGCAACTTGATGCGTTTCTTGCGTCCAACGCTTGCGGCCATGCGGCGCTAAACGCAGCACAACGCATGTCCATGCGCCCCCATGTTAAATATAGGGGCGCATGACGCATGCGGCGCCGCTGCGGCGCTGACCGCAAATGTGAACGTAGCCTTACTAAGTTTGTGCTTGCATTAAATAGATTGCAACAGGTTGGATACAGTCCTGGGAGATCTCAGAGAGTTAAACACCTGTGTTCAGGTCAACTGGAATACTTGTGATTCGCTGCAAATTGACATTCTGAAGAAATAATTTGGCAAAGATGAGAAAAGATTTGCTCATCTCTATTGGTGCTCCCTAAACACTGACTACAATGAGGTTGCATTCGGATTGATGCATTTATTTTCTTTATAGAGCCAACATATTCTACTCCACAATACTTAGCCCCCAAAAAACGATGTTTAGGACATTTATGGCAAAATATATGGTC